>NC_063361.1:18684766-18710354 GCF_021869965.1 Rhincodon typus
AGGAGATAGAAGCGGGCAGTGCGAGGTTGGGGAACGATGAGGTTGGAAGCCGTGGGTGGGAGGTCACCTGAGGTGATGAGGTTGTGGATGGTTTGCAAGATGATGGTTTGGTGTTCAGGGGTGGGGTCATGATCAAGGGGGCGGTAGGAGGAGGTGTCGGAGAGTTGGCGTCCGGCCTCGGCGATGTAGAGGTCAGTGCGCCATACTACAACTGCACCTCCCTTGTCCGCGGGTTTTATTTTTTAGTTGGGATTGGAGCGGAGGGAGCGGAGGGCTGCACGTTCTGCGGGGGAGAGGTTGGAGTGGGTGAGAGGGGTGGAGAGGTTGAGGCGATTGATGTCTCGACGGCAGTTGGAGATGAAGAGGTCGAGGGAGGGTAGGAGGCCTTGGGGTGGTGTCCAGGAGGAGGGGGTGTGTTGGAAGCGGGAGAAGGGGGTCAGTAGAGGGAGGGTTAGGTTCACGGTTAAAGAAGTAAGCGTGGAGGCAGAGGCGGCGGAAAAACTGCTCTATGTCCAAGCGTGAGCGGTATTCGTTGATCTGTGGGTGGAGGGGGACAAAGGTGAGCCCTTTACTGAGGACTGACCATTCGTCCTCAATAAACTATTGGTCTCAGATTTAAAATCTAACACCTCAAAGACTCTAAAGACTTTAAAAAATAAACCATGTAGCCCATTCTTCCTGTCAGGCCAGACTTTATTTTCTTTTTAAATATATTACTTGCGCGTGTGTATTTGATTATACGTTTTATGATGTTTTCAGGGTTAGTAGCTATTAAAGCTTTTCTTCCTGAGACAAAGAAAAGCCATGTAATTTGGCTCCTTCATTTTGATCAAGTTAATTATGCTTTAATTGATGTGTTATAGCTGCATGTTATAAAGAAATAAAACAAAATTGTTTCCACCAGCCAAGAAAGTGGTTAAAAAGAGAGTCCTGATCAACCAGCCTCACCTGGCCTAAACAGCATGAAGGGAAAGTAGAAGATCATGACATGGATAGGCAACAGCACAGAATAATACTTGGGAAAGGTAAGGGTTAGACACAGATGTAAGAGGGCTATAGGTTAAGGATGAGTGACAATAACTGATGACCTGTCCTGGGCTTCCAACGTAAATGCAACAGTCAAGAAGGCGCAACAACACCTCTTCTTCCTCAGGCAGCTCAGGAAATCCGTATGTCCATAAGGACCCTCACCAACTTCTACAGATTCACCATTGAAAGCATACTGCCCGGGTACATAATGGCCTGGTATGGCAACTGCTCTGCTCAGGATTGTAAGAAACTACAGAAGGTCGTGTGCACAGCCCAGACCATCACGAAAGGTTGGCTTCCATCCATGGGCTCCATTTACATGACTCGCTGCTGCAAAAAGGCAGTCAACATCATCAAAGACCCATCGCACCCTGGTAATGACCACCTACAACCCGTTCCCGTCTGGTTCACTAATGTCCTTTAGGGAAGGAAACTGCCAACCTTACCTGATCTGGCCTATACATGATTCCAGACCCACAGCAATGTGATTGACTCTTAACTGCCCTCTGGGCAATTAGGAATGGGCAATAAATGCTGCCTAGCCAATGACGCCTATATGAATACAAAAAAAATTGATTGCAAACAAGCACTGCACTGATCATCTCAAGGATTTATCAATTTAAAGCCTTAGATCTCTTTCCTGACTGGAGTCGAATGTTGAATCCTCCTTATAGAACCATGGGATCAGAGAATGGTCACAATACAGAAACAGTTCAGTTAGCCCTGTGGTTATGTTGTTCATCTACAAGATCAACTCACGTAGTCCCACTCCATTCCCTTTTCTCCACAAGCCTGCAAGATTTTCTCTTCAGATAATTATCCAAATTTCTTTTTAAAAACTTTACATAAATAAATCTGTAAAATACTCAGGCAGTATGTTTCAGATAGCATTCACTGTTTAAAAGAATTGTTGTCACATTGCTGTTGCTTATTTTGCCATTCATCTCAAATCAAAATCTTTGGTTCTTGACACATCTGCTAATGGAAACAGTTTCAAGTTGTCTACTCTACCCAGACCTTTGATGATTTTTAACATCTCTATCCAGTCTCTGCTTAATCCTTTGTTCTCCAAGAAGGCCATTGCAACTTCTCCAATCCATTCAGATAACTAAAGCTTTCATTCCTAGAACCATTCTCAAAAATTGCTGATGTACCTTCGCAAATACCTTTACTTCCTTCCGGAAATATGGTGCCTTGAATTGAATGCAATCAGCAAAATCTTGTGCCCATCCCCATAAGTCTATAAGATAGAGGAGCAGAATTAAACCATTCGGCCCATCGAGGCTGCTCTGCCATTCAATCATGGCTGATATGTTTTTCAATCCCATTCGCCTGCCTTCTTCCCTGTAACCCTTGATCGCCTTCCTAGTCATGAACCTATCTATCTCTGTCTTAAATACACACAATGACTTGGGCTTTGCAGCAATGAGTTCCACAGATAAACCATCCTCTGGCTGAAGAAATTCTCAGTTCCAACGGCTTGGCCCTTCAGTCTGAGGCTGTGTCCTTCAGTCCTAGTCTCCTCTGGTAGTAGATACATCCTGTCCATGACAACTCTATCCAGGCTCTCGACATTCTGTAAATTTCAATCATCTCATACTACAGACCCAGAGTACTCAACCATTCCTCATATGATAAGCCCTTCATCCCCTCAACCATTCTTGTAAATCTCCCCTGGTTTCCATCCAACGCTAGCAGATCCTTCCTTAAATGTGGGGCCCAAAACTGCTCACAATATTCCAAATATGTCTGACCAAAGCCTTGTACAACCTCAGCAGTACATCTCTGCTCTTGTGTTCTAGCCGTCTTGAAATGAATGCAAACATTTCATTTGACTTCGTAATTGCCAACTGAACTGGTATGTTAACCTGAAGAGAATTCTGAACTTGGACTCCCAAGTCTTATTGCGCTTCAGATTTCCAAACGTTTTGTTTTAGAAAATAGTCTCTGCCTCTATTGTTCCTACCAAAGTGCATAGCCCACACTTTCCCACATTGTATCCCATCTGTCACTTTTTTGCTCACTCACCAAGCATGTCCAAGTTCCTCTGCAGCCTGCCTGCTTGCTCATCACTACCTAACACCCCCTCAACTTATTTTTGTGTCATCTGCAAACTTAGCAATATTGACCTCAGTTCCTTAGTCCAGATTGTTAATGCATAAAGTTGTGGTCCTGACACTGACCCCTGTGGAACTCCTCTAGTCAATGGCTGCCATCCTGAAAAGGAGCCCTTTATCCCCACTCTCTACCTTCTGCCAGTCACCCAATCCTCTACCCATGCCAGTATCTTGTCCCTAACGCCATTAACTCTTATCTCATTTAGCAGCCTCCGGTGCAGCACCTTGTCTGAGGCCTTCTGGCAATCCAAATAGACCACTTCCACTGGCTCTCTTTTGTCTAACTTGCTCATTACTTCCTCAAGGATTTCTAACAGGTTCGTCAGGCATGTCGTCCCCATGCTGGCTCTGCTGTATTTTACCCCTTGATGGGTTTTGTGGTTGGTGGCATTATGGGAGGGAAGCATGAAGGGACCATGCCATCTTCCCACCTTCACTCTGATTAAATTCATGGCAGATAGGTCAGGAATTGTCTTCCTGCCCTGCTGCTGAGACCCTGAAGTAGGCAAGTATTGCCCTTTTAAGCATCTTGTTCTGCTGCTGCTGGCAGCAGGTGGGAGACTCATTATACAGGATGGACACAAACATATCCATGTGGTCCTGGTATGTGTGTGTGGGTGTGGGATGGCATTTTTTTGAAGGCACTCAGAGCTTCATTGAATGATGTGGCCTAAGAAAGAGAGGCCTGCCAAAAGCCACCTCACTGGCCTTGTCGGTGACACCCTTGAAGCACCTCCCCTTTTGACCCAGCTCCATAAATCTCCACCTGCCATCACTCACCGGTCCCTAGGTCCCTCCTGAATCCGAAGTCCTGAGCGAGTGGTCCCTGCAGCACCCACTGCCTCCCTGATAGCTCAGTGAGTACAGAATTGGCCAGAAACTCCCAGCAGCTGTGACATATCTCCCAGCGCCCTTAATCCCAGGGGAAGACCCACAGCTAGCTGGTTAGGTGCCTGATTGGTACAAGATGCAGCAGAGCCTTCTCAAAACAAGGCGGTGTAAGCTAGTGGCTAAAACCCTCAAAGAGTCATAAAGTCACACAGGTTTACAGCATGGAAACAGGTCCTTTGGCCCAACTTACCCAGGCCGCCAAGTTTTCACAATTAAACTGGTCCCATTTGCCTGTGTTTGGTGCATGTCCCTCCACAAGCGGGATCACCTGCACAAGATTCCAGGAGACATTAAACTCATATTTTGTGGAAACTCATCATAATGTCTTTACTTTTGTACTTTATGCCTCTATTTTCAAAGCCCAGGGTAGATTCATATATTGTTCTTTCTTGCTCCTTTGCTTCCATCATGATTCATTTTAAGTTAACCTCACTGAATTGCATTTGTAAAATACCACCAACAATCAAAAAGATGAAGATATTTTTCCAAGTTTAGTGTTATACTTCCACATTATTTTGTTTGTAAGACATTTAGGAGTTTCTGCCATCATGAGAGCAAAGGTAAAACAATTGCATCAGAAGAGGGAAAAGTACTCAAGCAAATTCTCCAACTGATGGCTCTTCATAAAAAATGTAATTTGCACTTAGGTTGTAAGATGTTGGTGGGTGTTATAATTTTTATATTCTGATTCTTGTGGTGCTGAAAGATAAGCAGCTACGACATAAAATCATAAGGTCTCACACGTAAATCATACTGATCAGAGTCGAATTAGAATATCACCCAATGCCACAGCCATGAGTTAATAAGTACATTTAAGGTCCCATTAAAGGTGATGCTTAGAAATGAATACATAGTAATAAATTCTTACTCATTCACTGAATATTTCTGGAGAATTGAGAAGATAAAGTATGTTTGGCATTGCTTGCAGATTAATGAGGCACCAATAATCTTTCCTTTGTCAAACTACTTATTCATCTCAATTATTGTTAACATTCCATTGCACAATTTAGAGCGTTTTAATTGCTGCACTGAAGCAATTTACTTAATTAGCCAATTCATAGCTTTAATTTGATGTTGTGTTTGCCTCAGTAATGAAGAAAGAATATTTCAGTTCAAAACAATGGATCATGGAAAGGCAAACGATAAATATTTTGGCTGCAGGAAATTGAAAAGATTATTAAGAGAACCAGTTATGTATGTAATTGGATCTAGGTTAAGTGACAAAATGCTTTGCTGGTAAGGCCTCAATGGTTCCAAATTATAATCACAGTACTATACAGATCTTAGGGGCATTCATTTCAGTGCCTGTTTACTACCTCTGCATTAGACCTGTCTACTCTAATCCTATTTTTCTGCCTTATCCTAAATATAAGATCTTGGTTTTGTTTACTGAGCTCCATGAAGTTGCTTTAATTTGAGTTAATTTCAACTAACGCTGGTAGAATTAACACTAATTAAAGAATTAAATCAAATCTAGTGATGTGCTAGATTAGTTTAGAACAAAAACAGGGTGGCATGGTGGCTCAGTGGTTAGCACTGTTGCCTCACAGTGTTAGGGATCTGTGTTTGATTCCACCATTGGGCTGTCTGTGTGGAGTTTGCAGGTTCTCCCCGTGTCTGTGTGGGTTTCCTCCGGGTGCTCTGGTTTCCTCCCTCAGTTCAAAGACTTACAAGTTAGGTGGATTGGCTATGCTGGGACAGTAGGGTCTTGGGGGTGTTGGGGTAGGGGTGCCAGGCACATAGGATACTGTGGGGAGGGGTAGGATACCAGACTGCAAGGTAACAAGTGAGGCAGGTAAGTGATTCAGTGTTCAAGGTTGGTCATGGTGGGCAGGAGAAATTGGGTATAGTGGTGGTGGGGTGGAAGAGAGGAATAGGTCCTGTGCCGGGGGTGGGGGGAGGTGGTGAGTGTTCAGGTATTGTTGGTTTGGCAGGGAGTGCCAGATCAGATCCACAGAGAGGCATTGGGTTGGGTCTGATGGGAGAAATGTTCAGGTTTGATAGCAGTGTGGTTCAATGGGAGGGAAGGGTGGTTGAGTACAGATATAGGACTGTGGTAGGGCTACCGGTCTTGGGGCTGGTGTCAATTTGGATCTGTTAGAGGAAGGGGTGGTCAGATCTAGTGGGGGAGTAGAAAGGGTAGGGTCTGGTGGGGGACAGTGTTGATCTGGTCTAACAGGGGGAAAGAGAGGCTGAGTGGTGGTTGGGCCTGGAGTAAGTGATCTGATCAGGTTTGATGATGGGACTGGCTATGGCCAGGTTTGGTGGGGAAGGAGTTTCAGTCCTAGCGGGGGGTGCGGGATGGTGAGTCAGGATCTGGCAGGAATCAAGGAGGAGTCTGGTCCTGGAGTTTGTAAAGGAGAAGAGTAATTGGGGGGTGTGTGAGTGAAGAAAGTATTGTGTTTGCTTAGTAGTTACGCAGAAGTTAGCATATGTAATTAAATCATCTAAATTTTTCTGAGTAACTATTTTACTTAATTTAATTGAAAACCTCCAAAATCTGCCTTCCTAGAATTGCAAACAGAAATGGCAATTGTCCCAAAATCCCCATCGTTAGATTTGGGTTAGCCCAATGAATCTCTTTGATATTTCACTCGGCTGGAAGCATGAGGTAGAATAGGCATCTGAGTAAACAGAGCAAACGATTCTCGAGACAATAAGGTGCAGAACTGGATGAACACAGCAGGCCAAGCAGCATCAGAGGAGCAGGAAAGCTGACGTTTCGGGCCTAGACCCTTCTTCAGAAATGGGGGAGGGGAAGGGGGTTCTGAAATAAATAGGGAGAGAGGGGGAGGCGGATAGAAGATGGATAGAGGAGAAGATAGGTGGAGAGGAGACAGACAGGTCAAAGAGACGGGGATGGAGCCAGTAAAGGTGAGTGTAGGTGGAGAGGTAGGGAGGAGATAGGTCAGTCCAGGGAGGACGAACAGGTCAAGGGGGCGGGATGAGGTTAGTAGGTAGGAGATGGGGGTGGGGCTTGGGGTGGGAGGAAGGACAGGTTAGGGAGGGGGGGACGATCTGGGCTGGTTTTGGGATGCGGTAGGGGGGAGGGGAGATTTTGAAGCTTGTGAAGTCCTCATTGAGACCATTGGACTGCAGGGTTTCTAAGTGAAATATGAGGTGCTGTTCCTGCAGCTTTCGGGTGGCATCGTTGTGGCACCGGAGGAGGCCCAGGATGGACATGTCATCTAAGGAGTGGGAGGGGAAGTTGAAGTGGTTTACGACTGGGAGGTGCAGTTGTTTGTTGTGAACCGAGTGTAGGTGTTCCACAAAGCGGTCCCCAAGCCTCCGCTTGGTTTCCCCGATGTAGAGGGGGCCACAACGGGAACAGCGGATACAGTATACCACATTAGCAGATGTGCAAGTTAACATCTGTTTGATGTGCAAGGTTTTCTTGGGTCCTGGGATGGAGGTGAGGGGGGAGGTGTAGAGACAGGTGTAGCACTTCCTGTGGTTGCAGGGAAAAGTGCTGGGTGTGGAGGGGCTAGTGGGGAGTGTGGAGCCGACAAAGGAGTCACGGAGTGAGTGGTCCCTCTGGAAGGCAGATAAGGGTGGGGAGGGAAAAATGTCCTTGGTAGTGGGGTCAGATTGCAGGTGGCAGAGGATGATGCATTGAATCCGGAGGTTGGCGGGGTGATATGTGAGGATGAGGGGGATTCTGTATTTGTTGTTATTGCGGGGAGAGGAGTGAGGGATGAGTTGTGGGAAACGTGAGAGATGTGGTCGAGGGTGTTTTCGACCACTGTGGAGGGGAATTTGTGGTCCTTGAAAAACGAGGACATCTGGGATGTCTGGAAGTAGAATGCCTCATCTCGGGAGCAGATGTGGTAGAGGTGAAGGAATTGGGAATAGGAGATGGCATTTTTGCAGGAAGATGGGTGGGAGGAGGTGTATTCTCGGTAGCTGTGGGAGTCAGTAGGCTTGAAATAGATATCAGTTTCCAGGTGGTTGCCAGAGGTGGAAACAGAGAGGTCCAGGAAGGAGAGAGAGGTATCAGAGATGGTTCAGGTGAACCTAAGGTTGGGGTGGAAGGTGGAAGGTGTTAGTAAAGTGGATGAACTTAGGTGTTGTTCCACTTGGACCAAATAGTTTAGTTTAATCTTCATTGGCTGTAAATTCAATTTTTACAGCTATGGTATTTAATCTGAAGGATAATGACACTAGTTTCTGCATCAAGCTTAAAATCGATAAGATATCCATTGACTTAAATAAATCTGCGTTGCTGTGTTATAGTCTTAAATAAAGATTTAAATTCTATCACCTGACTCTTTAGCAGTGATTTACTTTCTTCAAGCTTTCAGAAACTGTTTCCTTGGAATACTGTATCTCTGCACTGCTTACTGGGTTTGACCTATTGTTTTTAAACAACCAGAATGGTGGCTTATCACATTTTCTAGAATTCTGCAAAGTACTAGCTCACCTATATGGGGCAAATAAACATAGCTGCATTTCTAAGTGGTATATCGGTAAGGAAACCAAATAATGTTCTCTAACTTCTTCTGTAATCAAGAAGCTATCTTCAAATTGGTATATTGAATTAATTAAAGTGCTTTGCAGAATATTTTCTCAATCATTTCAAATGTCACATTATATTTGCCTTATGTTGTGACAGCAACAGGACTTTTAAATTACAGTCAACTCACAGCATATGGACACTCAACACCTCTAACCCGATTCATTCATCATTTAAACCATAACTGTTACCTTACTTTTGGTGAGTTCCTGAAGGTGGTTAAATTTCTCATTCCCAGAGAGTGGGAATCCAGCAGTTATTTACCTGTCCAGAATTGGACCAACTTGTTGTGAAAGAGCTTTTATGGTGATTTAAGCACACCCATTCCGCGAAAATGATAAAACAAGAATTTTTAATTCCACTGGTAATGAGTCTTCATAAACACTAAAGCAAAAGTAGATTCACCAGAATACTGTGGTGGAGGTTAGCTCCTGGTGGGTAGCATTTTCAGTAAATGGAGCCTTAATGTCCTGTGACCACTTTGTGCAGATTACTTGCTTCTCAGACATAAAGAAGATCCTTCTCTTGTCATGGCTAACTCATGGCACTGTGCTCAAATAGTCTTCATGGTTCACATGTGCTAGTGTAACGTCTTAACTCTTTAGCCACTGTCAGCCATCTGCATTATTTATGGTCTTGGCTCTTTGACACTTCAGCTCCTCAGTCATAGACTGCTGTTGAAGCTCCTTGCTGCTACATCCCTTTTCTCACTTGCTGGAGAAATTTGAGGTCTACCAGTCAGTCTGACTCACTATCCAGAAGGTACGTGCCAGTTTTCTGACAACTATCAGAGACTTCCAGCTGCCCTATCCACAAGCTCTAGACATCTGATCCTGGCTGCCCTCTCCCTCACTTCAGGACATCTGGCTCTGCCCTTCAGTTTGCCAAAGGCACTGATCCCCACAGAGTCCAAACAGCTCCTTTTCTCTGTCTCTAACCTGCCATTACCATCTGCTCTCAGAAACCCCACTGCATTAGCTCTATGTATGATTTGCCGCAGTAAGACATAAGTGGTGCTGACTGACAGAACATCAAAAGTGCTGTCCCTAGTGCATCCATGCGGATGTGATAACCACATCTGTTTACTTCTCATTATCAGCCACATTTTATATAATTATACTTGTTTGCTGTCTTTTGGCCAACTATATGATGACAGGCAGACATGGCACTATCACCAGAAATGTCTGCAGAAGCCTATCCTGGGAGCTGATTAGAAACAACATCCTATTGGGAGTAGATCCCTATGATAATGAAGACCAACAAAGCCATGTGAGTAATTGGCTAAATACTGAACAGATCTCCATGATAAGAATTAAGTTGAATAAATCCATAAACTAAATTTGTATGATTTATTGCATTGCAACAGCCTGTGAGCCATTTGTTATTTTGATAGTTATGCATACAGTGTTCCCCAGATCTGTTAAGTGAATCACAAGAACATTGACTTTGCAGAATTATGCCTCAGTCTGAAACAAAACTAACAACTTCGCAGAATACTGACAAGTTCACAGAAAGTGTCAAGTCTAAAAATCTCCTGATTGTCCATTTCATCAAATAAAAACATTGCAAGAGAACAGTTTCTGGCCTAAAAATGTCAAGTTTCCTACTTGGTAAACCTATTGGAGACAATATGCAATTCAATTGAAAACTAGAAACATATTTACATCTGTATCTATATCACTGTTTATCATTGACTATGGCATTAGCTTTCAATCATAACTGATTTAGAATAAACTGCACTGAATCCATTTTTAAGTTAGATGCTTTTGCTCCATTCATTTGCTCACTAGTTTTGCGTCAAGATCCTGAAACCAAGTATGTGATCCTGAGTTGCGTTTTCAATGCAGCTAGTGTCCATTTTAAAATGGCACACTTTTAGATTTGGAAATCACCAGTATCGAAATCAGCAGCCATCTGGTGGGACTGGTCACAATGATCACAAAGAAAAATCATTACTCCAATTTTATATTTTCACCCAAGATTGAGTTTGAATATTTCCCTCTAAAAGTCCCATCTTTGAAACATTTGGTTTTGGAATAAAAGCAAGAGTTATAGAAAATGGGGAGCTCCTTTCTTCATGAATAATGATTATATTTTTAATTATTAAATGATAATTTCCTGATCCAATCAGATTTATCAGGTAAAAGTAGACCATAGATCATGCTACACTAAATATCATCAGCAAATAATGTACAGATCCGCACCACAGAAGTTCTTGAAGTGCCCAAAATCAAGCAGGTAACTGAAGAAAATCCTTCTACATGGAAATTAGCACATCAATCTCTCATTCTATTGTCTTCCTCTCAGGCAGTGCTTTTCCTTGACACTGTAGTTGATATCAGCAACCCACTGTTTAGAAACCACCGGCCTGAACCCAAAGCATATCATGCTAATAGAATGCCATCTTACACTAATACATTCTCTCACTGAGCCACTTATACAGATGAATAATCCAAAGAAAAACAAAATTAAGTATAGCATCGCTGAAAAGAGAAATATGTTTGTCTGTACTATCAAGCAGCAACTACCTCTGGGGTAACTGATTACATCACAGGAAACGATGTGCAGTCATGTGATTCTCAATGTATAGCAGGACTCACTCCATTATAGTTATACAAGAATTCTTGCTTTGTTGTACACAGTGTTTAAAATTTAATAACCAGCTTGCGTTATCAAGACCATCTATACGCTCAACTCTTAAGCACATGTACAGTAGTAAAAATGGCGACAGCAGTGAAGCCATTAAGAACACTCCTTAGAGAAATGGAACCTGCAACCAATGCAGTTGGAATTGGCTCAAAAGTTTTAAAACAAAGAGGAGCAGCAGCAACACCAATCCCATGTTAAAGCAGGACAAGAGGATAAAGCAGCAATCCGGTGAAATGGGAGGGAAAAATAATAAAGATAGAAAAGATCCACAATAGACAGTTGCAGGTGAAGATTGGTGAACCACAGGTAAAATCCAGCAAATATCAGGCACAATTTTAGGGCAGGGAAAATCTCTGAGTTTGGAACAGTTTGGTCCTAGGCCAATGGAAAGTACATCTGCTGTGATGGTGGGAAAGTCTGGGTTGTAATGAGCAACCATTTGAGTTGAGATAAGAATCTGCTTGATCTGTTTGAACTTTATGCCCAGGTTCAATCCAAGACCAGGGATGTTCCTACTTAAGTCATATCCAAAGTAGTTTATTCATATGCACCAGATGAGGAAGGAACTTCCTTAGCTGATTATCCACACCTATCAGCTTTTGAAGCTCCATAACGTCATGAGGCCAGGGGAAGTTCCTAATGGCCTTGGTCTTCTGGAAATCATCATTATCAGGATGCAGCATTTCTTTATGTATTCAGAAGTATGCTCACCTTCCTCTGCAGGGTATGCCATTGATGACAGTTATGAAAGCTAAGATCATCTTTCACACATTCTGTCCCCATTTTATGTTATTGCCACAGAGAGTCGTGCTCCCTACCCTGGTACTCTGTTGAGCACTGTGACTGCCTACTTGTGAAGATTAGAATGGATTCAGGAGGACCAGGACTGACAACAAGCCCAGGAGTACCCAGCCCAGGGAGACATCACAGTTGCAGGGCCCCTCAGGATGCTTGGGATACTCAAGAAACCCAGACACTTTTGTACCAACTCCATTTCCTATGGTTGAGCGAGGTGCAGTGCCAATGCAGGCTCTATATGCGCGGGTCATTGTTTCAGAATAGAATGCTGAATGGGGACTTATGGGCTGAAGGAGTGGGAGACCCTGTCACTGAGAAGCTTACTGCCAGTTTAAACCTCCCTGCAGTTAGCACCTTCTAGGGAGTAATGGGTGATCTGTGTGAAATCTCTGAGTTGTGCACCCACAAATACATCAGTAAGTGATTGATGCCATCTGTGCAAGGTCACGTGACTTAGTTCAGTTTCCTGATGACACGGTCAGGAGTGCACACACCTGTAGGATTCAGAAACATTGCTAGCTTCCACAGGTACAGGATACCATGGAGTGTACACACATGGGCACTGAGAGGGCTGTATCACAATGTTATGGAATTCATCAACAGGAATGGGTTCCATTTGGTTAATGTTCTCGTATGCCTGGTGCGTTCAAGGTTCCAGATGCTTTACAAAGCTGGTAACTGGGGACAAGGGCTGCTTGCTGTGACCATGGCTCATGACACCATTGTGTAATCCCTGAGTGGTGATTAGCCCAGATTTAGTGCTGCCCAGACCGCGACCAGGCTGTGCTGGAGCACATGGTCTGGACAGAGAGTGCTGCATCATCCTGTGATCTGCATAGCTGAAGCAGGCAATGAGATGATGTACTGCCAGCTAAGGAACTGGGGGAATAACAGTAATCTCTGAAGGAGGAAGAGGAGGAGGAGGTTGGAATGTTGAGGAGGAGGAAGCTGTTCTTGTCCAGGATCGAGCTCAGCCACATCAGATGCTGCAAACCAGACAAAACCTCATTGACAACTACTTCCAATTGAGAAGAGCAGGGAGCAGCAGACCATCATGGAATGGAAAATAGTTGCTGGTCATGATGCCAAAATTTGGTTCAAATTGTGAGGGCAAACTACAGCCTCTACTGATTTTCTTTTTGCTTCCTTTTGCTGGTTGTAAATAAAAGCTCATATTTAGATTTGACTGATTGCCTGTAAGTGATGTTCCCTCACTGGACAACACAAGCTACAGGTATTCTTTAGGCACTGGAAACAGAGTAGCAGTGAGGTTGTAGACATGCATGGGTGTATCCTTTGACATAACAGCACTATTTACATCTATAAACAGGGGAGGCAATGGCCTAGTGGTAATATTGCTGGACTGTTAATCCAGAGACTCAGAAAATGTTCTGGGGACCTGGGTTCAAATCCTGCCACGGCAGATGGTGGAATTTGAATTAAAAAAATATCTGGAATTAGGAATCTAATGATGACCATGAATCCATTGTTGATTGTCGGAAAAACCTATCTGCTTCACTAATGCCCTTTAGGCAAGGAAACCGCCATCCTTACCTGGTCTGGGCTACATGTGAATCCAGACCCACAACAATGTGTTTGACTCTTAATGCCCTCTGGGCAATTAAGGATGGGCAATAAATGCTGCCTATCCAGTGACATCCTGATCCCGTGAATGAATAAAGAAAAAAAAAACCATCGACCTAGCTAAAGAAACAATTGCCACACTGCTAGACAAATCAAGTAACTAGACAACCCAGGACACCAAAAACATCAATAAGGACACCACCATGAAACTACTAGACCTGTGCCTCACAACCCACTTCATCTTCAACGACAGCATATACAAATAAATCAACGGAACATCAATGGGATCTCCAATATCAGGGCTGATCACAGAAGCGGTAATGCAAAGGTTAGCACTCCCCCAATATACATCCCAAACTTTGGGTCCGATATATAGATGACACCTTCGTGATTATTAAACGCACTAAGCTGGAAGAAACCCATCGACACATAAACAACATCCTCACCGGGATAAAATTCACAAAAGAAGAAGAGAACAACGACCGACTACCCTTCCTGCACATAATGGTAGAACGTAAGAACAACAGGGAACTCCAGACTGATGTATATAGACAGACCACACATCCGGACCAGATACTCAATTATACTAGCATCCACCCCAATGCACACAAACGGAGCTGCATCAGGACACTATTTAAATGAGCCACAACACATTGCAGCAACCCAGAACCACGATAACCGAGACAGAGCCTTCAAAAGGAATGGATACCCGAAAAACACAATCCACCGTTACCTCTGAGGCAGACCACAACATGACCAGACTCAATTATCATCCTACCTTACATCGAGGACATTTCAGAGATGACCACAAGATTACTCAGACCCCTAGGTATCAGTATAGCCCACAAACTGACAACCACCCTATGACAGCTACTGGCAAATGTAAAAGATCCCATACCCAAAACCAGCAAAACTGGGGTAATATACAAAATACCATGCAAGGTCTGTGAGAAAAACTTCACAGGGCAAACCAGAAGAAAATTGACTATATGAATACATGAACACCAATTAGCCACCAAGAGGCTCGAACAATTCTCACTTGTCTCACTACACACGGACAACGAGGGACATGAATTCGACTGGGACAACACATCAATATTCGCACAAGCCAAACAGAGACACGCCAGGAAATTCCTGGAGGCCTGGTATTCCAACTGGAACTCTACCAACAAACACATTGAATTAGACCCTGTGTACAAACCACTGAGAAACAGAACTGGAAGTAATACCAACCACCCCAGCAAACCGAGACGTATAAATAACAAGTGGGACAGAACACCAGCGCTTTACTGGAGGCGCACTGACGATATTACCTCGCAGGGTGACAAAACGCTTGCAACCAAACCCATCAGCTCAGCGAGCAAGTCTACAACCTCATCCGCAACCCGTGCCACAAATCTTCTCGAAAACGTTAGAGTATCAGTGAGCTAGAGAGTGTTGTTAGACAGGATATAACGATGGACAGATAACTGTGTGATGTGATGGTTAAACAGTGACTAGAGTAATAGAATGGGGCTGTGTGCATGAGGGAGTGCCAGCCATACCAGCTATGTGCTATTAGCAGCGTGGTTTCTCAACTGCTGTGCCATGACTGTGCCGATGAGGAGCAATGCTGACCTGCCAACAATTGTCCAGAAGCACAGTGGCTTTTCAAAGGTGGCACAGGCAGTAGGGATGCTGTTCTTTCGGCGGCTATTCCCCTGAGTGGCAAGTTGTCTGGGAATGGCATGCAGTCAGCTTGTGCTGAAATTGGCATGAAGGATGCAGTAGGCATGGGGTAAGTACCTAATGAGGTGACACAGGGAGAAAGCTCATTAGGGCTTGTGGCAGAAATCCATCTAAAAATCTATACACCACTCAGACTTAGTCAAAGTAAAAGATTGAAGGCCTATGTCAGCAGTGAGTCAATTAGTAGCACTCACATCTGAGTCAGACGATTCTGAATTTGATTCTGGACCTGAGAAACAATATAAAGGCTGATAATCCAACGCAATACACTTTTAGGTGGATTGAATGATCCACTATTCTGATGAAGACTAGGGTAGTTATCACCATAGAATCATAGAATCACTGCAGTGTGGAAACAAAGCATTTGGGTCATTGAGTCCACACTGACCTTTGAAGAGCATCCTGCCCAGACCGACTCCCCTACCCTATCCTATCCCTGTAACCCTGCATTTCCTAACCTACACATCCCTGGACACTAAGGGCAATTCAGTCTGGCCAATCAACTTAAACTGCACATCTTTGGACTGTGGGAGAAAACCAAAGCACCTGGAGGAAACTCACCAGTGTCCTGGCTAATATTTAACCCTGAATCAATATGGTGAGAGCGCATTGACTGATTGCTATCACATTTCTGTTTGTGTGAATTTGAGGTGACCAAATTACTGCTGTGTTTCTGCATTGCAATAATGATTATTGTGCATGCAAGCCTTTCCATTATGAAGAACAGGAGTAGACTTTGCCATACTTAATGAGAATCACTGTGAAAGGCAGAAACAAGCTATCCTTTTGTACATTAATATATGCAAGCTGAGGGGAATTTTCATGAAGCTCATTACCAATTGAAATGGAACTTTGTTGAAAACTAAAAAGAAATCCAATGATATTTAAGAAAACCGCTTGGGAACATTGATTTGTTATGCTGGTTTAAAAAGAGTGGTGCATTGCATTTTACTTTAATTACAGCTTAGACTTGTAGATGCACTACTGGATGAAAATCTTGTTTGTTATAGCTCTTTTGTGAAAATTCAAAATGATCTAAGTCATGATGATAAGTGGTTTGGTGTCCAGGAACTATAATTTAAATTATTTACCTCTCGTCAGTGCGCAGGAAGTGATCCTTCAAAATAACTTCAGTCAGTATTTCTCAAGCATGGTAGAAGGATAAGGATCAAAATTTCATGGTGAATCATTTCAGAGCATGTAGGACTAGTAAAGTATGCCATAGGATAAAAAAGCATGAATCCTAATGTAAATTGCTTATAGTACGAAAACAATTGTTTACCCTATTTTCAAGCATAAGACCCTCCAAAGTAACTGGCTGATGCTTCAGGTCAAGCCTAAGAAAGTGACCTGAAACTTTATATGGAATATTTAGATCAGGTCAGTTTCCCTTCTCCTGACCTGTGGATATTGGAGAAGAAGACTGACCTCTGTTATATTGAAAGGAAGAAAACACTTACACCAAAGTACTGTCTGACCATTTACCTCACATTACATCATGCATCCTCAGGTATGTGGACAAGAACTGGAAATGAGTTACAACACTGACATTTATAATAAAATGAAAACAAATTTTTTGCCCATTTCCAGCACCCGTTCACAATGAATTTGTGAATTACTTGCATCATTTTGAAGAGATTGATGTTTAGGCCTTAATTGCAAGGAAAGCAATAAAGTCTTAATCTACCAATGTTGTTTTCATGTTCAGATTGACTTAGGATGTATCAGCAGATAGTTAGTGGGAGCCACACATTTGGTAATGTGAGGTAATGAAACACTAATTGTGTTGAATTGTGGGCAGGTAACCAGCTTTTACTTTGCTCCTGCAATTTTAATCAACCTAGTCAAGCATGTTATGACACACATCTGGAGCAGGTGAGATTTTGAACCCAGGCTTTCTGGCCTAAATGTAGGGACACTACCACAAGACTCTAACTCCTACAAATAGACACTTGCTTACACTATGGTTGTTGAGTTAGGGTTTGTAATCAGTAATTATGTAAATTAATGCTTGTAAAATGTGTGTCAAGATTGATGTCAGGTATATTCTTCATCAACTGATTTTCTAAACTAAACATGGTGCAAGTTTATTTAAGTTACCAGCTTGATGATAATGTAAGATTTAAAATGTATAAAATTTGTTCTTTCAGTTTTAAGTATAATTTCTCAACCACAGCTTAAATGCTAAAATTTTTGAAAAGTAAATTTGAGCTGAAGATTTCCATAAGTATGTAAATTATTATAGTTATAATAGTTTATAAATGTTGGTAACCTTACTTACACAAGAATGATCCAGTCATATTGACTTGTGAGGCACACTGATGTTTGACAATATAAATCATGCATGGTACAGTTACATTCTAGGAAATAAAGATTCTTTTCCATGAAAATAGAGAATAGGATAGATTCCAGTGCTATCACTACCAAGTACAATAATGGATTGTATTTATAACCAAGGAAATGGATGTTCTTCCTTGAGTAGGGCATATAAAAGAGCACTTAACAATGTAAACGCATGGTAATTCTAAAACAGGTGGGCATGCTCTCTGTTTTTGAGTGCAGAAATTGTTTATAAGAAGTGGAATGAATATTTTAATCTCTGCTGACAGCAACAAATTCATGATCAAATTCTGACTTGAATGGTTATGAAGAATGATTTGTCCTTACTATCCTTCATGGTGTTGGGTTGCAATGCTGTTCCTTATGGCCACAGCACTACTAATGTGTTCATGCTCAAAACTCAAATGAGGTAAACCAATTACATCTGTCCCTCTGGTAGATGAAAATCAACATCCACAAGTGAAATTTGATATCCCTTAACTGCACCTAGAATTTATTTTTGGTTGTAATTATTTTTGTAGCCAATCCACACTCAGAACATATCAGTACATTGCAGGAGATAGTCACATTCTAAGCTTTTAATTCTTTCTTACCACTTTGGGTTCCAAACTAGACTGTTAATGGAATTTTCTCATTTTCTTTTCTTCCAGGCATCAAAGTATGTTTCATACTGTGAAACTTGTGCCCCGGTTTCCTAGTCACTCTTTAGAAACCAATTAAGGGCCTCCTTTTTGGCTACTTGTCAATGAGGTAGGATGGTGTGACCATTGTATCAAAGGATGGCCAGGCTGGGTCATCCACCTTTACCTGGAGTTCCAGCTAAGGGAGTTGAGGGGCTGCAGTGAAGTGAGCTGTTGTTAGAGCAAAACTAAGAGGACATCTTCTTCACGCAGACATGAATGGAATGTGAACAGGAAATGATGGAAAATTAGAAAGAGAGAGAGAGATAGAGACACAGAGTTAAGGTTTTGAGGAAGTCTTTGGAAGAGTCATATTTGACTCAAAATCTTAACTCCGGTTTTTCCCCAAATGCTGTCAAACTTGCTGAGTGTTTCCAGCACCTTTTTTGTTTTTTTTTTCAGATTTCCAGCAGAAATCCACAGTATTTCACTTCTATTCAGGCTTCAATGGAAATGGGCCAGAGAGATTCCGGACATCAGGAGGCTGTGACTAGTTAATTGCATGAGACTTACAAGATGGTAAGCCACAACACTCTGAACACGCATGGAATCTCATACTCCTCGTGCTTCGGGTCAACAGAGCTTGGAGCTCACTTATTTCTTTCTATTGAGGCCCCTCACATCCTGATCTGAACAGCCAACACTCGCACTCTCCCTCAGTTTGTTGTGTTCACACACTGATGCCTCAAAGTCACCATACAAATGTTACCCTTCTACCCTGAACATAAGCCATTTCTAACATTCAGAATTCCTCAGTTTCTCTCCTTACAGAGGGGTTAGACACTCACTGACAGTAGGAGATGCTAAGCTGGAAGAGATGTTGGCCTTCCAAAGATGCACCTGGTTGATAATGTGTGCCTATTCCTATCATTTCACTGGACAGGTGGTCTAGACAGGGAAGTAATTATCACTAGACTATTAATCTAGAGACCCGGGTAATGTTTTGGGGGACCTGGGTTCAAGTCCTGCATGACAGATGATGGAATTTGAATCCAACAAAAATCTGGAATTGAGAGTCTAATGATGATGATTGTCAGCCAAAACCAATTTGGTTCACTGATGCCCTTTAGGGAAGGAAATTGCTGTCCTTAGCTGGCCTGGTCTATGTGTGACCTAGCCAGTGATGTCCACATCCTGTGAACAAATAAAGTAAGAAGAAAAAGGAAGCAGATGTCTGCAGCAATCTGTCACAACTGACTGTGCTTCTTGAGGCATGGTGTTTGCAAATTTTGGGTTTGCAAGTCCTCTGTTTGTCCTCTCTCCCTGGTGGTCTTCTACTTGCAACTGTTGGCAATGTGGAGTCCAAGTAGATGGGCATGTGGCTGTGGAGAAGGTTTCTGCAGCTGCTGTTGGTGGTGATTCAGCTGCAGCTGGAGAATATTGTAGTGGAAATCCCTTTAACCTTAACCCTCAGGAGGGTGGCGTAAATGTTATAGCTGCATTAACTACTCCAGTGCCACAGTGAAGGCTAGCATCAGAAATATGCAGCTGGTGTTGGCTAAGTTACTGGTCAGGTGACGTGCCTCTCATGCCATTGGCACCCAGTTGATAGCTGAAGAAGCTTTGCAATGCAACATCTCAGCCTGTCCGTTTCTGCAACTTGTTAAAACCGTCACAGACTGTTACTTGCGCTTCCACAGTCCCTCCTAGTACAGTTTTACCTTCCAAACTTCAGATTAGAGACACAGTAGAAGAGAGATTCCCTTATGGGAAAGGTGATCCCACTGGGAAAACCTCTCCTAAATACCTCCTTAATGATTTCAATTACAATCCTGTCTGACCCACAGAAGATCCCAACTTTTCCACCAGCCAGCCCTGGAAAGACTGAAGAAGGTATGAAAACTCTGGACATCTCGACTGATAGCAATTCTTTCAATTTTCCTGACCTTCCACTTCAAAAGCCCTGGGAAAATTCCTTCAAATGAAGCAAGTTTCTTGTTATCAAAAATTAAAATGGAGCATACTGTGGCTTCCAGCCACTGGCTTGAACCTAAGGTATGGTTGCCCTCAGCATGCTCTGCATAAAAGTCAGATGTACATCCCTTAAGTGAGAATATGTGACTTAATTCATATCTAGTGTCAATGAAGGAGGCCAGGTCTAACAAAAAAAAATTCATAGATGCTTGAAGTAAAACTACAGTTATGGTGAAGGGACTACACATAGGTTGTTAATTTGTCTTTTCTCTGCACGAGTACAAATCAAGTTGTTGTTATGTTTAGTGAAGTCTGAATGTGTAAGCTGTATCACTGCTTGATCAACAAGGCTTGCTAGGTTCAACATGCACATTATTCTCCCAACTCAGAAAATGCCAATATCTAACCAAAAATCATCAAAAAATTGTACTTGTACTGTACTCCTATTTTTAATTTCAAGTTGGTTAACATTACTATTCTCCCTCTAGGTCTCCAATTCTCTCATGCTCATTCAATCATTTCCATTAGCAAATTCTCATGCTTTAGACAATGACAAATCCAACCTTGTTGCCTCTTCTTGATGCTATTCACTAATAATTATTCCTCACCATGTTGATGACTTTTTGATTGCTTTAGCTTTTCTCCAGCTGTTACTCTAAATCCTTTTCCAGAACCAAATTTCACAACTTTCTAGTCCTTAGGTATCCTCCAAAGTCTCTTTCAAATGCCAATTTTTCTTCAGGCATGTAGACTCTGATCCCAATCTTAAGTCTGAGGTTGTCTTTGTATTATTTTCTTAATGATCAGGCACTACCACCATTGATACACCTACAAGACCAAGGTTGTTAGAACTCCAAGAGACAAGAAACTCTCTTTTGCCTCTGCTCCATCCTACATCAATTGTCTTGTAACATTTGGATTAGGGCCCTTCATTCCGGAAATATGGTGCCAGTACATGAGGACTTTGGTTATTCTGTCAGCATGTATAGCCAATAGCACAAACTAGTTTGCAGCTTCTGACTTTTAATGAAATGTCAAAAAAGGCAGCAAACAAGTTTTCCTTTCTCTAGTACCTCGGCCTCAAGGGTACAGCATGTTTAGTCAATTTATCTTCATTTCTTTGTTTACTATTAGAAATTAGGAGCTTAACAATTTAGTCAGCCATGAAAACTTTGAGGAAAAAAGAACACCAGGAACTGCAGACATAAGAAATCAGAAACAAAAACAGAAATTGCTGGAAAAACTCAGCATATCTGTAGAGAGAAAGCAGAATTAACGTTTTGGGTCCAGTGACCGTTCTTCAGAAAATGCTGAGGTTAAATTTGTTTTGTCTCATAGTCCTTTTGTTTGGGTTGCAGTGTTTACAAAGTTGAGAAAATTGAAGGATAACAGTATCTCTGACATTGTCAAAGGGCTGATGAAACTGATTGAGCAATGCTGTCTTTCATATTGAAGCATGGGGAAACTGAGAATCAACCTGGTCCAGATTTAAAGAAACAGACGTATAGAATCCATCATGGCCTTGGTCATTTGCTCTGGCAGCAAAGCTTACAGCATATCTGCCACAGGAACCAGCAATTGGGTTGAAAGGATTTTACCAGTTGGGCCTCATTTGTGTGTTCCATGTCCACTGGTGAGAAGTAACTGCCCAGCAACCAGCTGGAGGTGACCGCCGGAGACGAGAGGGATTGGTCCCCTGGTGGTAGCAAACGTAAATGAGAGAAGAAGACAGTTCCAAATATAGAACTGAGGGTGATAGTGATTCCATCGAGGCCAAAGGATTTGGTTTAGAGGTGTTGGAAATGAGACTGCTAGCTTTATGAATTTTGATTACTTATTTGTTTTCTGGGTACGATGGTTAATTCTCACTGAATCAGAAATGAGCTGCATGGATTAGTTAAAGGAAATAACTGAACCTTGTCTTCCTCACTGAGCCTAGATTTATGGATGACTTAGTTCAAGGTTATGTATATACTTTATGCTAAACGAGCTAAATTTCATGACTTTAAACGGGAGGCAGAAGTGTAGTGGGCCATTTAGATCTCATCAGAATTCCCATCGCAAATAATAGCGATGGAGTCATTTGGATAATTGCTGCATCTGTAGAAGAGCAACAGAACTGTTTGGATCAAAATTAAATCATGCGTAATAACCGTCTTAGTTTGCTATAGCATGTGACCTCTACCATTAGGCATTTTCATAGACTTCCTACAGTGTAGAAGCAGGCTATTTGGCCCATCGAGTCCACACCAACCCTCCGAAGAGCATCCCACCCACACACATCTCCCTACCTTACCCCTGCCTTTTCTATGGCTAATCCATCTAGCCTACACAACCCTGGACACCAAGGGCAATTTACCATGGCCAATCCACCTAGCCTGCACATCTTTGGACTGTGGGAGGAAACTGGAGCACCTGGAGAAAACCGAGGCAGACACAGGGAGAATGTGCACACTCCACACAGTCAGTCACCAAAGGCTGGAATCGGACCTGGGTCCTTGGCAGCAGCGCTAACCACTAAGCTACGTGCCACATATATATTGTAGACAGACATATTAAGTTCACTTCAATATTAACCATTAGCCCTGCTGTACCAATTTAAAACATCTGTTGACTACTCCAAGAAGGAAGCCTTTCAGCCCCCATCACTCAATCTCTGATCTAACTGATGTGCCAGTTTGGACAATATTCTGAAAGCAGCATATCCTCCAGCATGGAGGCCATTCAATTAATTCACATTTCATCTCCATTGAATTAAATGGATGAAAACTCATAAAAGACGTGCTGAATTCTCAGCTAAGCTCAGGAATTAACTCGTAAATAAAATTATATAAATCAAACCAAATTAAAGCACAACTTTATCATTGCATCAACATTTCTGTGCTTTTCACTGCTAAAAGCTGGACCTCATGGTTTTAGTGGATTTCTAGTTTTTAAAATCTCAGATCCAACATTCATCATTGGTGTCAGGTTACATGTAAAAGAAGTACCTTTTTCCAGTGATTCCATTGTATCCACAGGAGCTTTATTCCCTCACTGATTGAAACATTACAGATCTCCCTTGGTCGTTTTAAACCAGCATATAAGCCGATAGCAAAGGTATACACTGATGTCTAATTATTGCAAAGAAAGTTGTCTGTTTTAACCAGAGTTGAACTCGTCAAAAATTGATTATGTTCACCAACAGATATTAAACTATTCAATTTAACATGAGAGTTGTGAGATTTTGCATGTGTGCCATATGCCATGATAGACTACAAACTACTTTCCATGCTAAGTTCAATGACCTGAACCAAATTCTTGTTTCAGGTTCAATGCAATTTCATTCCAGCCTATTGCTTGCTATCCCCATTCTAGAAATTATAATTCTGTGGCAGTCAATTATCTAAATCGAGACTGTTATTCAAAAATCAGTTCATACTCAGTTTGTGACTTGTTCTTTTAAATTTAGAAGAAATGAAACTAAAAATAAATTTCACGTAATTTAAATGATACTTACTTCATTTTAATGCAATTTGAGACTCAGGCTTTGAATTACTACTGATCAACCCAATGCCAAAACACACACTGCAGCTTTGAATTTTTCTGAAAATATTCATACACAACTGATTTCTTTCATGATTTTAACTGAGATATTAAGTTTACTTTTAAGCAGTGCACAAAGGCTTTTTAAATGCTAAGTTATATTCACAAAGCATAACTTTACATCCTTTGACTTACACAACAGACTTTAAAGAGTGAAAAGTGTTTCCATGAACATTGTCAGCAAAATAGGCACTAAATTTAAAATGTCATACATTTCTTGCAAAACTGTTCTTGGATTTTGAATTTACCTTGAAAGTGGCTCATTTAATGTCATTTAAGAAAAATTCTTCAAGTTTATTTCATCCTTGGATATGAATGTCGCTGACAAAATTGACATTTATTGCCCAACCCCAATTGTAAGCCACCTTTTTCAACCACTTACAACCACTAGACAACTCCCAGCCATGACTTATTTCCCTTGTATTCCTTATTTCATCCAAATAGATTCCACATCAAGATCTATTGCATCTATGTCACTACTTAGCACCACACTGACATCTTCCTTTATTAACAATGCAATATTATGGGATAACGAGGGAGGCTATCTATGTCGTACCATATATCTCCCTGACAGCAGCTGCTAGGTAAATCCAGAGAAGGGGACTTGGGTGGGAACAGATTATGAAATGCCTGTGGCTCTGTGGGAAGGTATTTTTAAAATATATAAACAAAAACCTCCCTTATCTTGGTGGCTGCAGGGTCTGTAGAAGAATCCAGAATGGCAAACGTCCAATTCTAACTGATTACAGCAAGGCATCTTGGGACAAGTGTTAGGACTTGAATGCCTGTTTCAAATTTAGCAGTGGGACAAGTTGGCTAAAAACAGATGGGCATAATACAAACTAATTTCTGTCTCACTATCACCTTCACAGCCATAGAGTCATAGCAATATATAACACGGAAACAGACCTTTCAGTCCAACTCATCTATGCCTACCAGATATCCTAAATAAATCTAGTCCTATTTGCCAGCATTTGGGCCATATCCCTCTAAACCCTTCCAATTCATATACCCATCTAGATCCTTTTTAAATGTTGCAATTGTACCAGTCTCCACCACTTCCTCTGGCAGCTCATTTCATACATGCACCACCCTCTGCGTGAAAAAGTTGCCCCTTAGATCCCTTTTAAATCTTTCCCCTCTCACCTTAAACCTATGCCCTCTGGTTTTGGACTCCCCCAGCCTGGGGAAAAGACCTTATCTATTCACCCTATCCATGCCATTCATGATTTTATAAACCTGTATAAGGTCACCCCTCAGCCTCAGACGCTCCAAGGAAAATAGCCCCAGTCTATTCAGCCTCCCCTTATAGCTCAAACCCTCCAACCCTGGCAACATCTTTGTAAATCTTTTCTGAACCCTTTCAAGTTTCACAACATCCTTCCTATGGAAGGGAGATCAGAATTGCATGCAGTATTCCAATAGTAGTCTAACCAATGTCCTGTACAGCTGCAACATGAACTCCCAACTCCCATACTCAAAGCATTGGCTTCAACTTTTTCTTTATATGTACTTAGGCATATGGGAACTTAAGAATAGGATATGCCATTTAGTCTGACTAATCAGTGGCCTAACACCATATACCAACATTTATTTGGTTTTGATTTTATTGCCATGTGAATTTTATAGTACGAATACAATAAAATACAGTGAAAAGCTTTCATTTGTCGCCACAATATGGCACCATTTTGAATAGTTTAAGAATAAGGACAAAAAAGAAAGAGATAGTAGGAACTGCAGATGCTGGAGAATCCGAGACA
>NC_063361.1:18710754-18729967 GCF_021869965.1 Rhincodon typus
CTGTGTTCATCCAGCCCTGCACCTTGTTGTCACAAAAAAGAAAGATGCAGCTTGAGGAGTGCCCATCAGTTCTGAGCCAGCTTATTGCCATCAACTATGCCTGGGCTGCCATTCCTCTGTCACTGCCTCCCCACTGGCTACACCAGGCCCAACCAACATTGAAGTTGCCAATCCTTAGGTGCTATTTCTGCCCCTGGGCCAATACGCCACTGCCACCACCCTGCCACTGCCTGTGCTGGAGCAGCCAATGTCAGAGTTGCATCTCTCGCTGCTCGACCCACCTCATTGATGTTGTCATGATGCCATGATTTATCTCACATCCCTTAAAGTTAACAAAAACCTATGAAACTTAGGTTTAAAATTAACCATTGAATTAGCATCACTGTTTGCTGTTTGTGGAAGAGCGTCTCAAACATGTTTGTTAATTTCACCAGTGAAAAGTCTGGCTCTGATTTTTAACTATGCTACCGAGTCATAGACTGTGCACCAGTGGAAATAGTTTCTCTCTGTTGACTCAATCAGCCGTCTCATTATCTTGTAAACTCAATGTAACCTCTTCTTTTAACTGTCTAAATTCCCATGATGACAACACTAGTTTGCATAAGAGATAGTAGGAACTGCCGATGCTGGAGAATCTGAGATAACAAGGTGTAGAGCTAGATGAACACAGCAGGCCAAGCAGCATCAGAGGAGCAGGAAAGCTGATGTTTTGGATTGAGACCCTTCTTCAGAAATGGGGAAGGGGAAGGGGATTCTG
The DNA here is from genome assembly GCF_021869965.1 of Rhincodon typus. Classification (NCBI taxonomy): domain Eukaryota; kingdom Metazoa; phylum Chordata; class Chondrichthyes; order Orectolobiformes; family Rhincodontidae; genus Rhincodon; species Rhincodon typus. The sequence goes on from NC_063361.1 coordinate 18,711,512, forward strand.
AAATAAATAGGGAGAGAGGGGGAGGCAGATAGAAGACGGATAACGGAGAAGATAGGTGGAGAGGAGACAGACAAGTTTGTATAACTAGTGTAACTTGTATTATTAGTTTGTATAACCTCTCTTTGCAATAAAACCCTTGAAATCCTGATATTATTCTCAAAAACCACATCACTCCCATAGCCTTCTGATGGTGCGGTGCCCAAAGCTGAACAGAGTAGTCCCGATAACATTAAACCACATTCTTGTGTAGCTGAAACCATATTTCCTGTTCTTTGTACTTAGTGGATCTGTGATGGCTCTTTGTGGGTTTTAAGCTTTAAGTTAATGAATGGGAATTCTGCTATGATCCCTAATATAAGATTGATCACTTGTGAATGTCCTGATGATGTCAAATTAAAAAGTTCTGACAAAATGTGTTAGATTTTCCGAGGTATGGCAATCTCATGCAGATTGCTGGTTGAGGAGATGGTACAGTGCCAGGTAGTAGGATGCCAGATGAAGAAGAGATAGGGTGGCAGGTAAATAGGGTGCCAGATGATGTGTGGGTTGGGTGCCAGCTGGTATGGAGTTAGGCTGCCGGCTGGGAAGGACGTCCAGATGCAAGATGGCAATGGGGAGAAGGTAAGGGTTTAGGTTAGGTTTGAGTGGTCTGTAGAAATCGGGTCCTATGGCAGGCTAGAGGGATTGGGCTCCATGGCAGGAGCAGGGGAGTTCAGGGGTTCGGTCTGGGATCTGATGGTGGTGGTGGTGAGGGAGATGGTCAGTGGTCAGTTCAGGTAGTAGGGATGTGGGGTCCCAGTGTTAATGTGGGGCAGGGAGAGTCAGGTAGCTGAGAGGTGGGTGTCAGGTCCCGAGGGAGTGGAGTTGAGACCCAATGTAGGTTGCTAAGTCCTGGGAATTTCATGTCGGAGTCTTGGGTTTAGGTTTTCTGGGGGCCGTGTAGTTGGAAGTGTGTGAGCTAAGTATGAGGCCAGTTTAATAGTTACTCAGGAGTTAGAGTATGCATTTAATATTCTAACATTTCCTGAATAACTATTTTACTTATCATCAGAACCATCCAAAGTTTCTAAATGTTATGGACATTTTTGTGGGTTCCAGATGTTCAGGATTTACCCAGAGTAAAATTCAATTTCTCAGGCAATTCGTTCAGAGTCTGCTATGATTGGAATTCCACAGAGACCCCATGGCCAACTCTCATCTGCACTGAAATAACAACTGACTGCCCAATGGAAAATCTGCCTCATTATGTATTTTTGCAGCAGCCCTCAAGTCCTGGTCTAACAAATAACTATTTGGAAAAATAAATTCTTAACAAACCAGATGGGAAACATGTTCTCCTCATCTAGAACTCCTGCACTAAATTGGTTTGCTTTCCTAACATGAAGATTCAAATTGGCTTAAGTGCTATTCTTCATTTGAACCATCCTTGTGAGTTAATAGTTGGATATTTATAGCATGGCAAAATATGAAATTACAGAATTCTAATTGGAATTATAAAATGATTCATATCTGCTGTGCAGATGTCTTTTCTGTCCTGAGAATTGTTTATTACTCTTTTATAACATCATTGTCAGATATTCTCTTAATTCGAAGAGAATCTGAATTTCTTATCTATTCATATTAATAAATATCGTGACCTTCTGCATTTTAACAAGCAACTTAATCACCTTAGGATCTTGGTTTAATTGTGACACATGTATCAAACAAATGCCATGGTATTTTGGAGTTATTCAGGTTTGAACCCACATTTCAACATGTCCAAAACTTCTCCAGACCCTCTGGAAAATTATCTGTTTTTCCCATACAACAAAGTCTCTGGTAACATGGGACAAAGAACAACTGACTTATGGTCCATTTGAAAAATCTGTCAAATGAAGTGTGGATAGCTGCAGCTTTTCCTGCTGTGCAAACCTGGTGCCTTAAATTTAATGGTGAGCCAAATTTAGATATTGCCAGGATGGATTTATGACCAATTAATACATCACAAACTATGATTTTAGAGTTCCTCACTGTACAAAGGTTATTTTTTATGATCCCAGTTAATGGTAATACAGAACAAGTCAGACCCCAGAATAAAACCTGGCTTGGTAAATCTTATTTAATTTTTGCAGTTGGTTAATGTGGTGTTTAGTCACTGGAACATATTCACATGAGGCTATAGAATTTCTTTAACATAAACCATAAGCTAATTACACAAAAGAAGAAAAAGAAAACTTAAGACAGTTTGAAAAAAAATTAAAACAAGCAACATTATGTTTCAACCTGTATCTAACACTACCTGCTACAAAAACTCAATTCCAGAGATAGATTTCCTACCTCAGCTTCTAAATCTTTAATAAACTGACTGTCCCAGGTTTTTTTTTTCTTGGACTGCAGAGACAATTTACAATTCCTTTCTGAGTCCGTGGGCATGAACACCACACAGTTCTTTTGGTTGAAACTTTCCCTGTTCTTACAACATGAAGAATTTCATTCAATTTTTATTTTGGCTTGAAAGCTCCACAGACAAGAGACCCCTTCTGCTGAGGTCAGTAAATGTAGAGCTAGAAAAGCACAGCAGGTCAGACAGCATCTGAGGATCTGGAAAGTCAACACTTTGGGCTGAAACCCTTCGCCAGGACTTTGCTAAGGTAATTGGTTCCCCTGGACTAAACTAAAAAGCTTTGTTCTCCCGCTAGGAAGAAAACTGCTCTCTTCAGAACTGAACTCTGGGGTTTACTAAATTGAGAATGTGAACCTTCTGTTCTGTAGTCAAAGTTAAACTAATTGCCTTAATGAGATTACTGCAATTGCCCTAAACCCGACAGTGTAAGCATTTTATCCATTAATAGTACAAAGGTCTGCTGGACAGTTGATTGAAGCCACATGAATTCTTAGAGATGGTGTCTTTATGTGACTGTATAAATGACTTTCTGACCTTTTAAAACAAAACTTTCAGATGACTATTCAAGATCCATCAGCCTCTATTTTTCTTAAAATCCAAATTCCAAAAATAATAATCACAGCCTTATAAAAATAAGTTGCCAATGAACATGAAAGGGGGACAATGGATGAAAAAGCCATTTAACCTGATAAAACTCACTACATATTATGCTTAGACACAAGACCATAAAATAGATCCATGTCATTTTGATATCAAACTTGTTTTATTCTGTCTTGAATCACGAATCATAAAAATCAGGAAATTGACCTTGAGGCCATATTGGCACACAGTTGCTTCATTCATAATCATATGCACTTGTTCTTTACTTTATGAGGAACCATCCCTATTTCTTACCTATTGTTTAGGTTCACAATCTAACATGATCTCTTTTCCTTCATTCTAATTTTCCAATAACATCGACAATTGTTTGCTCCGTAATCTGTGGTCTAAATCCTTGTTAACTTTCTCAAAGTTATTTTCAAGGACTTTACGTAATTTTATGAGTATTCCTGCCCAAGTTATTCTCAAGAGCATGTGCTTGGATCACTTCCTTGGACATGTCATCCATAGTTGGCATTGTTTAACCTGGAAGCAGGAAATGCTACATATTGTTTTCTGACTGTTCCGACATTTCTGTGATGTCAGACAATTCAATTAATTTAAATCAAATAGTATGAGGTTGCCTCCCTTACAGAATCTCAAATTTCTCCTCTCCAGGGAAAATTTGGAGTTGCACTACAATCTTAATTCGAAAATGATGTCAATGTTGCTGAATATATCCTAAAAATCAACATTCAAGTGCATTGGGAAAAGTTATAATTTATGCTGATCGCATGAAAAAGCTGGTATTTTATGGGGCATCAAATCAAAATCTCATTCATGTTTCCTTTCCATTCTGTTAGGTTTGAGAATCACAGACTAAAACAGCTCAGAAAGCTTGGATAGCTTTGCTAAGGGATGGCACGCAGAATTGTGAAAATAGTCTAGCTAGGGCTGAACCTATTGATTTACAAAGATCAATTGTGATCGAGGTAACCTGCCACCATTTTGGCTTAGTCGCGTATAATCCGGAAAGTGAGTCTTGTAGCATGCTGTTTTGCTTAGGAGAAGTGGTTGAGGAGGTCATCTCAATATTTTCTACAGCTTAAGCTAGCAGCAAAAGGAAATGGAATAATGTAAGTTGGGGATGGTGTGTTGAACTCTCTGATTGACATGCCTGAAGCTTGAGGATCCTGACTAGGAGAGGAGTTTCACCAAGCGTATTGTGATTTTACCCATCATTAGTAAATGTTTACCTATTGAGAGATTAGTATCAATTACAGATGAAAGTGAGTATGTATAATTTTGCCAATAAAGTACTTAAATCTCATTCTTTTGGTTTAGATAACATCAGTAGCTATTAAAGAGAAGTGAAGTCTTATTATGCATACTTAACAGTCCATAATGCTATCTCTACTTTAGTGCTTCTTTGTCATGGCCTGTTGGCTGGGTTTCAATTATTTTCAAAAACAATTTTTGAGTGATGCTTTAGCCATAAAAGATGAGGATGTTAGTGCTCAGAAGTACAATGATTTTCCAGTTTGGAAGCTCTGGGAATTAAATTAGATAGTCAGTGAAATTGGGGGCAAGGATTGCGATACATGAATTACCTGGCAGTCAATCGCAGTGGCAAAGGCAGCAGAGAAACTCCAGGCTGTCTGCTCATTTCCATGTATGGAGTGTGCAGCCTTACTCTTGTGAGGCTGACAGCCTCAGCAAGGGGCCTAGGTTCATGAGAGCTTAATATTGTTTAATGCCACCATTCTGGTGCCAAGATCCGTTGTGTTGCAAGGTTAATGATCACACAAGTGGTCAATGAAGTACATGGGTTTAACAGCTATGCATTAATGACTAGACTGTATCATAAGTGGTGTCAGCTGATCTCAAATCCTGACGGAAGAAGATTCTAATGAAGACCTGCTCAAACATGCCACGTCCCTCATGTAAGTAGTTAATAAGTGGCTATCAGTTTGCATTTGTACGGTATCCAGGCCTCATCTGTCTAAGGATCCTAGAATCTGCTTGTGATATTTATTCAGTCAAGGTCAATGAATACATTCTTGCATACCAAATCCGACCAATTCATATAAACAACCTCAAATATTGCTCCATCAACTCCATCACTTTCCTGCCAACAATTTATATCAACCATAATTCAGTTTTTCAGACTGGGGGTCTGTGACCAGCAGTGTGCCATAAGGATCAGTGCTGGATCTACTGCTTTTTGTCATTTACATAAATGATTTGGATGTGAACATAGGAGGTATGGTTAGTAAATTTGCAGATGGCACCAAAATTAGAGGTGTCGTGGACAGCAAAGAAGGTTACCTCAGAGTACAACGGGATCTTGATCAAATGGGCCAATGGACCAAGGAGTGGCAGATGGAGTTTAATTTAGATAAATGTTAGGTGCTACATTTTGGAAAGACAAATCAGGGCAGGACTTATACACTTAATGGTAAGATCCTGGGGAGTGTTGCTGAACAAAGAGACCTTGGAGTGCAGGTTCATAGTTCCTTGGAAGTGGAATCACAGGTAGATAAGATAGTGAAGAAGGCATTTGGTATGCTTGCTTTTATTGGTCAGTGCATTGAGTATAGGAGTTAGGAGGTCATGTTACAACTGTACAGGACATTGGTTAGGCCACTTTTGGAATACTGCATTCAATTCTTGTCTCCCTGCTATACTTGAAAGAGTTCATGAAAAAATTTACAAGGAAGTTGCCAGGATTGGAAGGTTTCAGCTATAGGGAGAGGTTGAATAGGCTGGGGCTATTTTCCCTGAAGTGTCAAAGGCTGAGGGGTGACCTTATAGAGGTTTATAAAATCATGAGGGGCATGGATAGGGTAAATAAATAAGGGTCTTTTCCCCAGGCTGGGGGTGTGCAAAACTAGAGGGCATAGGTTTAAGCTAAGAAGGGAAAGATTTAAAAGTGACCTAAGGGGCAACTCTTTCACACAGAGGATGGTGTGTGTATGGAAATGAGCTGCCAGAGGAAGTGATGGAGGCTGGTACAACTACATTTAAAAAGGCATCTGGATGGGTATATGAATAGGAAGGGTTAGAGGGATATGGGCTAAATGCTGGCAAACGGGACTAGATTTATGTAGGATATCTGGTCAGCATGGACGAGTTGGACCGAAGGGTCTGTTTCCATGCTGTGCATCACTATGACTCTATGAACTGACAGTCACATGCTTCACCCTTCTCCCACAAACGTAGCATTTCTGCAAGTCTCACGTACTCATATCCCACAGTGCCAACTATTCAACTGTGGCAGGCACAACTCTCCAACACATTGCACTGTACTCACTTACACCCTCCCTCTCTTTTACAGGACAATGACAGCAGTCACAGTATAGTGAGCAGGCAGGTTAGGAGTAGAGTTGGTGGTGGGGTGGATGATGGAATGGGTGGTGACAGGGCAAGCACAGCTAAATGCGTTGACTTCCACAGTGGAGATGTTGTGGGGATAATTGAAGTGGACATCAGTGAGTTCATGGCTACAGGTGCTACAAAAGGCACTAAGGGCAATGGCATGCCCTAGCTTACTGCAGCTTCTCAAATCCCGTTTCGCTCTCCTCCCACAATCTCTTATGAAGCACGAGCTGCAGATGGAGCAATTGTACACATTTTACTTCCCATGCCGCCTTCAATTACCCCGTACAATCCCCTTTGGAGTGTCTCCATTCAGATACAAGGGGACTGTCACCTGGCCAAAGAGAGGTGCCTGAGGCTGCAGATTGAAGGGAGAATAGACTGAGGAGACGAAATGCCACCATTTGATTTGACTCTCAAGCATTGATTCAGGTATTGGAACTCTGCACAAATGAGGAGCTGGGTATAGCAATGGGATCTGCATATGATGAGCCACCAGGCACAACTGGGCTGTTGCCAGGTCCAGGGGAAGAAAATATACTAGCTCACAGCACAGGGAGTGAGGCCACATGGGTTTTAGCACAGAGGGTTCAGACAAGGCTGTACAGAAAAGGCAGGCAGTAGCCTGACAGCAGTGACTCAGTCTTGGCACAGGATATCACACACAGCTTCGTGCCCATTCTTCACTTCATTGGAAGTGATGGCTGACTCCATGAGGACATTGCTGATATGAGCACAGTGCAATCAGTTCTGCAGTTTCCATTCCCATGGAGGTAGGCAACATCGGAGTGTTGAAACAGAAGGTTAGAATGAGATCCTGAAAGCTTTTCCTCTTGTCATGCATGTCCAGCTTGATGCCCTTGCAGGCTGCTGTCATCATGCCTGCAGACATCAGTGCATGAAGGGGCTGGTAGGGTGTTGTGGCCGACTGGAACCTACCAAACCTGGTGAGTGGCAGAGATTCGACAGTATTTGAAATTGCCATCCTCTCTCAGAATAGATCAGAAATCAAACTACACCAGGTTATAGTCCAACAGTTTCATTTTCAAACAAACCTGTTGGACTATAACCAGGTGTCGTGTGATTTCTGACCTTGTCCACCCCAGTCCAACACCAGCACCTCCACATCATGGCTCTCTCTGGATATCAATGTTTGTGCTCCCGCCAGAGCCAATCTCCAGTGCTGTTCCCTTTAAGCAGCTAGACCAGACTACCGCTGGGCACCTTGAAATGGTGCAGTCCAAAGACATGGACCCTGTAGGGTCCTGAGTTGGTCAAGAGTCTCCTGTCAGGCCCAGTGAAAGTCAACTGCATACTACTGACGATGCCTCAGTCAATGCAAAAGGGCTCTTGGCCAGTATAAGTACCCACCAGCCAGGCACTTAGTCAAACCTCAAGGATGATTAGTTGACTCTCCTATGGAGTAGTGGATGTGTTGTTGGACAACGTTGATATGGGGTGGTTGTTTATTGATGGTTTTCATTTCAGAATTCTGGCCAATATGACATTGTAATATTTTGCAAAAAAGAAAAACGATGAGAAGCTGGAGAATTTTGAGAAACCAAAGCTGGAGTTTCACTCAGGGGAATGGGAGTCTTATTTTGCGCTTACAACTGGCCTGTCCAGCCCTGCACCTTGTTGTCCATCCAGAATGTGGGATTGTCAGCTTCCTTCTCCCTCCAGTAGTCACTGAATGTGTAATGGCAGAAGCTGTGTGCTCATGATGGTCCAGTTGTGTGTGATGCACCTGGTCACCAGACAAGGTTTAAAAGAAAATTCTGACAAAACATTTTGGAGCTCTTGGCTCCTGATGCTCTGTGGACCTACCCTGCTGAAAGTAAAAATTCAGCCTGATGGTTCTTAAGAGAGAAATAAGTCTAGTTCATCATACAGGTAGTAATCTTTTGTGACAACTACTGCTCAGAATGTCTTCAGTTCTGGATTTAATTCCCACCCCTGGGGTTGAGCCCAGGAGTTTAAGCCACTGAGGCTTCACTGCAGTAATCTGGGTCTATTTGGTTTGTGCAAAATCAGAATTCTCCTGCTAGAGGAAGATTCTTACAGCAGTAAGACAGATGGAAGGCCTTAATAATGTTCTTATTCCGATGCCCAGGAATGTTACAGCTAATCATAATGTTTTTTTTTTCTCACAGAACATTACCTTTGTTCTGGTCTGAGACCAACTAATTCAGTCCAAATCTGGATTGAACCGGGAAAGTACCTGGTTCATATAGTTTTAGTTATTCATTGAACAACACTATTAGCTCTGTTTTAGTTTGTAAATGCACCTTTTCATTTGTTGGTGGTTTTCTTGCATGATTGCCAACCAGAATCAAGTATTTTGCTCCCGTCAAGTGTACAGTGGAATCAGATATTCTACAAAGTGACAGTGAGGTATTAGAGACGCTATTGAATTCATAGAATCATTGAATTCCTACAGTGCAGAAGCAGGCCATTCAGTCTATTGAGCCCAAACTGACCCTCCAAACAGCATCTCACCCAGACACAGTCCCCTACCCTATCCCCAAAACCCTGCATTTCCCGTGGCTAATCTACCTAACCTACACAGCCCTGGACACTATGAGCAATTTAGCATGGCCAATCCACCTCGCGTGCACAACTTTGGACTTGGGGAGTGACTGTCTGAGTGGAGTTGCACAGTCACCTGAGGCTCGAATTGAACCCAGGTCCATGGCGCTGTGAGGCAGCAGTGCTAACCACTGAGCCATTATTAGGTAGCATCTTCTTCAGTTGCCGGGGGCTACAGTGCCAGCAAGCCACAAGCTTCCTCTTTCAGGCAAGGCCTACTGAACATGCAAATAAGGAAGTGGTAAGGACCACTGATAGTCAGTCTCCTGGAATCAAGACCCTAGCAACAGAAGACCTGCCTTGGCATAGCTGACGGCCAATCAGAGGCCAGCAGTATTTTGCAAACAGCAGAATCACAGAGGAAACTGTAGCTGCTGGTGGAAGAGCGGGTATAGCTCAGTGGTAGAGCATTTGACAGCAGATCAAGAGGTCCTCGGTTCAAATCTGAGTGTCCCCTCAATGAACTTTATAGGGGACACTGCTGGACAGTTAATCCGGAGACCCAGGTAATGTCCTAGGGACCTGGATTTAAATCCTGCCATGGCAGATGGTGGAAATTGAATTCACTAAATATCTGGAATTAAGAGCCTAATAATACTGATGAATCCATTGTTGATTGTTGGGCAAAAGCCCATCTGGTTCACGAATGCCCTTTAGGGAAGGAAACTGCCATCCTTACCTGGTCTAGCCTACGTGTGACTCCAGAGCCAAAGCAATGTGGTTGACTCTTAACTGGGCAATTAGGATGGGCAATAAATACTGCCTAGCATCTATTCATCCTGTGAATGAACAAAAAAAAGAGCACCCCCAGAGGCCCAGGATCGTGGATGTAGTAAGTGATTTATGCACAAGTTGGGTGGGGAGTTCTTGGTTTGGGGGACATTGGGGTGAGAGAGGCAAGAGTGTGGCTCCCACTTTGCAGATCGCTCTCCAATCTTGATCAGTTTCTGTGATAGACACTTTCCAGCACCTCCAGAGGTGACGAGCTGCCTGCAACGTAGTAGCTATTGGGAAGATCAAGTGCGACAGTCCCCCCTGCTGCTGGTTAATAACAATGGTGGCAGCCCAAGCACTTTTGTGGCTATGCAAGGGCCTCAATTGGCAGCTGGGTAGGAAGTTGGGCCTTTCTCCTTGAATACTGGTGCTGCCCTTCAATGCTGGTGAACATGGAAAGCATTGAGGTATGGGCATGCCTCTGCCCCACTTAATTAAGTTCCCTCTGCCTACCTATCGTCTGAGGTGCGAGGGGGGAAGATAACACAGCCACTCTGATCAGAGTGATTTGACTGCAAGTCACTTCACCTTCAATCTCTCTGCAGAACCATCTGAGGCACCATGGTTTGTAACTTGCTAATTAGTATTTTTGCTTATTCAATTAAGAGCAATTATTTTATTGCCTCCTTCAGTGCTTGAGTATTTTAGATGATTACAGCAGTTAAATTAAAACCAAATTACACAACTGGATGCATGCAATGGTCCATTTTCCAAAAATCACTGTAATTTAAACTGCAACATTACAAAACATAAATGAAATTTTATTTTTATTAAAAATGAAAATGCTTTCAGAGCCTTGATTATGGAAGATTTAAAGCTGATGTTCCCAGTTAATGGGCAATTAAGCCTTTAATGCTTCAAATGTACAGTTATTGTGCAGTTTGTGCTTCCTTTCACATGTCGTGTTCACATTAAGCTCTTCTTTGGTTGTGCATTGATTTTACCTCCTTTGCCATTTAAACAATTGAAGTGATTGGAATCTAATCCAGAGTGCAGTTTTACCACCAGGCATTTATTCACCATTCCACCCACTCTCAGCTCAACTCCTTGTGGAATTCGTAAAATATTTGCAAACCACTGAATGCCATTAGCATTGCAAAAAAAAAGCCTTCTCCTTTTATTAAAATAATACTTGAGCATTAATAGGAACAATTCCACACAGCAAAGACAACGAGAACATCTAAAGCACAATAGTGGATTCTGAATTAAAGTACAAAGAATCAGCAGCTCATCAGTGTGCAGTAGTGGACTTCAAATCAACTGATTAGTCCTTGGAAATGCCAAAAGATGGGCCAGGAACCAATACTTCTAGAACCTAAAGCTCATTGGAAGGGATGCTTATAATTGTATATGAGAATAATGATTGAATCTGCTACACAAGACTTGGGATTTGTGACTGAAATTTCCATTGCAAATGTAATAGCAATAATGCCTGTGTCAATTACACTCCCACCTGTAAACTATCTCGTAGCTTCACAATGCTCTGTTGCCAGCAGTGAATCCAACAGGATAGGTACTGTTTATTTTCGGTGTGATGATAATGGGATTCTCACATTACATAACCTGCAGTTTAGTCATCCATTGACGTAGCATTTTGGTATGCTAATGTGTGGTATGGGAGGCAAAAGTTTTAAGCTCAAAATTTTCTTAGATGGTAATTACCAGGCCTGATAATAAACAAAAGGCAACTGTGACTTCAATTAGTTTCAAATTTGGTGGGAGAGCTAGTAAATTTAGGAGATGCGTCATATTATGACAGACCAGAATAGATTATAATTGCTTGTTATCAAATAGGACAAGCAGATTCTTGGAGGATGGTGCTTCATTTCAACATAATAAAGAATGTAAGGGAACATTAGGATGAAAAACAATCACTTGGCTTCATTTGCACATATACTCCTTTGAAATTTACAAACTATGCTATCTCATCTCCTCTATTTAATTTACAGATTTGCTTCAATCTTCAGATCTTTCGCAATATTCAAAGCCCATGATGTTCACCCATGACCATAATTAAATTTTAGCCGCCTCCAATTCCCCCTCCCATAATAAAGGCCCACTTCTGAGTTAATTAACATAATATATAATAGTTTTCCATGCATTTTGTTTAATCCAGCACAATGTGTAAAAGAAACATTTCTCCAATTGTTGTTCAATATCATCCCACTCACCTTCAAACTCTAGTTCTATGCTCACCTTCTGAGTCAAGAAAGTTGCTTACAGTAAAGACAAAGCACTAGACCTTTCACTTTCTTCCTTCATGTTATAAAGGCCCCTATCACACCTTCCAGGGGATTTACTTGTATTTCTTTCAATCTAGTATACTGTTATTCACTATTCAGAATGCAGCCATCTCTGCAGTAGGGAACCAAAAACTGAGAGATTGCTTTGTCAAACACTTACGTTCTCTTCACGTGTCTTTTTTCCTCATTTTTTTTGCCTCTGTACTTGCTTCAAAACTGTTGCATCCATAACATTAGCCAGTTCTGACATAATGTCAACGTCCTGAAACGGTGGCTGGGATTTTCCCATGACCAGACAGTTGTTCCTCCAATATAGATGACAGCTGTGCACGGGGACCCTGAGGAATTGCCATCATAGCACACTCAGGAAACTGAGTGTTCCACGGTCAATTCCACTACATCGGGGACCCTCCGAAAGTCTCCATTTAAATCTGCAAATTCGGACGGTTCTGATGAAACTAAGTAGGTAGTTATTCAGGAGAAGTTAAAATATTGAATACACAGTCTGATTCCTGAGAGACTATTCAACTGACTGCATGCATACACCTCCTCTAGAAATGTATATCCCCCATACCCCACAACTGAAACACCCCAGTCCCAATTCCCTTTTCCCCAGCTATGGAGCCAACCAACCCTTTCTCCTGCTCTGCATTTGATTCCCATTCTCCATCCTGCTGGACCTGACCCACCTCCCCTGTCCTTGCTGGACCTGATCTGTTGCCCTTTCACACTGCCTGAGGCACTCCACTTTTTCCTGCGCCGTAACTTAACCCCATATCCTCCGTCGGACTTTACCTCTGATCACCAGCAGATCAGACTCAATCCTACACCTCACTTGCTCCCACATCCTAACCCAACACTCTTCAACCTACTGCAGGACACACACCAACCTCTCTTCCACCAGTGGACAGTGGGATCTGAACCCCCACCTCTCAGATATATGGAACTCCCATCTTTTGTGAAAAAAAAGACCAGAATGGCAATCTGTGTGAAGTTACCACTTCTCAGAAAATCCAGTCCATTCATCTTGGTTTCTCCCTACACTGACACTGCTTAATTGGCTAAGTAAGTTCAGCATTTTGTGTTCTTATTCAAATCCCCAACATACATTGCATTTTGTTTTTGTTTACATGCATATAACTTGTGCACCTAACAGTTAAAAGGATAGGATCCTCCCACTAGTCTCCAATGAAAACAAATGAACCCAGTGACCACCCCCATAACTCAGAGGTTAATTCCTAAAAATATAACTTTTTCTCTTTTCTCAATCCCCTCAAACACTAAGATGATCTTTGAAAGAAGAGTTCTATCATGAGATTATGGTGAATTTCAATTGGTAGTCAAACAGCCACATGCTGTTTTCTAAATTTGACTAGCTTCGGTATTAACAGTTTCACATTGATTGAATTCTTTCAGAGAACAATCAATAATTATGAACTCAAACTTTCCATTTTTAAACCATCACACCAAGAAGTACACTTAGTTTTGTTTCCTGTTACAATATACATTAGCATATATTTATCTGCAATCACATCCATCTGATTTTATTTATTGCTAATGGTTCAGAAAATTGTTTACCTCTTTTATACTTATCAACCAGCCATTGACCTTGATGCTTGATAGTATCAGTATATAAAATAGAAAACTAACAGACATGGAAATAGAAGGAACAATCCTCAAAAACATAGAAGGCGTACTTAAGAAGTTGTACAATTTCTCTTGCCGTCATATGTAGCATAAACCACAATACTGCAGTGTCTTGAGAACAGTGGAGTTTGGTCAAATGCTTTATTCTCAATGGATATACAGAATACCTCTATCCTAGAACAAGAAGCCCCGTTTTATACTGTGACAGGATTTCCAAGGTGGAGGGAGGTTCAGTCCAAAAATGCATTCAAATTTCCTTGTATACTTTGGAGTGGTAATACGATGTGTATGTGTGTTTTGAAGCAGGGTCTCCTTGCCTGGAATTCAACCTAATTTAGAGACTTGGCTCCCTCTTGGACAAAATGCTGTAGAAAAAGCAACAGCCCAGGAGCAGGCACATTTTTACAATCCTGGGATAAGGATCATGCAGTTTAGTGATAGGGACAATGTAAAGGTAGGTTGTCAGAGTTTGAAGGAACGAGGGTGGGAGGGAGATCGTAGCTATGCACAGGGGTGTTAGTGATTACAAAGGAATTCAATCACTTGACTGTGGTTGGTTGCAATAGGGGGTTGGTTTGGTCATCATGAATGATCTGTGATTGTGGGAGGCATGGTCTGAGATTATGGGCATTTCAATCATGAGAAGTTCAAACATAGTGTTGGGGCAGTGATCGCATGGTGTTTCTATCATTGTTAAAGGTTAATTGCTCATTTACTGTTAACTTTTCCACTCCTATTGCCAGCTCACCTCGGTCAGAAGCCTTTTTAATGGATCAGAATTAACCAGATTCTCACTGAGTATCTTCAGCTTTGATCTCTCTTTGTGATTTTCTATGACTGGACTAAACGTAATGAAATTGTGATCATTCTTTCCTGGGTGCACCCCCCATTCAAACATAGCTACTCCCCCACATCCTTTGAAGAAAACAAATCCATCATTGCTTTATTTCTTATTGGCCTGGAAACATACTGGTAAAGAAAATTCTTCTGTATACATTTCACAAATTTCTTCCTCTTCTTGCTCTTTACTACTGTTTTTTTCCCACTTGGCATCTGGATTGTATGGATCCCTCAATACTACTACCACAAGTACCGTTGTTTTCCTATCTTTCCAAAATGTACCTCCAGAGTTGTTCCTCCATTTGGGGGAGATGATGGCCTCATGGTATTATCGCTAGACCATTAATCCAGAAACCCAGGTAATGTTCTGAGGACACAGGCTTGAATCCCGCCATGGTGGAATTTGAATTCAATCTGGAGTTAAACAGTCTAACAATGACCATGAAACCATTGCTAATTGTTGGGGAGAAACCCATCTGGTTCACGAATATCCTTTCAGGGAAGGAAATCTGCCATCCTTACTAAAATAACTCCATGAAGGCCAGTATCCTGTCACCACCTCATTCTTTCTTTGCACGTGTATAGTACATGACACTGATCCAGCTAGTTCAGAGGGGGCTCCTAGAGTGAGCAGAGCCCCTGCCACTCCTGTTTATACCTGTCAGCCAGGACTGCCTGATAGGACCAGGTTAACAGCCCCAATCAGGGAACTCATATTCTATGAGCTCCACCTGGCTGACCTCATTCCAATCACTACAGTTACCTGATCATCCTTACATGACTCCAGACCCACAGCAATATGGTTGAGTCTTAATCACCCTCTAGGCAATTAGGGACAGACAGTAAATGCCGGCCAATCCATCAATACCCAGCAATCCTGTGAACAATTGAAAAAAAATTTTGCATTATTTGGTGATCTGTAACAGATCCAGTTCTGCTGCTTAATTTTAATCAAATTGATTCAATTGTGAACCCTCTAGCATATCACTCCTTTGCAGGGCTATAACTGTACCTTTGATCAATGCTGCCACACACCCTAATTAAAAACTTGTGGGTGCTGTAAATCAGGAACAAAAACAGAAGTTGCTGGAAAAGCTCAGCAGGTCTGGCAGCATCTTTGAAGAACAAAATCAGAGATAATGTTTTGGGTCCGGCGACCCTTCTTCAGAACTGTTCTGCGGAAGGATCACTGGACCCGAAACATTAACACTGATTTTTATCTTCACAGATGCTGCTGGACCTGCTGAGCTTTTCCAGCAACTTCTGCCACGCACTGTCTTTGTTTTTTCGAATTGCTGATCCTTCCTTAATCCATTGAAGTCAAATTGTTCAGTTTCCATTCTCGTTGTACTTTGAGTCAGGTCTCCACTATTTACCAATATATCATAACCCCTCATGGCAACATGTTCCTGCTGCTCAGCAACATTTGTCATTTTGCTGTGTACTTTTATGCACACTCACACACAATCCAAACCCATCTAAAATAACGATTGCGAGAATTTAGAACTCGCCAGCACAGGGTGTAGTTGAGGTGAATTATAATAGAGATGTGTTCACTGGGAAGTTGGATAAACACAGCAAAGAAGAAGGAACAGAGGGTTTTGGTGATTAAGTTAGCTGAGGAAGAATTGGAGGAGCTTGAGTGCAGTTGGCATGAATTATAATATTAATACTATATTGTACTTACAACATTAGTTTGTGTAACATAACACACAAAGTTTGTCTTTTAACTGCTTTTTCATAAATATTTGTTTCACTTTCAGCTGAAAATGAAAGTCAGATAGCTGTGTACTCTCCCTGAGCACCAGAAAATGCTAGCTGTAACCATGGATACCCTCACTGTCGCTGGGATCCCTCTTCAGATATATCTGAATAAACAGACCCCTTCTGTCCTTCATACTGAACTCGCTGAACCAAAATAAAGCTGAATAATGCAAACCTTCCCCTCACGCTGCACCAGCAGCCGGCATAAGCACAGCACTCCCCCATCACTATTCCACAGGCCCTTCATGAAATCCCATATGTCATGATGGCAACTACTATATTGCAAAATATTCTGGATGCTCCTTCATTGTATTTTGCTACATGCAAGAAAGAATGCTCTTCTTCATACTGAGTTATCACTTGGAGTATAGATAGAAACATTCACGTGAAAACTCCATAACAATGAATTAGATGCAGATGTAAAGAGACTATTCAAACACATTCCAAGAAGAATTATAATTATCTTCTGAATGTTACCGAGAACTAAAAAACATTTTAAACTTTACTGACACTGGAAGGCATAACTGTCATAAGCATATTGGGTATAATCTGACGCTCTCTTTCATTTGATAGTTTGAGGGCTGAGGGAAGGAAAGAAGGAGGACTGGATCACTGAACACTTGAAGGTGGATTAAAATTTTACAAAAGCAAATTTAAAAAGGGCGTGGTGGCTCATTGGTTAGCACTGCTGCCTACCAGCGCCAGGGACCCGGGTTCAATTCCACACTTGGACAACTGTCTGTGTGGAGTTTGCACATTCTCCCCGTGTCTGTGTGGGTTTCCTCCGGGTGCTCCGGTTTCCTCCCACAGTCCAAAGATGTGCAGTTTAGGTGGATTGGCCATGCTAAATTGCCCGTAGCGTTCAGGGATGTGTAGATTAAGGGGATGCTCTGAGGGTTGGTGTGGACTTATTGGGCCGAAGGGCCTGTCTCCACATTGTAGGGATTCTTTGAAATTTCTATTCTATGGATGATCTTCACGCTTTGGGTATTTTACATTGAGGTCCCATGGTTTCTCTCAGAGAGTCAGATCTAATGGAGCTTTGCTGCTGCTTGCAATAGTGGCAAACATGTTCCTGAAACATTATGAACCTCATCTTTACCCGCTGAAAGATTAATACTGAATAACTCTACTGATCAGAAACCTATAATTCCCATAACCTTTCTTTGCTGTACATGGACGTTTGTTGCAGTGCACAGTATGTCAAGATTGCTGCATATATTGGTTGTCTGTTGCTTGTTGCCTTGTTTGGTGTGCTCTGATGGCTACAAAGCCATGAATCAGTGTTGCTTGGAAGAGCATTGCTTGCAAGTGCTGGAGCTGGCATGCCTTTTTGCCAGCATTTAACTAACATAAACAAAAGGAACTAGATGTGATTCCCTTACTTGCATTTCTTTTCAACTTGCCCACTAAAGGATGAGCAGACATATTCAATAGCACTGAGCTTAGGAAGCAGAAAGTGGAAAGTCTATGAGGCAGTGGAGCCTCATAGTGGAGCAAATTTCTACCCTTCACACTCAAGATACAATACAAACATAAATGCTAATAAGTGCAAAAGCTAAGCAATTGTTATTTACACGCCAATTGAATTTTCTTCCTCAGCCACATCTCCTTATCTTGAATAACTTCACATGTTAAAACTTTTTCTCTTTGTTTCAGTTGCTTGCTTGGCCATAATGTATATTTCTGCCTCCTTTATTTCTCATGGTGGATGAGTAGTTGTTCATATCGTACTGACTAGAAGCAATTTCTACTGTTTGGTCTGCATTACTAAGCACCTGAACAAGTGGTCATTTTCCATGGATTAATTTAGCCTGGCTGAATAACTCTAACCAGATTGCTTAGAATTTGCTAAGAAAACAAGGATTTCTGAATGATGCAGGCAACTGTTAATCATGTGTCAATTAGCCAGCAGCGCAAAGTAAGCATATAATACCCCATGATCTGTGAATTGGCATAAGTTGCAGGCCAACTTGCTCTGCTTTGCTATTAGCTTCATGTAAACAACATCAGGCACTTTACTGGCCTCATAGTTTTCATATTGCTGGATTTTCCCATTAACTTCACCACAATTAACAATGTAAACACCTTTTAACAAGACAGCAATTGTTAATGAATGCCAAGCAATGTCTCTTGCCAGGAGACTGAACAATTAAATGTGGAATAACAAGGTGTAGAGCTGGATGAACACAGCAGGCCAAGCAGCATCATAGGAGCAGGAAGGCTGACGTTTCTGGCCTAGACCCTTCATCAGAAAAA
>NC_063361.1:18739967-18815978 GCF_021869965.1 Rhincodon typus
GGAGCAGGAAGGCTGACGTTTCGGGCCTAGACCCTTCTTCAGGAATTTCTGAAGAAGGGTCTAGGTCCGAAACGTCAGCCTTCCTGCTCCTCTGATGCTGCTTGGCCTGCTGTGTTCATCCAGCTCTACATCTTGTTGTCCTAGACATATTTGATGTGTGATTGCTTTTGAATCAGTGCCCTGTTTTTCTTCACCTAATGTATTTTTGATAAGGAAAAATGGAACACAGATGCAAACACAATTACACACATCTGCAAGGAAACAGGGTGGAAGGGAATTGCAACTCTAATGCCACCTGCAACATTAAATGGCAACAGATCTCCCATGGCCCAACAAAACAGAGTTTATACTATTGACATGGAATATGAGCAGTATGGGGAAACTGGGGCTACTTGTACATTTCAGCTGAAAATATTGAAAATAAATATAAAAAAACTTTTTATAAGGGAAAATAAGTTATGATTTAATTTGACTGTTTTTGTTCCAGATAAATAGAACAAAGAAATATAGACTTATATTTATATAGAATATACCACCCAACGTATAAAAGTTTAAAATTTCTGAAGAAGGGTCTAGGTCCGAAACATCAGCTTTCCTGCTTCTCTGATGCTGTTTGGCCTGTTGTGTTCATCCAGCTCTACACCTTGTTATCTCAGATTCTCCAGCATCGGCAGTTCCTACTATCTCTGTATCAGTTTCCTATGTTGTTTTTAGTCTTCCTTTACAAATACTTGTCCGGTTCAAATTTAAACGATCATATGGTCTCTGCCTAAATTGACACATATGATAAAGCATTTCATGTTCGAGGAACTTGTGTCAAAATCTTAGATCTTAAATCCTATTGATTTGCCAAACAGCCAGTCTTTGCTATTTGTAATTGCAATGATCAATAAAAATACAACATGTATTGCCTTTACCTTCAAAGTTACTGCGGAAAAGGTTGAAGAGTTCATATTCCACATCGCTTTTGATGTTTCAATCAAAAAAAATTATTGCTTGCAAAAAATATTTTCCCTGGAGTTTGCAACTGCAGCAGTTTTCCTGTGATATTTAACTGCGCCACAGGGAGGTTGAGGTCAACAAACAGCAAAACTAGCATGCTCTGTCAAAACCAGATTTGCTGCCAATCACTCTTTAATGATTTGTATGCACAGATATCGGATGGGAACTACAGGCTGCTGCCATTTTGAATCCCTTCCTCTGAGAGAGGTTGCTGTGAGAAAGATGAGCTCAAGGCTAAAGTTTCTCAAAACTTGCATGACTCTATTAGAATCCATGGAAATATTTGCTTGTGATGATGAATCTGAAAATTTTTTCAGCTATTATTATTCTTATTTTGATCACTGAATGCTCAGAAAAATCAAATGATTAAAATAGGGAAACTTAGGAAAGTAGTTATTGAGGAAAATAAGCAGTTAATTTTTTAAGGTAGTCATTTATTCTAAAATTCACTGAGTAAATTTGTTTATTTGATTCGGTGACATAATTACATACAGTGAGTTGGCTGTAAAATTTATTGGAACACTTACTTAGAGCATGAGTTCAGGAATGATTCTTACAAATTGGATAAAGTTTAAGTTGGATTGAGAAATAGCTGAAAACTGAATGTGCTCTAAAGTAACTTAAAATAGAGTATAACTTATAGAATGAGCAACTTCACCATCAAAGTGATCACATTTATTCCAACATTGACCACTAATTTGTTTCATCTGAATTGTAAAATGAATGGTGAAAATGTGTTAAAGTTAGTTCTTTAAACATTTGGTGGAAAAACCTTTGTGTTGACTGGTGTTATGGAACATATTAAAAGGCAATGCATGCTGGAATCAAGGGGAACAGCTAGGGACAGTAAAGGGACTGAAAACAGGGGTTTGGAAATAACAGGCTAGTCTCACCAGGTTAATAATTTGAATGAGGAATGATGATTTTTACAGTGAGAAAAATACAGTAAAACACAGTGAAAAGTTTTTCCACCATTGCCATGATTCGGCGCTATTTTAAACAGTTTAAGAATAAGGAGAAAAAGTAAAGATCTAGCTTAGACAGTCCTGAGCCAGCTCATCATCAATTACATCTGTGCCACAATCCCCCCTCCACCACCTCACCACCATCTACAATAGACCCAACCAATGTCGAAGTCGCCACTCTTCAGGTGCCATCTTTTGCCGCTGGGCTAATTCTCCTGCGCTGCCTGTGTCGGACCCACCAACGTCAGAGTCGTATCTCTCACTGCTGGGCCCACCTTATCAATGTTACCATGATGCCTTTCAACAACCGCTTGCCCTGAATAAGTAAGTAAGGGCTCAGTCAAGTCCACTCTGGACTCACTTGTGGGCTCACTCACCGTCACCATGAGGTCCGCACTGGGATCAGTCATCTCCACCATTGGACCTTAGGTAAGGAAGAAAAATAATAAAAGAAAAAAGAAAGAAAAGAAAAGCATCTGGAGCAGATGAGCACCAGCTCAGAAGCCCTACTCCACCACTATCTTGATGAAGAGTTTTTGGGAGTGAAATAAAAAGCCTTCATGTTATAGGTTCCATAGCTTTACCAGACCATAGGGCTACCCTTCCATTGGAAAGTGACAACTAGTTGTTGTTCAACCTGAGGGTCATCACACCTCAGGCGAGGAGAGAGGTTGAGAAGGAGAGTCCCTGATGGTGACCTCAGCCAGTGTAGGAATTGAACCTGTGCTGGTGGCATCACACTCCACTGCAACTTGGCCACCTGGCCGTTTGAGCTAACCTGCACTGTTGGGAATAAGAGAGAGCTGAAGTTTAAACTTACAAAAGAAATGTTGTGTACCATCTACAAAATGCACAGCAACAATTTGCTAAGACTCTTTTGAGGCCAAATGTATTATGGGAGATCGTGGGAACTTTACTAAAATTAATGTTTTCTAAGGACAAAGCTCATAATTCTGCTGCTATTGTAAAGATATGAGACCACACCGTCTGCTAAGATTACGTTAAACCAGACTTTAATACGTATTCATGATGCAGGCCAGATTTTCCTTCTCTTCTTTAATAAGTGATTAATAAGCTCAGTCACGGGTTAAAAGCATTCTGGACCCTATGTCAGCAAGGGTCTTTTTGATTGTTGGAAAAACTTCATGGTGCAGAAGTATGCAAAATTGGTGATACATACAGAACTTTGGTTCAATTACCATCATTAGAATTAAATATCAGGAGTTTCTTTTTATTCATGGGATGAGTGCATTGCTGGCCAGGCAGAATTTATTGCCCATCCCTAGTTCAGGGTCAATCACATTGCCGTGGATCTGGAGTCACATGTAGGCCAAACCACGTAACGATGGCTGTTTCCTTCCCTAAAGGACATTAGTGAACCAGATGGGTTGTTCCGACAATCAGTTCATGGTCATCATTAGATTCTTAATTCTAGATATTTTTATTGAATTCAAATTCCACCATCTGCCATGGCAGGATTTGAACCTGACTCTAGAACGTTATCTGGGTCTCTGGATTAGCAGTCCAGCAATAATAGCACTAGGCTATCACCTCCGTTTTTAAGAATAGGTATATAAATGAGAGTAGGTGGTACAGGCTTACAATGAGGTAGATTGCTATCCCACGCTCCAAATGAAAGTCAGCTAATAGCTGATTGGAAAGGAGGTCCTTGGAGTGAGATAGGAAGAGGTATTGGAAGGAGAGGGTTTGGCCAGCTTTAGGGAAGGGGTTGACAGTGGTGGGGATAGATTTTAAGGGCAGGTGAGCAGAGGGAAGTGGAGCATATAATCTTCAGGTAGTGCTCCTGATATGTAAACAGAATACTACCCTCCATCCCCAAAACTGTACCCACCCTTTCCTCCCCACCCTTCTAAAACCTTTTCAGAAGCAAGGGCAGCCCACTCCTGTTCACGAGGCCATGCCAACTATATTATGGCAGGGGAAGCATGTTGTCAGGTTCAGTTGAGCTTGGTAACAAACTCAGCTGATCCTTAACTGTGTATTCAAATATGATGGCCAAGCTACCATTTTTAGTACCTGAACATCTCCCATGTTAAGGCATTGAACTTTGGAGTGAATGGGAAGGTTGTGCACTGGGCTCCTTGTTTACATGCCTCCCCATTCCTGTCAAAGGCACTCTTGGCAGGGCAATATAAAACCGAGCCTGATCAAATGGGTAACCATTCTGATACTGCCTGCTTGGAACACTTGAGAGAAGTTTCAAGCCCCAAATATTCTAAATGACCACTTTTCGTTCAGTCCAGTTACTTATCAAATTTGACACAGCTGTCGACTGTATGATGCTTAAGCTGTGAAAAACAGAGAATATGTACTAATTTAACAATTAAAGTTTTGGAACAAATTATATTCTTTTGGTAGCAAACAATATGTTGCAATGTTCATTCAGTCAACCTTCATTAAGAAAATCTATACATTTTCAGAGCATCACTCAGTCCAGCAATACAACTGAGCTCTGCTCTTAGCCCCTGCATTCTGGCTCTGTGATTGGGTTCAAATTTGTGCAACAAAAAGATCTAATATTGTTCATTATTTAGCTACGGTCAATGGCAAATGAGAGACAAACATTATCTACACTTGTAAATCACTACTGCACACTATTTTTTCATCTTGGAAAGAAGATTTTATACATTTCTGTTTAACATGTAGACATGAATAAGAGCAGCAGTAGGCCATTTGGTCCCTCAAACATGCACCACCGTTCAATAATATCAAGGCTAATTGGATTGTGGCTTTAATTCCACATTCTGCCTCCCTCCAGTAACCTTTGAGCATCTTGTTAGTTAACAATCTATCGACCTCTGCTTGAAAGATATTCGAGGACTCAACGTCTGCCACTCTCTGGGGAAGAGAATTCCAAAGACTCATGACCCACTGAAAAGGAAAATCTCCTTAACTCGAGCAAATTATTTTTGAACTGTTTGTTTTGACAACAAACTGTATTCCATTTCTGCAGATAACTTACCTCTTTGCCTCTAACCCGTCAAGAGTCCGCAGAAAACAAATGGATGTTTTGTTTGTCCTTTGATGTGCTTTTTTTTGCTGGTATGAAAAACATGTGTTTCTATGTTTGCCTGTCTGTTGCATTAATATTTACAAGCTTACACTAATGATAAGTGCACACTGTCAGGAAAATGGAGGCTAACAGAGAAAACTGAGCATTATCTCCTTTCACCTCCACTTTCCGAACAACCTTGGACAGATATCACATGAGCTTATTATAGTTCAAAGCTGCACAGGCTACAGCTCAACATGATCTTTTGTGGTGCATTCTGTGCTGCAACAGCGTGACATTTTCTATGGTACATACCAGCCATCCTTATCGCACAGTGGTTCTAATAATTAGTAAGTACCAACAGATGCTCAATTGTGCATGGTTAATGCAGTGGACTCAGACTAGATATAATCTCGATTGAAGACCGCCAGGACATTTTGAATGGGGGCCCTTCAAATCATTAGTGAGTGAAAACATTTTGTTCCTTTGTCTTTTTTTTTTCACCCGTGAAGCTTTTAACTGAGTTTCCTGTTTAGCTGGGTCTTAAAAGCATTCACATCAGTAGTTACACAGCCTGATTCTTGCACATTCATATTTATTGCCATAGCACTTCATGATAAATTAAAATGCAATCTTTGGATTACTTACAAATCTTTGGATTACTCCCAGTGCCACATGCTAGGAAGAGCAGGAATAAGAGGATAGATCAGTTGAATGTGTGGCTTGAGAAATGGTGTACATGGAGGGGTTCAGATTCTTGAGTCGTTGGGACCATTTCTGGGGAAGGTGGGACCTCTACAAGTCTGACAGGTTGCACCTGGGCAGAGCTGGGGCAAATATCCTTTTAGGGACTTTTGCCAGTTCTGTTGGTGAGGTTTGAAAATTGTATGGTCAGGGAATGGGGACTAAAGTATAGGCTGAGATGGATCAAATTCAGGTAAGGAAACATGAGGCAGAATATTAGTTGGCAACTCAGAAAGACAAAATGAACAAGATTAAAAAACATCTAGCAAAGGAGATTGACAGGGTTCAGCTGTTTATATTTTAAGGCAAGGACTATTGTGAACAAGGCAGATGAACTAAGGATACAGATAGACACATGGCAGCACAATGTCATTGCTATAACGGAAAGCTGGGTAGGGGAGGGAAAGAATTAAGGCTCAGTATCCTTGGATATGGAGTTTCAGGCAGGATAGAGTGGGTGACAAAAAAGGACAGGGCTGGATAGCAGTATTGGTTAAAAGTCAATTATAGTTGTGAGAAGCAACGATAATCTTAATAGGTTAACAAGAGGCTTTATGGGTTGAGCCTAGGGATAAAAATGGGCCAGTCATACTACTAGGAGTACACTGCAGACCCCCAGATAGTAAGAGGGAGATGGAAGAACGTGTATGTAGACAAATTTCTGCCTGTAGGAACAAGAGAGCAATAATAGTAGGACACTTTAACTATCCAATATCAACTGGGTTTTCAACAATGCAAGTAACATTGAGGGTGAAAACTTCAGGTATGGTGCCCAGGTTTTTTTTAGAACAATGCATGCAGGCCCAATTAAAGGAGATTAATTCTGGATTAGTTTTGGAAATTGAAGATGGGCATGTGATGAAATGACAGTGGGTGACCATATTGAGGATAAGGATCACAATTCAGTTAGATTTAGTTTTATTATGGAAAGGGACAGATCTAAATAAGGAGTAAAAGTTTAAAACTGGGGGAAGGCAAATTTTACAAAACCAAGAGGTCATTTGGCTGATGTGGACTGGACAGGACTGCTAAAGGATAAATCAGTGATAAACCAGTGGGAGGCAGCAAAAAGTGAGACCCTCAGGGCACAAAGCAGATTTGTCCCCTCCAAAAATAAGAATGGTACTGCCAAATCCAGACCCACAAGGTTATCTAGAAAAATACAGGGGAAGATTAAACAGAAAAAGAAAGCTTATGATAGTCACAAGAAAACTCAACACTGGAGATACGCTAGAGGAGTTCAGAAAGTACAGGGATCAAGTAAAAAAAGAAATAAGGAAATCAAAGACAGGGCATGAAAAAATATTAGCAAGCAAGGTAAAGGAAAACTGAAAGATGTTTTACCAGTATATAAAGAACAAAAAGATAGTTAAAGAAAAAGTGGGACCCATCAGAGATTAAGAAGGGAACTTATGTGAAGATGCCGAGTATGTGGGAAGAATTTTAAATGAATTTTTTGTCTCTGTATTTATAAAGTGAAAGGATGATGTGGATATAGTAACAAGAGGAGCAGTGTGAAATATTGGACAAAATAATCATAATGACAGAAGAAGTGTTAGAGGAGCTGGAATGCTTTAAAATGGATAAGTTGCCAGAACTGGATGGATTGTTCCTTAGGATGTTGAAGGAGGTCAGGGAGGAAATAGCACACGCTCTGGGGATCATTTTCCAACCTTCACTAGACACAGAGGACTGGAGGATTGCAAAGGTGGTCCCTTTATTGAAAAAGAGTACAAAGAAAATGCCAAACAGTTATAAGCCAGTTAGTCTTACTTCGGTGGTGAGCAAATTGTTAGAATCAATCCCGAGAGATTGGATAAACTGTCACTTAGAAAAACATGGACCAATCAAGGAAAGTCAGCATACTGTGTTAAGGGAAGGTCATGCCTTACAAATTTGAATGAATTCTTGGAGAAAGGGACAAGGAAGATAGATAAGGGTAGTGCAATGGACGTTATCTACATGGATTTTAGTAAGGCATTTGACAAAATCCCACATGACAGACTGATCAAAAAATATAAGCCCAACGGAGACAGGGTAATATATCTTATTGGATCCGAAGTTGGATTAGTAACATAAAACAAAGGGTAATGATCGAGGTCTGTGCTTGCAAATAGGAAGTTGTTTCAAGTGGTGTTCTGCAGCGCTCAGTGTTGGGACCCCTACTGTTTGTTTTATATGTTAACAATTTGGACTTGAACTTCAGGGATACAAATGGGAAATTTGCAGACTGCACAAACATTGACCATGTAGAGGCTAGTGCAGAGGATAGCTGTAAGCTCCAAAGTAATATAGATGGGTTGGTGGAGTGGGCAGGAAAGTGGCAGATGGAGTGCAACTCTGATAAGTGTGAGATAATGTATTTAGGGAGGTCAGACATTAAAAATGAATACATAATAAATGAGACTATAACGAGAGGGATAGATGAAGTGAGAGATCTTGGCATGCGGGATGCACAGGACCTGAAAGTCAGCAGTACAGGTAGATAAGGTAGTAAAGAAGGCACATGGAATGCTCTCCTTCATTGGCAGGCAATAATTAAACACATTTTTTTCATTATTTCGCTACATATGGTGTTAGCTTCGGCTCAGTTGGCAGCACTAATGCCTGTGAATCATAAAGTTCCAGATTCATGTCCCATTTCAGGGATTATGTGTATAATTCAAGGCTGACAGTCCAGTACAGTACAGAGGAAGTGTGCTACAGTTGTAGCTTTTGGATTAGATATTAAACAGAGGCCTGACCTGTCTGTTTAGTTGGATGTAAAATAGGTGATGAAGAGAAGGAAATTATCATTGAATCCCCATAGTGTGGAAACAGGCCATTCAGCCCAACAAATCCACACCAACCCTCCAAAGAGCATCCCACCAGACCCATTCCCCCATGTCTAACCCAAACATCTCTTGACACTACAGGAAATTTAGCATGGCCAATCTACTTAGCCTGCACATTTTTGGACTGTGGGAAGAAAGCAGAGCACCTGCAGGAAACCCACACATCACAGGGAGAATGAGCAAACTCCACACAGACAGTTGCCTGAAGGTGGAATTGAACCCAGGTCCCTAGCACTGTGAAGCAGCGGTGCTAACCACTGAGCCACCATACTGCCCTAATTATCTCCAGTATCTTAAACCAACACTTATCCCTCAGTCAAAATCAGGAAACAGTTACCTAATCGTTATCACATTAATGCTTGTTGATGTTGTCTGGGTGCAGTTTTGCTGCTTTGTTTCCTGTATCACAACAATGACTTCACTTCAAAATCACTTCACTGGCTAAGAATGAGACAATTTCAGACTTTTCCACTTTTGAATTAAAGTATGGTGCTCACTGAGTTAAACGTGGCCATTTTCTGCCCTGGCCTGATGAGAGTTAACTCACGCAATTACAATTTTCTCACCTCAGTAGCTATGAAAACAGATGTTGCCTGAGGGAGTCAATGAATCATATGAGATGAGCGAACAGGAAGTTCTTACCCTTCAGTGGTCAAAGGTTCTGGCATCAGGTTTAAAAGCCAGCTGGGCACCACTTCACCTGCTGCAAGTCAGGAGCTCCCACTCAGCCTGTGATGCTTGTCCCCAACTCCATCTAACATGCCTCCAATGACCCAAAACCTCACTCTGCATTTTGGGAACACGTTGTTACAGTGGAGTAAAGGACAAATGGAAAAACCTCTCCCCAGGGGATGGAAACAGGAGGTCATTCCACCTGGCCTGGACTGAAATAGAAATGAAGATCAGCATCAGTGGTCCTCACAAGTGTCCCAGCTACAATACTGCAAGAAAATGATATGTTGCACTCCATGAGAGTAATTTCATGCACGTAGATGCATGCCTCACTCTACTCCTGGCATTGCATAACTGTTATACAGAAGGTCCCAATCTGCAAGTCTTTGTATTACAATGTGCAATCGAGGTGCTCACAACCACCTCATACTCTCAAACAACAAGGTCTTCCTGGGCACTGAGCTTCCTACTCATTTATTCAGGTCTACTCACTGCATCTCATGATTGTGTTTGTTCACAAAGTGCTTCTGCAACCATTGGCATCACTATCAATCCCTCTCTTTATCTCATTGCAGGACAAGTTCATTTGTAACCATACGGAGAGCGCCAGACATAAAGATCCTCGCTCACATTGAGGAGCGGGCAGTACAGCAAGTTGCAGAAGACCACGGCCATACACATGGTGACATGAAAGCAGGAATCGCTCAGAAACCCAGTAAGAAACGTTGGGCTCTGATCTTCTCGGAGGTATGCAATGGCAAACACATTATCCTGTTTAAGTTATTGTGCATTTTCACCAAATAATTCTTTCTCTCCTCTTCTAAAGGCACTTGCCCAACCCAGAACAAGGTAAACCAAAAGGTGCTGCAGCCAGAAACGTTCTGCACCAGCATCTCATCTGAGGATGAAGCCTGTGAACCTTTAGAGGATTCTCAGCAAGGCTTGTTCACCAGTACCCT
The DNA here is from genome assembly GCF_021869965.1 of Rhincodon typus. Lineage (NCBI taxonomy): Eukaryota > Metazoa > Chordata > Chondrichthyes > Orectolobiformes > Rhincodontidae > Rhincodon > Rhincodon typus. The sequence continues at coordinate 18,750,157 of NC_063361.1, forward strand.
GCACAGAACATTCACTAAAAGCAGAAAAGGCAAAGAACGTACCCCAACTGCACTGAACACTGGCAGTGAAGACCAGGTCAATAGGTATATGCATACTCTAAGTAGGGTTGAGTATTTGAAGCACTGAGTATTGCCATTGGGCAAAAATTAATTGGGAGGGTAAAGTTAATTCCAGCAAGTTGTGCAATTGTTGAGATACAAATGCAAACACATTAGGTTCTTGTTAACTGATGGCATGAGGGATGGCTTCTGAGTCGGGAGGACTTTATTGTTAAGGTTTATCTCGATGGCAAGAAACTGATATTTTGCAGCCTTGTTCAATTCAGTCACCAGTCCTGTCAGTATTCACGCCATCCCTGGGAACAGAGAAATGTGCTTTGATGATGGTCATGAGAAAAGGCATCTAAATTCAAGTGTTTATTTTATTTTTCCAAACGGAGAAAGAAAGGAAATGTTCTCCAATCGAAACTTTCTCATTCATACACTACAGGAGTAGAAATTCCAATAATCCATTCCTAGGCCTCAAGTAGACACCATGCATGGATCAGGCACCCAGTTTGAAATATTCAGGCAGGTCTGATATTGGGCCTTATTGCAACATATGTAACAACTTAAAATAAGTCAAGGCAAATGGCCAATGCTACATCTGGGAAGTGATGAGGGATACTGAGAATCATGGAGAGCACTCCTGCTCCTCTTGAACACAAAACTGATTTTTCAAATTCTAAAGAAGAAATAGTTTTTAAATTGCAACTGCAATGTCAGCAAGAAGGCCTAAAATGTGTGATAGTCTTCGCTATGCAGGGAGTCTAATACCAATCACTGATAAATAATCAACCCAATGTCACATTGGATGACATTCATGCATGCTTAGGAAATGCATGATAGTCCCAAAAATGGAACCTGGAAAGCAGACACAAAGTTCAAATTCTCCCCGAGGCATGTCTCAGGAAGGAGATGAGTTCAGAGAGGCATGAGGGAAAATAGGAAAGAAACAACAGTTAAACACAAGATTAGAGCTAAAGTAGCACAGGGAAGGAACATAGGCAAATGAATGGATAGTGACAGTCCTTGTGACAAAGAATTTGTGAGTTTGTTTGACTCTTTAACATTAAGGTGGAGACAAAAAGAAAGAAAGTTTTAAACAAATGGTTAATTGTGGAGAATAGAAATTGGAGTTAAGTTCACTGCTCTTGAAGTGAAGAATGCAGCTCAAAACTACATGCTTGATGTGAACTAACCAGATCTGATGATACATTGCAATATCAAATGCACATGAGGTATGCATACGTCTTCATTCGTTGAAGTAGAGTAACTGAAGTTTTCCCCCATGCTAGGAAGAAAGGGCAAAATAGGGTAGAGCAAAGGTTTCATGGAGCAGAGACGTCAAAGTTGAAGTTGTTGTATGGAATATTGGTTCGGAATGGGTTAATGTTAAAGATAGCATTAAGTTCCACTAGATCTGATGATGTCATATCACCTTTGGTGGGGAAATCAGGAGAACAGCTCTGGATCTCATAAGGAAGCGAGGTCTCAGCTAGGTCTCTCGTAGTCTTAGTAAAACTGTCTAACTGGTGAGAACTTACACATAATCGCTTTCATGGACTAAATGCACCTTGTAAAGAGTCTCTTCTTGTTAAGACTCATTGATTTTTGTTCTTTGATCACTGTAAACCAAAGAGACCTTTAGATCCAGTCAAGGAAAGAGGAATGGTGACAGCATCCTTCTACACGTAAATACCACAGATGTGAGAGAACAGATGAACAGTCCAATTGCATTGGATCTGCAGAAATACCAGTGGAGTGGAAGGCCAAATCTAATTATTTGGCAGCTTTAACGTGCAAATATGACTTGAGGGAAGAGTTTTTCCTAAGGTGAACAGGAGGAAATAGAGTGGCATGGAGGTATATGGATGTGTGTTCTGTGGGATCCAAGCAAGTGACCTAAGATACTTGGTCTGTGATTGAGACAATAGGAGTAAAGAGACATGAATAATATGGTCTGGTTGAGAAGGAGACCATGAATATGGACATCTACGTTATATAGAGGAAAAGATTTAAAGAGGACAAGGCATGGAAATGACAAAGGTCAAAAAAAAACACAAACCACCAAAATTCAGCTGTCATATTGCATTGACTGGGCAAGGAAGGGATGGAGGATATGTGGGGAGCAACTTGAAGGAGTACATAAAGTAGGTGAGAATGAGGATTTTGTAGAAGATGTGTAAAGGGTGGAAATGGGTGAGGTGTTTGTAAGAGAGAAAGATATGAGGATTAGTAAGAAAGGCTAATGAGCAAATTGATAATAGAACACCACAACAGTTTAAGCAGAGAGGCTGTTGGAAAGTATAGGCAAGCCAGGATACTTCTGTAAAAGGCAATTTATGAGCATGAATTAAGCTCAGTCAAAGTCAGGATATTTGTACAATAGTCCATAATCACTTATAGATAGCAAGGTCTTCATATGTGAATGAATTGGCACCCTGAAGGAAAATGTGGAGAGCTGAGTTGATTACTAATCATGCAGACCCCAAAAAGATATCAATAGGTAGAATGAGCAGGATAGCTTGATTGGCCCCTGACAGGCATTCTGTTTGCAAAGATAGGTGAAGGGTAAGGATGAAACAACTGGGGGTGCTTCCCAGAAGAAGGTACCTTGCAGGCTCATTGCTAGTTTCCCTGAACATATTACAAACTAAGTACTTTGTTGTGAATGAGGCATCATATATCGGCCATGGTAAGATCCCTTTCCTGAAGGGAGCAAACCAATTGGGGGAGGCAATGGCCTAGTGGTATATTCACTGGACTGTTAATCCAGAGACCTGCGTAACGTCCTGGGGACCCAGATTGAAATCCTGCCATAGCAGGTGGTGGAATTTGAACTTAATTAAAAATAAATCTGTAATTAAGAGTCTACAGATGATCATGATTCCATTGCTGATTGTCAGAAAAATCTATCTGGATTCATTAATGTCCTTTAGGGAAGGAACTGCCATCCTTACCCTGTCTGGCCTACATGTGACTCCAGGCCCACAGCATTGTAGTTAACTCTTAACTGCCCTCTGGGCAATAAATGCTGGTCTAGCCAGCAACACCTACATCCTATGAATGAATAAAATGACTTCTTATGACTATCTGAAAGCTTTCATGGTTATTTTTCTTGATGCTAACCAAGAAATGACTTTATCAACTTTACTGTTACAATATGCCATGATGTGAACTCATGCCAGTCCCATGCCAGAACCATTAGTCTAGAACATCCTTCAGCATTCCTGAGGACCCTGGAGGAACAGCATGTTGCAAAACTATGAAAGGACAGATGCAAAAGCCAAGATTTTCTTCTAAGTTGTCATAGCTAGGACAGGTGCCTCAGTTGCATTACTGCAGATTTGGGCAGCAACCCACAGCATATATATATCCTCACTGATCCTGGGACTTATCTGCCCAACCAAAACTACAACCAAATGCACTAAGGACTCACAAATTGCATACACATCAGCTGTATGGATAAAATTGAGAAGTACAAGGTTAAGCTTTGATTTCAATCCCTACATCTTTGATTTCGGTCTATCATCCATGCTGAACATGTGCAATTTATGTTGAGAGCCACTGAACTTTCAGCATGCAAAGGGCCCATATTATTAACTGCACATTAATACAGAAGGTTGACTGGTGGAAATGCAATTAACATTTTTGCGATCACGATGGCTTTTTAATCAGTGGCTGTTTTCAGAGAAACTGTGGAATGGAAAATGTGCCATTAGCAGAGAGGAAATGATGTACACAAATAGTAGATTGGTAGAGAATTTGCATGGATTTAAATATTCATTTAAAAAAATCTTAATTCCAAGTGTAATGTAATAATACTATCCATTTCCAACAAAATACTAGCCACAAGAAGCTCCAATGGTGAAAAGTAAAAGACCCCCTTGCTCTGTATCATATAAAATATAATGTTATAGGAGTGATTCAGTATTTGCAAACTAATATTGAGAGTTCTAAAGCAGCTGGTAAATATGCAAAATGATAATGGCATTTGTTATTTGGTGGTTAGGATGCTGAAGTATTAAGGGAAATCACGACGATGTGGGGGCACAGTTATTATTGTATGTGAATAAGTCTCAGCTAAGATAATAAGCAGCAGTTTCCAAATAGAAAATAATATCATCTTGGCTGGGAGGACTTCAGCTACCCAATTATTTGGTTAATATTCTGTGAATTAACCAAATTCAATTTAGGCCCTCTTTGACTTGTTCTTCTGTTGCTAACGAAACAGGGAATCTGTCAGCCTGAGTCACCGTATTACACTTCAATGATCTTATTAATGTAGGACCTACTGAAGGGGGCAGGTCAGTTGTTCACATGAAAATAACAAATTATGTTTGAGGAACAAGTGTCACAGACTAGTTGGAGAAGTAATACATTAATCCATTAAAGCAACAATGTGTTTGATTAATTTTACAGGTTACTTTATAAAATCATCCAAGATTTTACACAATGATTGCCTCTATTTCGGATATGAGTGAAGTTTAGTATACAGATCCTTGTTACACCATCAGAGAAGTGAACAGTAACTAAAACATTTAACATAAATATTGACAAACTCTGCTCCTTGTTCAATCTTCTGACCTTGTGATTCTTTCTTTTCTGATTTCTTCCACCTACTTTTTATTTGCTATCTCTACAACTCAACAACACATGCCTGTTACCAAGATGAACTATATAATGGATATCAGTGAGTGACTTTCATCGTATCAATGTTTGAAGAAATCTTGTAGCTGTGAAGCTGACAAACATATCAAACAGAAGCTATTTCATGTTGAACAACATGTTGTTTCACTTGCATAGCCACAATACTACCAGAGAAGCTGAATTGTACTGTCCCGTCTGAATAAAGTTCCCTTTCGTATCCAAAAACAATTCATCAGCATCACCTACTTAACATGAAGTAGTTAAAAGATCAGCCATTATCTCTGAGAGTTAATGCAAACATATATATATCTCATAAAATGCTCCTTATTATCCTGTCTTGTCTTCATTCAGGAAATGGTTTATAGTTTATTCACTGTGCTTTTCGATGTCAAATCAGTAGCTCATTGATACTTATAGAACCTTTGTTTTAATCTGGTGCCGTACAATAAGAATTGTTTGTTTTTCATTGATTTCTTTGTCATATACTAACAATGATTTAATTATTGAGTGAATCAGATCAAATTACCATCAGACAGTCAGGATGCAAGAGCTGAAACATGCTTCTTAGTCGGAATCTGTCCTGCTGAGCCTTCTGGAAATGGTTAAAGGCTCAGATGAAAAATACCTCGGCATCTACTCACCAAAAACCTCATCCGTATCACCTGCTTTTGTGGTAGACATGTTGCAGCTGGGACTGTGGATAAGAAAAGCAGGCCATCAGATAAGGGGCTTTATTTCTGGCCTAACATACAGGGCCAACTAAAATAATCAGTACAACTCTACTCCAGTGGAGCGATAGAAGCTGGCATGCAAGCTGTGAACTGATAGAGGGTTGGGGGAGGGAAAATAAATGACCATAATAATTAATCAGAACTTACCTGTGGCAGATTCACGGCATGTTAATCACAGCATCTCCCAGCAACTGTACTCTATGGGCTAGCAGAGCTCTTAATGATTCCCCTCCAGCTAGATTCCTTCCATCAGCAATATTCAAGAGATGTCTGTGATTCATTCAGGCTGGGGCACTTCAGCATGGGAGCTGCTGATTTGAAGTGAGGTCCGTGCTTCGATACAGCTAGAATGGGATGGGTCCAGGGTCCAGATGGGAGGAGGTCTGTTAGCACCCGGAAGAGCCTGATCTTTTGGTATGGTAAGTCATTAACAAACACTGCTGCTCTCTGACTGTCACATTATAAACGCAGTGGTCCCTCGAGTGCCACTAAGTCATTCGGATTTTTTGGTAATACGTTATTTTGTCACTGCACGGGATGAACGATACAGCACACTGACCTATGGCAGGCCATGTTGCAGGAGCTTGTTCTAAAGAAGATCACAATATTATTAGGTGGAGAGTCTGAAAGAAGCTCTCAGCCTGTGCTGTACTGCACATAATGTTCTCTGAGTCAAATTTGAAAAGAAGCAGGCAGTTCTGGGAGGGTGACAGAGGAACTGCTATGTGTTTGATTCCTGGCTTTCCAGAATGGCAGCTTGTTCACACAGTACATCATAGTTGTAATTGGATTGCATCCCTGGTCCTGGATTCCAAGCAAAATCAGTTTAACCCCTTCAAGTCCATTCAGTTCATCAATTTGTCTTGCTGAGCCACATTTCTTTAAACAGTAATTTGTTTCACTGGGGAACAATAAGTTATTTATTACACTCGTGTTTATTAATAGAAATCACCTATTTTTAAGATAAAAGAGTCAGACATAATTATTGTTAATTTTCATGTCATTTTTAAAATGCATGTTCTGCCTCTCAGAGACAATGATAGATATTGCTGATCGGTTAAGTGCTGAAATCAACATCATAAAGTCCCTTGCTGCAAACTTACATAATGCACACACCCTGTTCAAACTGAAGCATGTTTTCTTTCTGGTTTAATTGCTAACATCAGTTGTAATTTCTCCTCCCTCACTCTTCCACCCTAAAAAAATCCTACCAGCCTGGACCACTGATGATGCCATTCACAATTCCTGATTAAAAGAGAACTTGTTTCCATGTAAAAAAAATTTCAGGCACAGAAGTCACTTTTCCCAGAGTGTTGTCATGCAGAAGTATGACACGTATATTTCAACTCCTTTTTCATGATTGCTTTATATTCTTGTGTACAATTAAGAAAAGTTTACAAACTATACATATATATTAGTACCACTTCTAGAGTTTAGATTACAAACTAGAGGGAAATTGTTTGTGGTTACTTCTATGAATGGTTCACTTTAAAAAAATTGCCAGAGTCAGTCCAGAACAGTGACTTAGCTCCAGCATTTGTCTGAAATCAGGTGACTGCAGACCTCCTGTGGTGTCTAATATCAGAGTTACAAGTGAGGTACACATTTAATGCCACTGGTTTTGTTTTCAGTTCAGAGGAATGTCAGTTCAGAACATATCAGAGTTAAAATCAGAAAGAAGTTTCTCTCTTAGAAGGAGTCCAGGGCTGTTCAAGGAACCAGTCACTTCAGCAGAAAGGTTTAGTTTGTGAATCCTCAAAACCAGGATAATATGTTTTGAAATTTGCAGGTCATTAGAACCGAGGAAGTTTAGGTTCTCAGCTTTGTTTAACGTTCACGTTGGCAGACTTGGAAAGGACACATTGAGTTCTTTTCAAGTCCACACTAAAGATATTACCAGGGGTCAGTTAAGTAGAATCCTAGAAGAATTGGGGATATAATTTCTTTGGACTTAGACTCGCTACAGTGTGGACACAGGCTCTTCAGCCCAACAAGTTCATGCTGATGCTCACAGGATCCCTTCCACACAGATCCCCCTAATCTACACATCTCTGAACACTATGGGCAATTTAGCATGGCCAATCCACCTAACCTGCACATCTTTGGACTGTGGGAGGAAACCAGAGCACCAAAGGAAACCTACACAAATACAGGAAGAAAGACAGTGGCCTGAGAGTGGAATCGAACCCAGACCCCTAGCACTGTGAGGTAGCAGTGCTCACCACTGAGCCACCATGCCATCCCATTTGTAACATATAATGATGGGAAACAACTAGAAACTTTGATTTTGTGGTGCATTTTTGCAATTATTCTGTCTTCTATATGTAGATTTTTTAAAAATTCTTTTGTGTAATAAACTTCTGTTAGGAAGTCAAGGAAAATCGTCAACATCATGTGAATACATTTAAGTGACTACTGGTACTAATTAAACTAAACAAAGTGAGTTATCAAGCCAGCATTCATTCTGGGACCCTGACTTGTCCAGCAATATCATCAACTGGAATCACAGCAAATGGGGACACTTACATCAGGATTTGAATTTATAGAGTATACGGGGAGCTGTGTTTCTTTTAAAAAAACAGGTATGTCATGATTCTGGACTTAAAGCATGGCTTTCAAAATGGCTTTGAATGTTGCTAAGGCATTTATTTTCTGGAGGTAGAAGACATAACAATGGATTATTTGAAATCTTTGACCAAAGCTGGAGATACTGGATATTTTGAAGCTACAAATAAAAGCAGTATATGATATGCTTGAAGTGATTATCCAAAATTTAGAATTAGAAGGGGGAAAACCAGAAATTAAGATGTCACAACTAGAAATAGCTAAGATACAGTTAGAAATGAAAGAAGAATTGAGAGAAAAGGGAGAGGAAGAAAGTGAAAAAATTTGATTTAAATGAAAAAAAACAGAAAAATAAAAAGGGAGAGAAAGAGAAACAAAAAGCAGTGAAATGAGAAGGGAAGAGCAATGGAAAGAGCCTTGATAGAAAGAAAGCTTAAAATAGAAAGAGGCAAAGAAAAAGGATAGGTAAATAGAAATTAAAAAGCTTGAAGTCTAAAGACATCAAAAATCAACAACTTGAAGAAATAAAGAAAGAAGTAACAGTAGATTTGAAGATAAAACATTTGATTTATCAAACCAGCTTTCATATTGGGATTGATTTGTCTAGGCATACTAACATCAGAATCATAAAACCCTTTTACTTAAACATTGTGTTCCTTCACACAAAGGAGGCAGAGAAAGTGGCGTGGTGTGGTAACATATTGACACCTCTTAATCAATATCCTAGAACAGTTTAACCTTCATGAGAGGACAAAAGGACATTAGAGGAAAGAAAAACTAGCAATGGAGAATAAAACTCATGTTAGTCAACAATTATTTTTAGAACATAGCCTTGATTCAAGATCTTACACATACAACTGGTATGTCAATGTAGGACTGAATTTTCCAGCCATTGAATGAAGTGGGCATTGGCAAGAAACTTGAGAGACTGGCACAGCTACTCGCTTTCAAGAGCAAAAACTCACATTTCCAACCAGGTGTTGAACAGTGAGACAAGATTCTTGCCAGTGAGTGATGAGCGGTCTAATCACACCCATTGGTAAGCATTAACATCCTGACCATTTTGTTATCTCACCCCATTGATATGTCGTATCCATTCTCTGACCTATTGCAAAGAAACTAGGTGGAGATAATTCCCAACATGAAAATGAGAATGGTAACCTGACAAATCCTGTTCACTATTTGTTTCTCTGGATCTGCAGCTGCCACTAACATTTCAGGGCATGCTCCACGGGCAATGACCACATGCAGAACCCCCAGCACCATCTAGCAGGACCTCCAGCTCTCTATTGGCAAAGAGGGATGCCAATTACCCTCCGTCCAAGATATCTGGGGCAAATAAAACAAATTGTGCGAGGTAGATCTGCTCTGCCAGTGTATGACTGGGTGCATGGCTAAACTTTAAAAGTGATACCTGTGCCAGGATTCCTAGGAGGAAAAACAGGGACAAAAACAGAAGCCGTTGTTGGTGATGCAAGTCTGGGAAGATGCTGTGAGACAACTCACTCAGGCTCAGGGAGATAAACCTTCCGTAAGACATGCCAGAAATGACATTTGACCAATTTCTGGTAAAAATGTAGTTAAGTTCCTGAATTAATAATCTGGAAACTGGAGTTCAATCTTAGAAAGCAGCTGAGGAATTAAAGCTCAGTTAATTGAATAAATCTTGAATAAAAGATAGTATTAATAATGGGTGACCAGGAATTCTGCAGATTGTCATCAAAAATCCATAAGCTCCATAAATGGCTATTACAGGAGGAAATCAATTATCCTTACCTGGTGTGGCGCAGTGCCTTCAAGAATGGTTCAGCGAGCCATTTAGATTCACCAAGCTGCTATGACAAACTATAATCATCGTGAAACATTGATTGCCGTGGAAGAAGAAGGCAGTTTTTCTTCTCGAGGCCATTTAGGGATGGGTATTAAATGCTTACCTCACCAGTAATGCCCACTTCCTCTAGTGAATAATATAAGGTTATTTTGCTCCATATAATCTCACAATTTTTACATGATTGATTTGTCTACTGTGTTTAAAGTTGTGCATTTGAAAAGACTGGGGTGGTTTTCATTCAGAATCACAGAGCTGTATCATTGCTGAAGGAGGCCATTCAGCCCATTGTGCCTGTGCCAATGTTCTGTGAAGGCAGTGATTCAAAGTCACGTGTGCTGACAATTCTTAGCTCCTGGCTGTTTGACTGCCAGCCCATTACTGCCTCCAGTTTGTTTTCAGTGAGGCTACTTCTGAAGCTGGCAGCTGGGGTAGTTGTTAAGGCCAATCAAAGTTTTTTTTTTGACACGTGTGTAGAGTTTTGTTGCCTGTGGATTAACCCTTTGCTGAAGCTGCAGCCTGAAAGATGGAGAGATGTGGCTCTCTGACTGCAGAGATGAGTGAATTGGTGGGGAGTGGGGGAGGGTACCTATGATACCTTCTTTAATTCCCCCCGTCAATCTGAGCACAGGCACAGCCGCAGACCTTAGAAGGCTCTTCCCTCTGTTGTGACAGTTTGACAGCTCTATCTATGTTTGTTATAAAGTTGAAATAACTACACAGAGGCTGGTATCCCATCACCAAGTTCTCCTTTATTTAGTTGCGCACAATACACTGGCTATGACCAGCCAGCTTGGAGTCAGTCACCTGAACTGAGGAGGTTCTAAATCCCCTGTTTATTTTGGTCAGTCAGTGCTTTCCTGATTGGCCCAGGTTAACAAGCCCCATCAACAACCTTGTAGTCAACAAGGTCAACCTGGTTCCAATCACTAAATCCCTCCCAAACTCAGTCCTGGGATGTAGGCCTGATCTTTCTCTTGTAGCTTTTCCTACAACATTCTCGTCCCAAGTCTGGTTCCTCTGACTCAGACTCTGAGACAGGTGGCGTGTACCGGGCCGTATCTGCCTCTTGCGTTCAGAGAGTCTCGGGACAGTTTCCTCTTCTTCGTCCGGCAGTAATGGTATGAAGGCTGCATCCATCTCAGACTCTAAGGTTTGCTCGACACTAGATGGAGAGGGAGAATTTATGGTTTCTGAGAGGCCTTCTAGCTGTTCTGAGGGGCCAGGTATGTTTTGCTCTTGCCCCATTTGCAAAGTAACAGCTTTCAGGTGATCCCTGTGTTTGTTCAGGACTGTATCACCAACACGAACTTTCTAAGTGACGGGACATGACCTCACATCAACCTTGCCTCGTACCTACTCAAGGCCATTTCCATAGTTCCCTGAATTAAATTGTCTCTTTCATGTGGAGGTGGCATGTGTCTGGCAATGGCATTCCTGCTGCCATTTCACCCTCCACCCCTAGGTCTGGGAATATCAGGTTTAACCTGGTGCGGAGTCTTCTCCCCATCAGAAACTCTGCTAGAGCTATCCCTGTTGTTGTGTGTGGGGTGGTCCTGTAATCGAACAGTGACCGGGATAGTTTGGTACAAATTGATGCTGTAGGCTGCTTCCTTAAGCGTATCTTCAATGATTGGACCACTCTTCCTGCGAGGCCATTGGACGATGGATGGTATGGAGCTGTTCTCATACGCCGAATGCCGTTTGACTTTAGGAAATATTCGAATTCCCTGCTGGGAAATGACGTCCCATTGTCCGTTACCAATACATCCGGGAGTCCGTGTATCGTGAATGACGCTCGCAGCTTCTCAATTGTCATCCCTGAGTTTGCCAAACGAACTTTATGTACGTCCAGCCACTTTGAATGGGTGTCCACAATGACCAGGAACATTGAGCCCATGAAAGGAACGGCATGGTTGACATGCAACTGAGTCCAGGGTTTTCCCGGCCATTCCCATGAATGTGGGGGTGCTGCTGGTGGTAATTTTTGTCCTTGTTGGCACTCTGGGCACTGCCCCACCACCAGAACTATGTCAGCATCTAACCCTGGCCACCAGACATAGTTTCTTGGTAGCATCTTCATCTTGGAAACCCCTGGATGACCCTGGTGGAGTTCAGCCAGTATCTGGCGGTGACCTTCACTCGGAACAATCACCCTTGCTCCCTACAGTAATGTGCTGTCCTCTACAGTGGTCTGGTCTCATCGGATCCAGAAAGGTTTCAGTCCCAGTTACAATGGCCCTTCTGTTTGACCCTTTACTATTAGCTGTTTTAGTTTCACTAGGACAGGATCTTTTTGTGTCCGCAGTCGGATATTGTCAGCGGTGACTGGAGCAGTGTCCAGGAAGTTTAAAATCAAAACTGAGTCTTCCAGGGGAGGCACCTCCGGTGGAATATCTGCCAGTGGGAGGCAGCTCTAGGCATCCACATTAGCCACTTGTCTTCCTGGACAGTGCTGCAACTTGTACTTGTACATGTTGTGAATAAGGGCCCAACGCTGAATTCCACCAGAAGCTATGGGCGGCACCACCTTGCCTTCCTTCAGTAGCCCTGACAGGGGTTTTTGATCTGTTACTGTGACAAATTCCCTTCCGTAAAGGTACTGGTAGAACTTTTTCACACCAAAGATGGCCGCCAAACCTTCCTTCTCTGGGCACATTCGCGTTTGACATCAGCCAAAGTCCAGGAAGCATACACTATCGGATTTACCTCTCCATTGGGCTACCAGTGAGCCAAGACTACCTTGATACTGTACAGGTAGGCATCACACATCAGTACGACTTCTCACCAGATTATAGTGGGCCAAAACCTTAGATGACGATAGCTGCTTTTTCACTTCCCTAAAGGCTACTTCTTGGCTATGTGACCATGTCCAAGTCTGACCCTTTTCCAATAGCAGGTGTAAGGGTGCCAAGATGGAGGCAAGGTTATGTATGAATTTTCCATATTAATTCACCAACCCAAGGAAAGACCTAAACTGTGGTACTGATGTAGGAGCCAGAGCTCCTTTGATCGCCCTCACTTTCCCTTCCAACGGGTGTGTTTGTTGACTCTGTAACCCAAGTAGGTCACTTGGGGTGACTGGAACACACATTTTTCCCATCTAAGGCATACACCCGCCCGGGAGAAACATTTAAGCACTATGTCCAAGTTCTCCAAGTGCTCTTTATTGGTATTCCCTGTTATTAGTACATTATCCAGATAAATGGCAATCTGGAGTAGCCCTTGTAACATGTTCTCCATGGTCTGCTGGGAAAGGGCACAGGCTGATGATACCCCAAATTGCAGTCTTGTATATTGGTATAAACCCTTATGGGTGTTAATTGTAGCGTACTTCTGAGATTCCACATCCAGTCGCAATTGCAGGTAAGCGTGGCTCACATGCAGCTTTGAAAAGGACACCCACTAACTTTGTGTACAAGTCCTCAATGCAAGGGATTAGGTATTTATCCAGCTGTGAGAAGTGGTTTACTGTTTGCTCAAAATCCCCAGAAAGGTGAACCGAGCCATCAGGCTTCATGATTAGTATGACCGGTGCTGCCCAATCTACAAACTGCACTGGTTTGATGATTCCTTTCCTCTCCAGCCTCCTGATTTCTGCCTCTGCTTTTGCCCGTAAGACAAATGCACCAGGTGGGTCTTGCAAAAGCTCAGAATTGCTTCCTGGTCAACAAGTGGCTTTGGCCCCTTTGATAGCCCCAGGCCCTTCCTGTAAAACTCCTGGGTATTTCACTAGGACTTCACCCCGGCAGCCATTTTCTAATCGAAATATGTTGAGCCAATCCAGGTAAATCTTTCTCAACCAGTTCTACCCAAATAGGCTTGGGCCTGAATCTTTTACTACCATCAATGATAACTGCACCAAGTGCTTCTCATAGGAGACGGGAACCAAAGTCAGCCTTTATTTACTTGTGCACAGTGGACTGGCTGTAGTCAGCCAGTTTGGAGTCAGTCACCTGGACTGAGGAGAATCTAATCTCCTGTTAATATTGGTCAGCCAGAGCTTTCCTGATTGACCCAGGTTAACAATCCCGATCAATGACCTCATAGTCAATGAGGTTCACCTGTTTCCTATCACTATAAAAGTCTTCAGTAATAACGTCCATTGTGAGGGGTCCTCTCATTCTCCTACCTACACAGATAGCATCCACCCCTCCTGGTTCGGCTGCTGGACTCCCAGCACCTTGCACGTTCATGTTGAGCCTCCTGACTGTTCACCCACCACTCCAAAACAAAATGGATTTATCAAGGCGGTCCCTGAATTGGTTGCCTGAAGAATCTCTGCCGTGATGCCACCTTGCACACATCTTGATTCCCAAACCACAATTCAGCCCGACATCAGGCTTGGGACCTTGAAATGATAATCCAGTCAATTACACTTCAAATGGGAATGCTCAACAAATAGCATTTTAATATGTAAGATTTGACTTTCTGTTTATATCTTTCCTTTTTATGAGGAGGAGGTAAAAAAACACTATTTAATTCTATGCTCAAGTGTCAATATTAAAAAGACTTACAAGAAATCAATGAATTATTTATGAATAGTTTAATTGCTCCTCCCCAATATTGTAAAGTGTTTGTAATTTTTTTATTCACTCTCTCTTTGCATGTCACTGTAGAATTCTTCACTTGATGGAACGTATTAATTTATTCACAGTTTCCAATTTGCAGTGATCTGAGGTATGCGTGGGATAAACTGCCTGGTCTTTCCACCTCCCGACACAGCACCCTGCTCCTTTCCTTGTAACTGACTGACTTTTGCTCAACAAATCTAGCTGACTACACTGAGACACCAAGATTAAAAAGGGAGCATTTTCAGGTATCTGGCGCATTGTACTTTAGCACTGTGCTACAATATGTTAAACCAGAACCCCCTCAGCCTAAAGTGTCTCCAGATCGTCACTAGCAATTATTTTGTTAATTTAGGACAACAAAAGGAGCTGCATATATAATTTCACATGGGTGGGATTTAAAAAATGTATAGGTAATTTAGCTGCCTGAATTAGACACTGCAGTCTTTTTCATTTCAGCTTGAAATAAGAATTTAAGCAAGATGTCATTGCAGTACTTCAAATGAACATTCCAAAGTACCATGTGAAACAAGCATCTCCTTTATTGAGAGCTGTATTTGTTTAGATTTAAGAATGATAATCCTATCAGCGTCTATAGACCAGAGCAGTGTTTTCAACTGAAAATCTAAGTAAATCTAAATAACTTAGATATCAGATAAAAATAAGTGTAATGTTTACTTTTGAATTGCCATATCTTCTTGTCCCATTTCTTCTGCTGCAAAACTTTGCACTTGCCTATTTAGATCAAAAGAAGCAGACTTTTCAGTCATTGTTAATGTATAATGAGAAAAGATTTTTCTCTTTCTCTATAGGTACCAAGCACTAACAGGATATTGGCGATCATCAACTTCCATTGGATTTGTTCATGATTATGCTTGGTGTATTACAGTAGTTTGCCTTTGTCTATGGCTGACCAGGAAACTCTTCCAATCAGCATTAATTCTGCTTCTCAGCCTTTGGGGAGACGATGGCCTAGTGGTAGTATTGCTGGACTGTGAATCCAGAGACCCAGATAATATCTGGGGACCCAGGTTCGAATCGTGCCATGGTAGATGGTGGAATTTGAATTCAATAAATATCTGGAATTAAGAAGCTAATGATGACCCTGAACCCACTGCTGATTGTTGGAAAAACCCATCTGGTTCACTAATGCCCTTTAGGGAAGGAAACTGCCATCCTCACCTGGTCTGGTCTATATGTGACTCCAGACCCACAGCAATGTGGTTGACTCTTAACTGCCCTCTAGGCAATTAGGGATGGGCAATAAATGCTGCCTAGCCAGTGATGCCCTCATCCTGTGAATGAATAAAAAAAAAACAAACCTTGTGACTAAAATTAACAGTGTGAACCAATTTCTAATTGTGAACTTTCCTCAAATTAAGATGGCCTGAATGGTTTTCCTCAGTTATATTATCTTGGGAGGAAATATTACATTAATGAACCAATAAAATGGATGAGGGATCAATATAGCTTCAACAATCAAAGAACCAATTTCACATTGTGGTGTTAATTATTCATATAATCCAAGTCACATCAGCTCTATAACATATTTGATAATATTACATGCATCACTTGAGATATGAGAGCTTCTTGTTTATCATTTATTTAAAGTGATTAAACTGGATTGATTTTATTGGAAGTGCAATTCTCATTTTAAGGAATGCAATTAGTGTGCTGATGAGGTTAGTTGTGTTCCTGATAAAAAAAGATACAAAGTGGGATGCTGTCAGCTCGAGCTGTGATTTCCCAAATACAGCTCTTGACCTTGTGAGGTCATGATGGAGGCACCAAAACAGAAAGCAAAGAAGAAGATAAGTCGACCTTTGAGACACTCGTGTTTTTTCAAGAATGGAAGAAAAGCATTGGAGAAAGCCAAAGTGCATGCTTTTGGAATGAATTAATGCTGGATGATGCAGGAGTTCCCAACAGCAGAAGCAAGAATAGGTTGCAGTTAATCACACAATGGAATACAATATTACCCTTAGGGAACAAGTGAATAAAAAAAATCATACATTTTGAAGGAGTGTCGCATAGTAGTTTACTCTCAGCAAGGGTCTAGATTTGAAATCTGGACTAAATTAAATGATGAAAGTTTGATTTACAGGCAGAGAAGGAAAACTCACAAAGGAATCCCACAAGCTGCAAATTAGCTACATCTTGGCACTAGTTAAGCCATTCACTTTTACCCATTCCTCTTTTTTTGGAACTGAATGTTTTATTTCTGTTTTAAAACTATATGTTCATTCTTTTATTTCTGTTGTAAACTGACTCATGATAATAGCTGGAGTGTACAGTTATGCAGAGAACTTTTCTTTTTGTTCCTCTGAGGAAGTGTCTGTTAGCCTGCCCTTTGAACAGGGAATTGATTTTACCCTGACAAGACGGTCCAATGAGGCAAGGGTTGAAATAGCAGGGGTGCTGGAAATGTTCATGTCCTCCCTGGCCACAGGAGAGGTGTCAACACACTGGAGGGGAGCCAATGTAGTACCATTGTTCAAGAAGCAAGGAAGGGCTTAACCAGGAACCTGCGGTCTAACGTCAGTGGTGGGGAAACTATTGGAAACAGTTCTGAGGTACAGCATTAATCTGTATTTGGAGAGACAAGGATTAATCAAGGATAGTCAGCATGGTTTTGTTAAGGGGTGATCACGTCCTGACCAACTTGATTGGATTATTCGGAGACATAATCAGTTGAATACATATTGACAATGCATTTAAAGTGGTATCCTTGGATCTTAGCAAGGCTTTTGATAACATCCTGTTTGGAGACTGATAGCGAAGATAGAAACCCATGGAATCCATGGAAATTTAGCAAATTGGGTACAGAATTTGGTAGTGTTTCAGTGGTGTTTTGTGCTTGGAAACCTGCGTCCAGTGGGCCTCTGCAGGGATCAGAGTTGGGTTCCTTGCTGTTTGTGGTATAGATTGAAACTTGAGGGTTGATTGGTAAGTTCGCGAAAGAAATGAAAGTTTATGGTTTGGTAATTAGTGAGGAGGATAGCCTTAGTTTACAGGGGGATATAGGTAGGCTGGTCAGATGGGCTGACCAGTGGCAAATGGAATTCAATCTGGATAAGTGTGAAGTGATGCACTTGGGCAAGATAAACAAGGGAAAAGAATATATGATGAATGGTAGAACACTGGCAAGCACCAAAGGTCATATTTACTGATCCCCTAAGGTAGTTCCTCAGCATCTAGCACATTGCCTGGTTCAATTGTGCAGAACACAGCTTGCCAAGATGTTGTTGTACACTCTGTCCAGGCTATACTGGAGGAGCTCCAGCAGACTGTTGCAAGTTGCAGAACCACATCTTCAGGAGCCCTATCAATTGTTCCACCAGATGAGAGTGCTGCACAGCTAAGTGACCGACACAGTACAGCAGCAAGAAAACAGTGAGGATAAAGATACACAGTCCTTTGATTTCACAGTTATAAATGTTAAGATGTGCACTTGCAATGCTAAGCTGCACAAGGCAATGGGCCACATGCTGAAAAATGGTGTTAGAATAGTTAGGACGTTGTTTCTGACAAGCATGGACATGATAGACTGAAAGGCCATTTTCTGTAGATCTCTATGGCTCTATGACTCAAAACCATTAGCACAGATACTGAAATTGCATATAAATTTGCAGGATAGCTTAGAAGTAGCATCTCCACATGGTGTGACATGAAGGATAAGTATACTGCAGAGGGAAATTGTAGCACAGGCTCCATTCCATAAAGCTTGATGTTGTACATGAGTTGTACTACAGACCCTGAAGAAATCTTTGACAAGGCAGCCTACAGAGTAACAAAACACTCAGAGCAATGGAAACCTGTAGTGATTTTCAAGGAGCATGGAAACATTGGTTTCCAACCCTATGGTAACACAGTTTTAATGAGGAAAAGTGAGAGAAGCTTCCATTACAACACAAACATAAGAACGGATGGCTTGGGTAGAATGATCTGTCTTTGTGCTTTTTGTCCTACATAATCTTCTGCAAACATAGACTAATTGTGTTTCAGCTTCTATTGCAGTATAAGTTGTTTTCACCAAAAATCTTGATGCTGGAAAAAGCCAATATTGTGAACAATGAGAAGGCTATAGACAGTATGATGGATTAGGAAATCAATTGGCAGATCAAATGTAATACTGAAAAATGTTGCACAATTCATTCAGGTTGGAAGAATGGGGAGAGGCAATATAAAAGGGATATGCTTCTAAAAGGGGTAAAAGCCTCTGAGGGTCTTGGACAGATGCATATACAAACATGGGTGATGGCAAGGCAGTTTGAGAGCGTGGTTAATAAAACGTATAGGATCCTAGACTGTAAAAATGGTGGCATTAAGCACAATGACAAGAAAGATATGATAAACCTGTATGAAACATTGGTTCAGCCTCAACTGAAGTATTATGCAGTTCTAAACATGACACTTCAGGAAAGATGTTAAGACATTGGGGAGTGGGCAAAAAGTGATTCAATTTTTTCAATAGTTCCAGGGTGAAGAATTTTAGTTACATGGATACATTGAAGAAGCTGGCACTATTCTCCTTTAAGAAGGATTAGAGAAGAGTTGATAGAGGTAATCACAATCACAAAGCTTCCAGTTAGAGTGGACAGGGTGAAACTGTTCCCATTGGTGGAAGGATCGAAAGCCAGAGGACACCAAGTTACCATGTCAAAAGAAGCAATGACTACAATGGGAAAGGTTTTTATTTTAACACAATGAGTGATTGGGATCTGGAACGCACTGCCTCATAATGTAGTGCAGGAGAGTATAGGAGAGGCAGATTCATTTGTGGCTCTCAAAAAGAAATTGATCATAATCTGAACAAAAAACTTGCAGGGCTAGCAGGAAAAGGAAATTGGTACTGTGCAAGTTGCACTTTGTGAAACTAGGCACAGACATAATGAGCTTGAACGGCATCTTTCTGCATTGTGACCATTCTATGAGTTGCATAGACGTTCAGAGACGCAGTTATTAAGGTAGCCGATACAATCCTCCCTTTAAGATAACAAGGTGTAGAGCTGGATGAACACAGCAGGCCAAGCAGCATCAGAGGAGCAGGAAGGCTGACGTTTTGGGCCTAGATCCTTCTTCAGAAATGGATCCTCTCTCTCCCTGCTCTGCAAAACCTCTCTTGCTTTCCCACATGCTCAATGCCCAAAGAAAGTCCAACTAGTCCTCCAGTGTTGGGGGGCAACTGGTCCATGCAGCAGCTTTAAGTTAGCAAAGTACATATTAGCAAACTTCCAAAATGCATTGAAGAAATAAACCAGTATCCAACTGGCAAGCCGCTAATGATCCCATTCAATAGGGCTGGTGTGGGTCATTTAACTTTGGGCATGGTTATGCAATGTTAAGAAGTCCCCAAAGGAAGCCAATCAGCATTGCACAGTTAACTTGTTTTACAATTCCTGCATGGTGTCAGCATCCCCCATCTCTGTGCCTTCTTTCACTCAAGTAACCGTCTGCACTTCTCAAGTTCCAGATCTTTTATGCATTTCTGACTTATGATTCCTTATTTATCATTTTATGATTGGTCTAAGGTTTAAGTTTTGGAATTTAAATTCAAACACTTCTTAAATCTAACTTCTTGACCAGGGATTTAGTCACTTGTGATATTTTCTTCTGTGGTTCCATGCACAATTTTGTTTGAAAACTCTCTGGTGATATATCTTGGAACGTTTTATTATTTTAGGGGTGCGACGTATCTGCAAATTATTGTAGTTACCAACTCCCACAAGAAACTCTAACATATCCTAATTGTTGTTACCTACTTGGATCCGAGGGGCCCAATTAATACTTAGAGCGTTGTTCTATTGTCCTGTATGCTTAGAGCACAAAATTGTGAATGGATGCCAATTGCTAGGCTGGGTTGGTGAATAAACAGTACACCCATTAATCTCATGATCTAATCTCAAATGTTAATTTGTGCCACTATTTTGTGGTGAATCACCAAGGTGAGGAAAGTACAAACACCTTGATTTTGCTCTTTTCCCCAAATATAAATCAGAAAGGCAAATAGATCACGTACTTTCGTCTTTAAGCTGTTGTCAGATCTGATCTCCAGACCAGTCACTGACCTGATATCCAGAAGCTCTAGATAACACACCACACACTCCCTAACCCACTTCCCAATGTGGTCATGCACCTTCATTGCAGGTTGAACTTGGATCTCATCTTTCATGTAGATCACTGCCTCTGTTCCTATGTATTCACCAAACTGGACCAAGTCAAGCCCTGACCACCCTCCAGGAGCAGAACTGAAATAAAATCTGAGGCAGATCACTTATCAGATTGCTATACACTCCAGTTGGTTATAATAAGACAAAGCCAAATGTTCATATTCTTGCATGTCTTAAAGTTCTCTAAGGTCAATGGACTACTTTTGAAGTGGAGTTATTGTTGTTGGCTGAGTGTAAAATCAGTATTTAATGCAATCCTATAGTGGAATTTAATGTAGGAAGTTGGGTTCTCACTGGCTCTCCAACCATCAAGAGCCCCACGTAGTCTCTTCTGGGAAAGCCCACTGCATTAAGTATCCATTAGGCTCTATATGGATAGCAGTAGGTCTTCCCCCAGGATTAAACCTCAGAGGTTTAAATCCAGTCCCATCTCCACAATAGTTGACAGGTCTGGAGCTTTCATTGAAGGTTTGACTGTGGGAGCAGTGGCAGCTGCTAGACATAGATCCAGGATCAGCAAAGGAATGTAGGCCACAGTGAGTGAGGTGGGCTACTGCTCACAAGCTATGGGTCACAGGGGCGTGAGAGTAGCCAGAAGAAAGGGAAATGGGGTTGGTCCTGGCAGGTTTACCTCCTTCCCAATATCTGACCCATGGTTCACGGACTGATTGCCTTTAAATGAAAGACCCCGGACATGTCTAGGGGTCTACAAGCAACCCAATATGCCATATCCCTGTCCACTGCTGGAGTGGGATCAGTGTTTTAGGTGGCCATTAATTGCTCTGTCAAGCAATTCAATTGTCAGTTGAGTAGAAAGGATGTTCTTAACTTAATTAACTTAATCAGGGCAGAGGCGGGAAGGTAGCAGGGTCCCCATACACCACTGCCCTGTCCAATTATGTGCCCCCTGGACAGGGCATTAAATTCTACCCAGTTTCTCTAACCACTTGGCTCAGTCCTAAATTCTCCTTTCTGCTCAGTGTCCTCCTCTCCTTGTAAAGGAACATAAGAGACTGGTTTAAAAAAGAAAATCACAAATATAGGATAACAAGGTGTAGAGCTGGATGAACACAGCAGGCATCATCCAGCTCTACACCTTGTTATCTCAGATTGTCCAGCATCTGCAGTTCCTACTATCTCTAAGTCACAAATATAGATTGGTTTGCAAAAGAAAATCACATATATATTCATTCCAATCTTTTTTTTCTGGAGATATAAATATTTATGTAATGCGCAGTAGACTAAATGGACTGAATAGCCTATTTCTGTTCCTACATCAATATCTTATGATATACCATTCATCATCAATAGTGTACTATTTTACAAAAGAAAAACAATTTTGTACTTATTGAATTCAGTAATCACTTCTGATAACTCATTTAAGTGGAATTATTTAATTTAGTTCCAATTCATATTTTCATTACACATGTGGGTATATTCATTACAAATGATGTGACACTGGTGGGATCGGATTTTACTCATTTCAACTGAGAATGGTCTATTCACATAGGACAATTTGACCCTAATCTACTAGTTTGATTGAACAGATGGTGCTGGGATGTTTCAGTAGATCTACAGAAGGGACCAAGTTGTGAGTGAAGATCATGTCATTTCATTTTTGGAATAACATCTCATAATGTGTTATTAAGTCTCTACCACATCCTCTTGAACACTGACCATCTATCACAGGGCATTGACTCTGTGACAATTGCCCTACCTTCAGTGAAACCTAAACTATCAAAGACATGGGCTTAGAGGAATCCTTAAGTTCTCTTTTAGAAAGTAATATATTTTTTGTATTTTTAATTTTTTAAATGCATTCATTTATTCTTATCTTCTTTTAACTTTCTGCTTTAATACTAAGAAATAAAGTTTCTCATACTCAATGTTTCAAGCCTGAATATGACATAATAGCCTTGAAAATTCTATAGGTAAGTTTAGCAGATACAGATTTCACATGTACGCATAAGATCTCTTTGCCATTTTAAGCATAGGCATTAACTTACTTATTTCAAAACTTTTTTCTTTAAATGCTTTGAAAACCAACATTATTTTAAATTTAATCATTGATAAATTTTCAAATGGTGGAGTTTGATATTTAACAACTTGGAACTGTGCAGGGAAAATACATGAGTAGAAATTTTATTTACAATGTTCTTTTCTTTAAAAGAAGTGCTTAATCCTTTCAGCTATTCGCTTCCAACTTCTACATGTTGTTTAGTTTATTCCTGAATTCACGCCCAGGTTTAATTAATTGAACAGACCAAGCAGTAATAATAAAAAACAGCCACAGTCCAATACAAAGATTAAACAGTAGAGCTTGATATGCATGTCTGCCTGTCTTCTCATATCAGCAAATATAATTTGTAATGTTAATTACTTTGTTTTTATTTCTATTCCTTCCTCCCTCATAATTCTAATATTTCTCTTGACTACCATTTAATAAGGTTTTAAACGAGTAATAATCTCCCTCATTATTTTAGAATGAGATGCGTATTCAGCAGTTAGCAACAAGGGCGAAACCTCATATTACATTCTGCACTTACAATACATTTCACTTACCCACATACACCCTCCTGTTTATTGCCATCTATTATTTTTTAATAAATTTTACAGAGCAAAGTGTGAGCTTCAGAGATGTAATGAAACCAACAGCTGTGAGCAATGGAAAATGTCATGCTGACGTATTAGGGAATGCAGCTCAACAGTTTAAGGCACGTTATACAGGCAGAATAAAGAAGAAACTTGCTCTGCATCTAACCAGTACTGTGCCGAATTTATCAAAATGCCTGACGGAAACACAGGATTGAATCTTAACTTTCTTCAGCTAAGTCCGAATTGCTTTGAGATTTTTGGAGACATTTTTACCATAAGGCCTTGCTGATTTTCTCGGCGCATCTTACCAAACTCGTCTCATTAACTACCCACCCCACCCCTATATGCACCCTCATGTCTAATTCTAGCCCCATCTCACGAGACACCATTGCCAGAATGACTCACCACTTAACAGGGATCCCAGAATCTATCCCAACGTTTCACGCACCTGTGCCATCTTTAAAAGCCTGCTGTGCTCTCTCAGTATGGAGCTGTGCTGCACGTTTCCTGAAATTTGCTCCTCACATGGTGGACATTGGTGCCCTGCTCTGTGGGCATGGGCCTGGAGGTCCTGCTTGATGGGGTGGATGTCTACTCCCAGGCCCAGCAATGGAGGGTACTATAGCAGACTGTGCCAATTGGGTCCAAGGTTGCCACCTGGGTTAAAGTAGCTTAGCCGTCTGGAAGAATGCATAACATTGTGGGAAGAAGTTAATGACCTTCTCCACTCCTTCAGCCACCATCTTCTCTCTGATACCTCACTCTCTCTCTCTGCTACTGTACCCATGTCCCACCAAGGACTACGCTCTATCAGTCTCATTAAAGCCTGCAACATCTTCCCTCACTCACTCTCATCCTGGCCAATTCCCTACACAAATAACTCTGCATGTCTTCCGTTGACACTGCATGTATTTTTCTAGCATTATAGTACGATTACAGATGATTTCAACCTCTATTCTTATTCCCTTTTGAAGGTCCTCTTGATCATCAGAAGCCCATATATTGGGACAGAAGACAAACACTGACTTTGCCCCCGGGTACGTGGTCACAGCCATTTACCATTTGTAGTTCACATTTAGGAGTCCAGAGAACATGGAAGGCAATGCGGGTTGTGCTTGGCATCATCAGTTGCAGTCTCAGCCTGGTAAACAAGGCACCCCTTGTCTGACTAATCCCAATGACTTTGAGGCATGGCGATTTGGTCAATGCACCTGCAATGTGTTTACTGTATAGGCTTCTGGCACGTGCTGTAGATGCAAGATTGACTTTGGATAATGTCATACAGCAATATGCCCACTACTTGACTAATGGCTGCTGGCAACCATGGCAAGCTGCCTGCCATTGTGGCTGCACTAAATGGCAAGGCAAGACATTGGTACTGTGAGCTTTAGGTGTGGCTGAGTGGGCAAGGCACCAAAAGGCAAGACAAGGCAGGGATGCTGTGAGCATCAAAGTAAGATACAAAGTGAGTGAGCACAAAGAGAGTGAGTGAGAGCTGATCCCTTGTTCATACCATGAGGTGGGTGCCCTTCACTGTATGCAAAACATTACAATGAAAAGCATTAGTACGTTTCTTAGCCCATGCAACACTGTAGTGCAGAAGCACATAATATAAGTGGATTAGAGATATGTCATGATGATCAGTGAAACTGGTACACATCAGATGTCGATTACCATGGACATGGGATTCATATGGATGCTGCTCCTGGACATGCCCTGAGATGTAGGTGCTGGGTATCCAAGATGGAGGTCCAGAGGAACAAATGGTAATCTGGATTGACCAGGTAACCACTCTGACTTTCATGTTAGGAATTATCAGCATCTATTTCCATCTGGCAGCTGGGAGAATAGAAACATGCATATTTGGTGGGATTAGCCAAATAAGAATCATAATCCATGCACCTTGGTCTCTTGCCACTGACTAACCAGAATCTTGTCTCTCTGTCTAAAACTTGGTTGGAAATTAAGACTTTTTGACCTCAGTGTTGGGCAGGTGCTCATCAGATAACTCACCCCAATTTTCCCAAAATTTCTCACTATGGCCTATATCATTCAGGGGTTGGGAACATTTCACAATACATCCTTCTCCAAGTTGTTCCTGGTGCTTTTGTTGATATTCCAGTAACCTTTTAAAGCTACATTAATTTTCTCCAGTTAATTCCAATTTTCACCTGAACTCAGGAAACCAAAGCCAGATAAGAATACATTAGGCTGTCACAGCTACTGTAAACTCTTAAAAGGCTCTGGGCCATCTCTTTAGATGCCCTTAGCTTCCCGTGCAAAGCTTCATTCTCAATCTAGACACAATGAGGCTTCGGCAAATAGATTCTTGCATTGATTCAGTCACACTTGACTGGAACTGTGCCATACTTCTCTCTTGTTCTTTTGTTCTTTTGTCCAGTATTATTAAAATACAACACCTGTCAAAGGTTTTTTCATGTGTTTTTTCCTTCTTGTCTTTTTCCATTGTTTGACAGGCAGCATTTCTGGTTTGTGTCAAATATTTTATGGATCTAGCGCATTCTCAAATTGATTAGCAATGCTAATGCACATTGAAATAACATTTTTTCCTAATGCAAATCACTTTACCAACTACTACAATAAAACTCAAGTTAAACTTTGTAAGACTTGTTTTCTGTTTCTAATGTTATTCAAAAACATTTCATATGGTATTCAGCAATAAAGGCAAGATCCTATTAAAATTACTCTATCTTCTAGCCTGTGAAAAAGTGACATTGAGGAACTCAGTATTTTCTTGCTAATGGATACCACATAACAGTTAATCACAAAGTGTGGCCCCAAGTGACACAGCCAGACCTTGTCATCAAACTAGAAATTAGGTTTTAGCAATCAGTCATAAATTTCAGTTACCATGGAGACAATCTGTTCATTCTATGTCTACATCTGGAGCACAAAATCACCTTTTTTGAGCAGTCTAATTATTGCTTCCATGTTTTGCTCTCCTTCCATTCCTTACTCAGAGTGGAATGCAGTTTCATGGCACTGCATGCAAACTCTACTCCTGGGCAGGTGAAAGTCTAATAAAATCATGGGAATTCGAGCCTGTCATTGCTCAGAGAACTTAAATGTGAATCTCTTCAGTTAATTATCAAATTACTGGTGTTATGCGGTAGGTATAAATTCATGTACAGTGGGGTGATTTATCAATTTATCTAAAATCACAAAATAATAGATATCACCCTCAATCTTTTCTAACTGATTTGTATTCTGACTGATATGCAGATCATTTCAACTCAAATTGAACTAAATTTTAATCTGATTAATCAATATGCCAGTGCATACTTACTATAACAAGAAATGATCTGCTAAGGGGTTCTCGTGGCACAGTGTTAGTGTCCGTACCACTAAGCCAGAAGCTTGGGTTCAAGCCCTATTTGCTCCAGAGGTGTATCATAACAAGGACTGGTTGATTTAACAAAATATAACTGGTCAACTCGGGGATAGTAGGAACTGCAGATGCTGGAGAATCCAAGACAACAAGGTGCAGGGCTGGATGAACACAGCAGGCCAAGCAGCATCATAGGAGCTCCTATGATGCTGCTTGGCCTGCTGTGGTCTACTCGGGGACTGTCTGATAGATGTCAATGCATAATAGGTTCACTAACAATGATTCAAACGTACTACTGTGTGTCACAGCAAGAGAAGCCAGGCATTTGGAACATGCATAGACAGGAACACAACTGTATATTTCCTAAACTCATCAAATTGAATGATTAAGGAAATCAACAACACAAAGACCGAGCAATAAATTGGACTTACTGACTTCGATACCAGTTTAAGTATGAAAAATACAAAGAGGGAAAGGAAGTTTGGATTAAGAGATATAGAGGAGAAAGAGACAGAAAGAAAAAAAATCATTGAAACATTGTCATTTATAATATCTCCAACAATCAATTTCAGATGGAATAAATCTCTACACTTGTAAAAGATAACCTTCAATGGTAGACAGTTTTAGATAATAGTGGAGTGGTGCATTTCAGATAACAAATTTTGGATATTGTGTTTTAAGTCCATATCAAAACATTTCTTTGACTGCAAAGTCTGATCCAAAATGTTTGGAGACTAGCTACACTATGGGACTGTGCACTGTTGGCCCATTTCTGGGTCTTGGATTTAGATCAAGACAAGTCAATTAAACTTTTATAAGGCTCCTGTATTAAACAATTTGCCATTCTGTACTGAGATGCCAACTGGTGTAAAAAGCAGTAGCAAAATGCCACAAGACAATATTAAATTAGTATGCAGTTCACATACACCACAAGAATTGGACAATGAATAATGGACATGCAATCCTGAGGATGCACTAATAAGACAGACCAGTAACAGTAATGATAGTAAGAACTGCCGATGCTGGAGTCAGAGATAACATTGTGTGGCGCTGGAGGAACACGGCAGGCCAGGCAACATCAGAGGCGCAGGAAAGCTGACGTTTTGGATCAGGACCCTTGTTCATTCCTGACTTCTTCATTGCTGCCTGGCCGGCTGTGTTCCTCCACCTCCATACTGTGTTACCAGTAACAGTAGTGTTGTTGCCTGTGGAGCAACTGACCTATAGATGATCCGAACATGGTTACTGAAATAAGAAATTATTATTGATGCCTTGGGTATGAAATTCCTGTTTATAAACAAAATGACAGTCAATAATGATCAGGTAACAACAGGCATAATGATTAATAAATTGCTGAGACTTGGACCTGTGTTAAACAATTAGCTATTTATGAAGACCACTTTAAATCTACTAATTATGAAGGCTAATTGAACCTGTGCTGTTCTGGTGAATATTTTCAGTTTGGAGCTTTAACACACATCAGTATTAGTTTGAAACAGCAATAGAAATAGCTGGAGAAACTCAGTAGGTCTGGCAGCAGCTGTGGAGAGAAAGCAGAGTAAATGTTTTGGGTGCAGTCACTCTTCTTCAGAACCAATTATAGCTTCCTTTCCCTCTGTCTCCATTCCTTCTCTGAACCCACCTCTTGTCAGATGCTTACTATGCCTTCTGACCTTCATCTCTCCGATGCTGAACATTCTGTACTCAGCAAAGGACTTTGTTTTATCCCTTTGTGCACCCCCTAACTCAAA
The DNA here is from genome assembly GCF_021869965.1 of Rhincodon typus. Taxonomy (NCBI): domain Eukaryota; kingdom Metazoa; phylum Chordata; class Chondrichthyes; order Orectolobiformes; family Rhincodontidae; genus Rhincodon; species Rhincodon typus. The sequence continues at coordinate 18,778,409 of NC_063361.1, forward strand.
TGAATTTCGAGCACATGATGTTGAACTCTTCTTCTGTTGCCTCTGCCTCCTTGCCCATTTCTTTGGACAAGAGTCCTCTCCCCATCCCACAGACCCCTTCACCAGCTCCAAAACTCTCCCTCCACCTTGACCAAGTCCCTCTGGCCTTTTACTTGCACTTGACCTATTCATCGAGAACTGTCAACATGACATCGGTCGCCTTAACATCTGCACCACCCCTCACCACTATTCAGACCTATCTCCCTCTGACTGACTGCACTCTATGCTCTCAGATCCAACCCTGACTTTGTCATCAAGGCTGCCGACAAGATTGATGCTCTACATAGTGAGTGCTGAGCTTCAACTCTCAGACACCTCCTCCTAGCTCCCCCAGGCCATGACCTCAGCATGGAACAACAGACCATTATGTCCATGACTGTCACCAACCTCCTCTCACCCAGGGATCTGCCCTCAACAGCCTCTCAACCCCATACAACCCATTGTTAATTCTTTACCAAAATCCACAAACAGGCCTGCCTGGCAGACCCATTGTTTCTACTTGCTGCTGCCCCACAGAACTCATCCCTACCTTGACTCATTTTTTTTCTCCACTCATCCATTCCCTCCCCACTGACATCCACGATTCTTCTGATGCTCGAGTTCACGGGTTCCAGCCACCTCTCTCTTTACCAAGAACAATGCAATCCCTTTGCATGTCCATCCCCCTTCAGGATGGTCTCAGGACTCTCCGTTTCTTCCTGGACAAAAGGCCTGAACTGTCCCCACCTGCCACCACACTCTTCTGCCTGGGCGAAATCATCTGCACTTTGAAACAACTTCTCCTTTAAATCCTCTCACTTTCTTCAGATCAAATGTGTGGCCATGGGTTCCTGCATGGGCCGAGTTATACCTGTCAATTTGTGGGGTTTCCAACTTCCATCCTGCCGTCAGCTTCACCTGGTCCTTTTCTGACTCCTCTCTTCCTTTCCTCAACATCTCTGCTTCCATTTCTGTGGATAGGCTGACCACTGATATTCATTACAAACTCACTGACTCCAAAAGTTACCTTGAGTATATATCCTTACACCCTGCTTCCTGGAAGAAATCTATTCCATTCTCCCTTTTCTCCATCGCATCTGTTCTGATGATGCCACCTTCCATAGGGCAGCCTCAGACACGTCCACCTTTCTCTTCAACCGACGAGTTCCTGCCACCATGGTTGACAGGGCCTTCAGCCATATCCGGCTGTTTCTCGCACTTCTGCCCTCATTCCCTCTCTTCCCTCCCACAACATCAATAGTGTCCCCCCGGTCCTTATTTTCCATGCCACCAGCATCCACATCCATAGGATGATAAGCTGCCATTTCTACCACCTCCAGCGGTTTGCCACCATTGCACACATATTCCCTTCCCTTGGCAGCATTCTGCACGGACCATTCCATCTGGGATACTCTGGTACACTCCTCCTCTACTTCCAACACCTCCACACACCCTTTTGGCACCTTCCCATGAAATCACAGAAGGTGTAATATCTGACTGTTTACTTCCTCCTTCTTCACTATGCAAGGCTCCAGGTACACCTTCCAGGTGAAGCAGAAATTAACCTGCACTTCATTCAGTCTAGTCTACTGTATTTGCTGCTCACAATGTGATTTCCTCTACACTGTGGAGATGAAACACAGACTGAGCGACTGCTTTGTGGAGCGCCTATATTCTGTCTGCAAAAAACACCCTGAGCTTCCTGTTGCCTGCCACTCCAACACATCCCTGTATTCCCTGGCCAACATCTCTGACTCAGGCTTGCTGTAGTGCTCCAGCGAAGCTCAGTACAAGCTGGAAGACCAGCATCTCACTTTCTGCTTGGTGATCCTGCAGCTTTCACAACTTAATATTGAATTTAATAATTTTAGGGCCTGAAACTTTTCTTTCTTGTCTTTCTCCATTCCCATACTCCAGGCATTGTCACCACATGGGCTGCTTTCACCACAGCCGACTCATTTTCACCCGTTAATGGTCCCCATTAGCAGCATTTTTTTCTTCTGGCTCACCATCATCCATTCCGTTGTCTACCTAACTGCTGTTCTCTCTCTCTGGGCTCCATCTCCACTTTTCATTTAATCCTTCCCCTCTTCCTCCTGCCCCACGCTATCTTCAGCATATGTAACAACCTTTTCCTGGCTACAATCCATTTTGAAGAAGGATCATTGGACCTGGGACACTGAGTTTGCTTTCCCTTCACAGATACAGACAGAGTTTCTCCAGCTATTTCTATTTTTGTTTTGGATTTCTAGCATCCGCAGTTATTTGCTTTTTTTCATTCAGTATCAGTCCATCTCTGTTATAATGTGTAAAGAAAGACTGCAACTGTTGGCAATATACAGAGCAGCAAATATCCAACAAAGGTCGAGTATTAAACATGAGCTTAGTTCCAAACCCTTATTTAGAATGGAACTAAATTGTTTGCAATAAGCAGGAAAATTGTTCAGAGAACAATTAGCTTTCCAGATTCACTCAATGCCTTAAATGTAAGAAGCTGCAAAGCAAATGGAGCTAGTTGAAAATTAATTTTCCTAATGCTTTGGTGCAAGGTTTATTTGTAATAACACATAGGATTTTTATTAACATAACTCAAGGTCAGGCAGAGCCTGCCAGTTGGCCTTAGCATCCCTGAGTTTAAAAAATGGTACAATTGAAAAAGAACATCAGCCAGTGTCTTTCTTTCTGTTCCATCTTTCCCTTCCATCATTGCCTGCAAAAAACATCCTGATATTTTTCCCTTTTCAATTTTTTTCTCTTGAAATCTGAAGTATTGTACATCTGTAATTGTGCCTGCCTGCTCCTGTTTTGTAAAATGATTATGTTTTGTCACAAGTCAATATTAAACATTTTTACTGAATGGCTCAGCTGTCATAATGGTTGTAATTTGTAATCCAGTTAATTTAGATTGAAGTATTTTGTCTTGACTTATTTTATTCTCCATACCATGGGTTGACAGTTCTCTTCTCCTTCCTAATCATATCTGATGCTCAAAGCAACACAAGATACTTGACTTTTCAGCTCCAACTGCATTTTTGAACACTGCATAACAGCATCATGAAGCGTTTCAAATGATTTGTTTATTACTGTAATGAGTGCCTACAGCAAGAAAGCAATATTAGATGCATGAGAAGTGCATTCTTTTAATAATTGATGTTATGGATTGACTCAATAAAAATATTATAATCCTGTACAGAAAGCTGAAATTGTGTCTCACAAATACTGAGTTATCCCTGGGTTTTCATGATCAAATAAGCCACTTCCTTTTCTTTTTCTTACATTGATTATCTCCTTTTGTATTCTGAAGGTGTGGACTCTTTACCAGAGTGGAACACTAAAGCTGCTAAATGCCTTCCTGAGCCTTACTGGAGTGGCTATTCTCTGTGACAGCCATATTGGTAACTGTCAATGGCGAGACAGATCATCTTAATCCCAGTGCTATACTCAGCTCCTTACTGGAGTGGCCATTCTCTGTGACAGCCATATTGGTAACTGTCAATGGCTAGACAGATCATTTTAATCCCAGTGCTATACTCAGCTGACATCCCGACAGCACACTTCCAGAAGTTTGGTTATTTTGCCACTGCCTGATGCTGCAGCGTCACCCTATCACCATTCTGCTTCACATCAATTTACCAAGGACAGACCGAACCTCAAACCTGGGACTTTCCTAATCTGTAACACACATTGACTGGTAAATTTAGTAAATTGTCAGTGATGGTCACTGTTCACTCATTAAACAGGAAGATTTATCTTATATACCAATGTATTATTAATGAAATGTTCAGCATATTAATCCCCTTTAATGTTTGAGAAATTTTGTCCTTGGAACACATACATTTTCACCTCTTAATAAGGTGATTGTCCAGCAAGCTTCCTAACTCAGAGACAGACAGTGCAGGAATACTCAATGTTCATTCATGTTTTAAAATATCTGCTTTAACTTAGATAAACCAGAAAATCCAGAAGCACACCAGCTGTATCTGGTTGCTGTGGGATGAAATTCACACACAAACCTATCAAAATCAAATAACAATGATCAAGTTTTCACACATTAATTCACAGGAAAGTCACCGCTGCTGTTTGTGACAGAGGTAGAGCGGGGCAAGGTATCTACTTCTACAGGGAAGCAGGAGGACTGTTCTATGTTAGGGACTAAGCAGGATATTGGTGACAGTTTTTTTTTGTTTGAAAGGAAGGAGACAGAATTGGATTTTTGCAATTTTAAGCAGCAATGAATTACCAACATGGGGCCTTGCTGGTGGAAGATGGATTTGAAAAACTCAGGCCAAAAAGAGTGATTTCTGAAGGACACCAGAAATTTTAATCCAGCCCAGAACTGAGCCTGCTGGAGAGCCAGAAGTAACTTTGAAAATGTTACAAATCTGCCAGAAACGTTTCATAAGGTTTAAAATGCTTTAAGTTGTATCTCAATTGCATTGGTTATACAAAAATGCCTTCTCCTTGGGTTGGGGTAAGAGTTGCCTATGAAGTAAGGTAGAATCTTACAGAGTAGGCAGGAAAAAGTATTGTATCCAATAATCTTATTGACTGTAGACCTGGTGCCCGATCATGTTTGTGGGAGGTAAGCTGCCCTCTGGTGGACAAAAAGTATCCCTTTGGGATTGTTATAGTAATGTGCCTGTACAGTGTTAGTGCATAAACCTATTGGTAATGTCAGGTACCAAACAGGTTTCAAAGCTATCAAAGAAGTGTCAAGCTGTTAAAGGGATCTGTCAAGACTGTCAAGGCATTTTAAACTAGTGCAACTCTTTTAAGCTTTGAATAAAATACCTAGATAGTAGGAACTGCCAATGCTGGAGAATCTGAGATAACAAGGTGTAGAGCTGGATGAACACAGCTGGCCAAGCAGCATCAGAGGAGCAGGAAAGCTGATGTTTTGGGCCTAGACCCTTCTTCAGAAATGGGGGTGGGGAAGTGGGTTCTGAAATAAATAGGGAGAGAGGGGGAGGCAGAGAGAAGATGGATAAAGGAGAAGATAGGTGGAGAGGAGACAGACAGGTCAAAGAGGCAGGGTTGGAGCCAGTAAAGGTGAGTGTAGGTGGGGAGTTAGGGAGGGGATAGGTCGGTCCAGGGAGGACAGACAGGTCAAGGAGGCGGGATGAAGCTGGTAGGTCGGAGGTGGGGGTGGGGCTTGAGGTGGGAGGAGGGGATAGGTGGGAGGACAGGTTAGAGAGGCAGGGACGAACTGGGCTGGTTTTGGGAGGCGGTCGGGGGAGGGGAGATTTTGAAGCCTGTGAAGTCCACATTGATACCATTGGGCTCCAGGGTTCCCAAGTGAAATATGAGATACTGTTCCTGCAACCTTCGGGTGGCATTATTGTGGCACTGCAGGAGGCCCAGGATGGACATGTCGTCCAAGGAGTGGGAGGGGGAGTTGAAATGGTTCGCGACTGGGAGGTGCAGTTGTTTGTTGCGAACCGAGCCTTGAACGTGTCTCTCGCATTTCCTGCAACTCATCCCTCACACCCGCTCCCCTCAATAACAACCAAAACAGAAACCCCTCGTCCTCACGTACCACCCCAGCAACCTCTGGATCCAACGCATCATCCTCCGACACTTCCGCCATCTGCAATCTGACCCCACTACCAAAGACATTTTTCTCTCCGCACCCTTATCTGCCTTCTGGAGGGGCCACTCTCTCCGTGACTCCCTTGTCCGCTCCACAGTCCCCTCCAGCCCCACCACACTCGGCACCTTTCCCTGCAACCGCAGGAAGTGCTACACCTGCCCCTACACCTCCTCCCTCACTCCCATTCCAGGCCCTAAGAAGACCTTCCAAATCAAGCAGACGTTCACCTGCACATCTGCTAATGTGGTATACTGTATCTGCTGTTCCTGTTGTGGCCTCCTCTACATCAGGGAAACCAAGCGGAGGCTTGGGGACCACTTTGTGGAACACCTACACTCGGTTCGCAACGAACAACTGCACTTCCCAGTCGCGAACCATTTCAACTCCCCCTCCCACTCCTTGGATGACATGTCCATCCTGGGCCTCCTGCAGTGCCACAACGATGCCACCCGAAGGTTGCAGGAACAGCATCTCATATTTCGCTTGGGAACCCTGCAGCCCAATGGTATCAATGTGGACTTCACAAGCTTCAAAAATCTCCCCTCCCCCGACTGCATCCCAAAACCAGCCCAGCTCATTCCCGCCTCCCTAACCTGTCCTCCCACCTATCCCCTCCTCCCACCTCAAGCCCCAACCCCATCTCCTACCTACCGGCTTCATCCCGCCTCCTTGACCTGTTTGTCCTCCCTGGACCAACCTATCCCCTCCCTAACTCCCCACCTACACTCACCTTTACTGGCTCCAACCCTGCCTCTTTGACCTGTCTGTCTCCGCTCCACCTATCTTCTCCTTTATCCATCTTCTATCCGCCTCCCCCTCTCTCCCTATTTATTTCAGAACCCCCTTCCCCTTCCCCATTTCTGAAGAAGGGTCTAGACCCGAAACGTCAGCTTTCCTGCTCCTCTGATGCTGCTTGGCCTGCTGTGTTCATCCAGCTCTACACCTTGTAAGCTCTAACAAAATACCTAGTTTTTTTTAAAAGAAATAGATTGTTTTCTATTTTACTCTGTTAACATAAACCTGATTATTCCCATTCCTGGATTAGCTCTTCAAGGCTGATATCTGAAGGATGCATCATCAGAGTGATGTGTCATCAATCTCATAAGAGGAGGTGGTTACGTGGTACTAATGTCACTGGGCTGGTAATCCAGAGCCCCAGGCTAACGTTCTGAAGGCATCAAATCCCACTATGGCAGATGGTGAAATTTGAATTTAATAACAATCAGGAATAAAATGTGAGTCTCATGATAATCATGTAACCACCATCAATTGTTGTAAAAACCCATCTGCTTCAGCAATGCTCTTCAGGGAAGGAATTCTGTCCCCGGTCTGGCCTATATGTGACTCCAAGCTCACAGCAATGTGGTTGACTGTCAATTGCCCTCTGGGCAATTAGCAATGGATAATAAATGCTTGTCTAGCCTGTAATGCCCACATACCATCAATGTTTTCTTTAAAAAAAAAATATTTACAGCTACAAATGCTTTTGGACAATTTGATGTGGGACAATGAAAAATGCAAAATGTTGTGAATGTTGGAATTCTCAAACAAAAACATTAAGTGCTGGAGAAAAGCAGGAGGGTTGGCAGCATTTTTGGAAAGAGAACTAGGGTTAACATTTCAAATCCTACATGACTTCTTCAGAACTGAATGTTTCTACTGAGTTTTTCCAGCACATTCTATTTTTACTCACCATAAATTCCAATACCTGAATTAGTTTTGAACTCTTTGATGTGGTAGCATGAATTCCAATGTCTGTTGCGCTACATTAGAACATAAGAAATGGGAACGGGAGTAGGCCATCTGGCCCATCGAGCCTGCTCCACCATTCAATAAGATCATGGCTGATCTTTTTGAGACTCAGCTCCACTTACCCACACACTCACCATAACTCTTAATTCCTTTACTGTTCAAAAATTTATCTATCTTTGCCTTAAAATGAACTAGAATGAAATGTTTGTTTTTTTCATGAGGCTTTATTGAGTTTAGATCATTTCTGTTTAGTCAATGTGTGTTGACAAATGGGAGTTTTCATTATCAATACAGCAAAGTATGTGATATACTTATTTTACTTAACAAAACTTCATGTTTTATCTCCTCTGCATGGGACCTGAGCTGTGCTGGCATGGTAAATTGAAGGACAAAATGTGGCGGTGGGGAATATGGGCTGAGTTGCCAAAGCAGCAATAAAGGGCCAGGAGGTAGGCAAAGGGGCATCTGTTGTGCAGAAGAATAATTAAAGTGTCAAACACTTGTTGAAGAATGACTGTTATACCGGGTGCAAACCATTGTTGTGTGACCTGATGCAGCATCCCGCTTTTTCCTACATGCCCTTGCCCATGCGTCAGGTGGGCAAGTGCATGGAGGAGATCTTTCAGGCAAACAAACCTTCCATCAGGGTGGTACCACAAATGGTCAGGGTCCTGGGCACAGCCCTTTATAACACAGGTATCTTTTTCCTGTTTGGTGGGGGTGCGCCCTGTTGAGCCTGTACCACCAGAGTGAGGTCAATGGACTTTGGCAACAATTGGCAGACAAAAGAGGACACCACAGTCTCCCAGGACAAGGCGGCGTCTTTGGGTGCTTCATCAGCAGCGGCATTCCCGAGCGAAATATCGTCTTGAGACTGAGTATGCGCATCACATTTAATTACGACCAATCCACGGGGGAGAAGGATGGCACGAAGCAAATTACCAATCAAGGTGGCATGTTGAATGGGCTTACCAGAAGAGGTGATGAACCCACAGTGCTGCCGTAGGGTGCCAAAATCGTGAACAACCCCAAAAGCGTACCAGGAATCCGTATAAATGTTAGCAGCACGATCCTCAGCGAGAACACAAACACGGGTAAGGGCGAACAGTTCGGCGGCCTGGGCAGAAGTGCCAGGAGGTAGAGCAAGCGCATCCAGAACTGCAAAGGGAGAGACAATAGCGTAACCTGCCAGAGTGGCAGTGTTGTAAGGCCGGTAAGAGGAGCCATCAGTGAAGAGCACCAAATCGGGATTATCAGGGTGGGGAGATGTGACAGAGTCGACAAGCTGCAGCCAGTCATGTTCGATGTTGTCTACAGTAGTACTATCAGGGGAGGCAAATGAACCAAATAAACATGCTACCGGCTGCTTGAGTCCACCATGTTCTTGAGTCAGTATGCCGCTTACAAACCCCGCCTTTTCACTAAGATAGAGCGCAAAAGGCTTATTGTAATCTGGAATGCCCAGGGCAGGGGCTTGAGTCAGCACGGTCTTAAGCTCAGCCAAGGCTCTGCGACGTTCTTCAATCCATTCAATTTCAGTGGGATGTCCCCGCAAGGTAGTCTGCCGAAGGACAGCTTCCATGCGTCAGTACTCAGGTATCCATTGTCTGCAATAATTAACTATACCAAGAAAGGATAACATCTCTTTCTGCGTGCTGGGCAAGGGGGCACTTCAGTGCATCATTTAGCACTACTGCAACCCGTTCAGGTCCCAACCAACATGTGCCGTTCTCCAAAATAAAACCTAAGTACCGTAGAGAAGGCTGACAGAACTGCAGTTTGGTGGCGGAGACACAGTGCCCTTTACTTGCCAGGTGAGAGAGTAAAGCAACTGAGTCTTTCTCACAGCTGACATAGTCATTAGGGGCAATTAATAAATCATCATCATATTGTAAGACCATGCTGTTACAGGGCAGAGAGAGTTCAAGAAGGTCTGCACGGATAGAAGTGGTGTAGACAGCCGGGCTCTCAGTATAGCCTTGGGGATGCCGGGTCCATGTATACAGTCTGCGACTGTAAGTAAATGCAAAAAGGTCTTGGCTATCCTCATGCAGAGGGATAGAAAAGAAAGCTGAGCAGAGGTCAATTACTGTGTGGCAAGTCGAATCTGGGAGTAAGGAGGACAAAATAACATTGATGTCAGAGACCACCAGGGTGACAGGCACCACAGTCTGACTGATGGTGTGTAGGTCTTGGACGAAACACCACTTGCCCTTCCTACCAGGTTTAGGAATGGGCAAAATGGGGGTGTTACAGGGGCTTTGGGCCGGGCACAAAAGTGCATCAATGACTGGCCTTATACCCTCCTCTGCTTCCGCAGATAACCTATACTGTCAAATAGAGGGCAGAGAGGTACCAGAGCAAACAGTAAGCCGATGGGGTTCAGCAGAAGAAACAAGCCCAACATGATTCTGGTGCAGGGCCCATAAAGAGAAAGGGACAGACTGCAGAAGGAGAGGGAAGAACAAATCCACTGACGGAGGCGGCTGAAATCGGCAAAAGATAACAGGCCAGGACTCAGACAGCAGCATGATGTAACCTGAGTGGGCTGAAAGGACATGAACCAAAACAGTTCCAAAAGGCAGAAGGGGAACCATGATGGAATGCAGCGGGCAATCCTCTTGCAAACGTTTCACCATGGGGCCAATCTGTTTAGGGTTCACTGGGGCCTTAATAGCCACAGTGATATGAGGGACTGATGTGGGGCTGATTTGAAACAGAGACCCTCGGGGTTGCGTCAGGTCAATGATGGCTCCCAAATCCAGAACACTGAAATAAATATGACTGTCAAAACAGAGGGTATCAGGAGCATTAAGAAAAGGGGTTGCCCACTGGACATAGGAATCGGACTCAGTGTCTTCTGAAAATAGCGCCGTACAATGGGTTCTGGTAAGTAATCTACTGATACTGAGCAAATGGCACAAGTAGCGTAAACACTCATCGCTACTGTCAGTTAGGGCTGCACCGAGGCACACTAACATCTTCTCAAGGGGGTTATTTTGTAGCTGCCAGCAATATAGGACAGGGGCAGATTTCGGGCTGTCAGGATGTCGTGTTACAGCTTTAGAAGACTTTGGTTAGACGACACTTAGAGTATTGCATTCAATTTAGTTTACCACATTACAGAAAGTATGCGGAGACTTTGGAGAGGGTGCAGAAGAGGTTTACCAGGATGTTGCCTGGATTAGAGGGCATGAGCTATGAGGAGAGGCCAGAAAAACTTGGGTTGTTTTCTCTGGAGTAGTGGAGGCTGAGGGGAGATTTGATAGAATGCAGAAATTTGATAGATGCAGAGATAGGTTTGACAGTTGGAATCTTTTTCCCAGAGTTGAAATGACTAAAACTAGGGGACATGCATTTGAGGTTAAAGGGGGAAAGTTCAAAGGAGACATGAGGGGCAAGTTTCTTTAAAACTAAGAGTGGTAGGAGTCTGGAATGTGCTGCCAGGAGTGGTGGTGGAGGCAGATATGATAGAGGCATTTAAAAGACTTTTAGATAAGCACTTGAATATGCGAGGAATGGAGGGATATGGCAGGCAGAAGAGATTAATTTAATTTGGCATCATGTTTGGCACAACATCATGGGCCAAAGGACTCGTTCGTATGCTGTACAGTTCTATGTTCTATCAGACACCCTGTTCAAGTCTTCTCAGGTCAGTCATCCCAGTTTTTAATCCAGCCCTCTGCCCAGAACAAAAATGGGGCAGTCACAAAGCCATTTTTAAAGGTGAAGTTACTGGCACCAAGAATTCTCCCTTCTCTGTGCACCTGAGCCACTAACAAAAACTGGGGCCTTGGTGTTTTTCTTGAAATCTTTGCAATTCTAATGACTTTAGTATATGCTCTTAGTATCAAATGCCTTGATGGCAAATGTTAATCATTACTGTGACTGAGTTATTTACACATTAACAGATTTGATCATTTCTACTCACTTCTGTGCTGCTGATCTTATTTGTTGTCTCTGTCTCTGTGTTAAATGTTGAGTTAATCAGAAATGTTAACCACATCCGTAATACAGTTTTAGAGAAAGTGAAATATTTAAATTGATGCTCTGTGCAAGGTTCCTTATGATTACCACATCATTTTGTCATTTAGGTAGAGGAAACTAGATTTTGGATGGATTTCATACAGAGTGTAATTGCAATCAAGTGAAGTTATAAATAGAGGATTGCATTAAGCAGTGAAGTGAGTTTATAGAATCTTCCATTCCTGGTGGAGGCAAGAAGAATTGAGAGCAGGTTAATTTAACTGTGTGAGAGTCAAAAATTCAGGATCTCACCATCAGATAAACGATTGCAATTAAGTTGTCTGGCCTTACAAAGGTGTAAATGTCGGGAAGCCTGTTTGCATATACCGGCAGCTCAATCAAACAGCAAATCACTGGAATATAGTCCTACATTCCAATTCTCTAACTAATCAAAAAAACCCTGCTCCTTAGACCTAACTGCATATAAAGAGAACTTTGACGTCTTCCTGAACTTGTAAGTGCTTCAGCTCTGTCCCTGTCATAACGCACCTTTAAACGAAGGCTGCATTAAGTTACAATTTACAATCTGCAAATGGAGTCAAAGCAACAAAGGGGAGGGAAGGCGACTGCTGTGTCTGAGAAGCAGGGTGGAGGAAAAGCAGCAAAGTGGAGTAAGGGTCAAACCGACAGGTGTGGGGCACAGTCCGCCCACAGGTGGAAAGGTGGTCATCACAACATTTTCTGACCTGTACTGGGATGGTTGGGAAGTGGGTGGAGATGGCTGGCAAGGGAGAATGACAGAGCGTTGAGTGTTCAAGGTGTGCTCCTTGCTGTAGGAAACTCACGTTCAGGGATGTGTCTGGTGGTACTGTGTGGCAGAGGGTATGTTGACAGTCACAGGGAGAAGCAATGTGGTAGTGTAGGCTTATCGTCCGGGATTGTAGTCTTGTGTCAGGGGTTCCTGGAGGGAATGGTTGCAAGCGGCCTCAAGAAAGTAAGCTGCAACAGAAGTTTGATCAAACAAAATGTGATCAAAGGAAGGAAAATCTTAGAGTTGAGAGATTGTGCAGATCTCAGGTGCAAATGTGATTGTTTGATATAGACAAGTCCATGTTATGATCATTATAGTGTTATTAGTATTCATTATATTAATTTTTATAATTACTGCAGTTAACTCTTACAACGTGATATTGCTTTTCACTGCTGTATGTTATAGTCTCATTCCCCATTCCTCTTCTTGTCTCTCCCCAGGTGCCCTCCTTCATCTCTTCATGCCCCTTTCCTCAAACAACTTCCCTCCCTACACACTCTAACTCCCTTCTACACTCCATTATCTTTCCTCTTTCTGTCTCCCACCTGACTTTCTCCTTCACTCCTGGCACCCCCTCCCATTCTCCTTCTGGTGCCTGTCCTTCCATAACCAACCCAACAGGTGGGGACAGAGTTGTTGAGAGATTGTGGGTTGGTGATGGTGGGTGCTGTATGTTTGTACCCCAAAGATCAGTGTGAGAAGGCAGCGTTGGAGCTCTCCAGCTCCAGGATCTCCATAGTCAAGTGTTGCATTTGATGCTCACACGCCTGTGTCGAAATGTAACAAGTAAAGATCACTCTTGAATGCTCATGATCGCCATGACAAAGTTAACAGCTCAAGCATGATCATCTGCGATCAGGCCTCATTTCCAATTTCACCATTTGATGTCCATTAATGCTAGCTTCAGTTCTGGGCATCTTAACTCATGTTTGAATGCTCTTTTATTTTACCTGGCGGAGTGGTTGATGGAGAAGACTTCCAGCTGCTTTCCCTCAGGAAGAGGACCTCCCTTCTTTCATGGAGGTACTGGACCAGTATCCTATTGAGGTGTCAGTAAATCCCAGGGCCAAGTTCTGTCTGCTTTGAGGTATCTCCAGAGAGACCCAGAGAGTGAATGCCTGTCTGTGTGACTGTCAGATATGGCGCCCAGTAAGGTTGAGATCTTCGTATTCAGCCCTGCCTGATAAGATTCGCCACAACTCATGTGTATTTGTAATGACCCAAAAACTGAGACTACGTGAGAAAACACATTCTACCCCAAGTGGAAGTGATGATCTCTAACATACTCAACCTATATTTAAGAGTCCATAATAGAAGGTTCCACTGTAAATCTTAGTTGGAGGGAGAAGAAAGAGGCTGGTGTGGAATCATATCAGTGCACCATTGGTCTCAATATGGTCTAACACCTGGGAAAGGGGCACAAGGGCAAATGCCTGTCTTGAAAATTTAGGCTTATTCTTCTGCCTCTTGTTGAAATACAAGATTTCTTTTCAATAAAGGTCGACTTCTTTAATATCCTTCATTAAGACATAATGGAGAGCTGGAATAGTTGTTTGTATATTGTACCTGTGATAACCTTGACTAGGTTCATGGGGGAGTCACTAATTAATCTCCCAGTGCAGCGTGTTGAGTATGAGTTCCCTTAGTAAAAGGCTATGGCTTATCCAGCTGGAACTTATCATCTGAGCCCTTTATAGAAGGGGTGTTCCCACCTCTGAGCCAGGAGACCTGGGTTCAAAACCTACCTACTGCAAAGGTGTATCATAACATCTCTGAACAGGTTATTTCAAAAATATATTACAAAGCAGACCCAGAGGGCTCTCATGGCATAGTGGTATTGTCCTTACCGCTGAGACAGAAAGCTGAGGTTCAAATCTCACCTGCTCTAGTGGTGTGTAGCAACATCTCTGAACAGGCTAATTAGGAAAAATAAATAATAAAGTGGACCCAAGGGTGGGTCTACAGAACTGTATGCACTGGGTTGCAACAAGCCGATGTATGCCAAGAGGAGTGGCTCTATTTTGGTCTTCAACAATAAATGATGTTGTTTTCTAGTCGGGCTTCCTGAGTTATTACAGAATCATATATAAATTCCACATACTAAATACGTATTTCAAAGGTGAATGGAAACAGTTGATTTTGTATAAATAAACCTTTACACTTGGGTTTTCCTTGTGGAGTGAGGTAGAAGCAGAAACATGAAGAATGTGGTTGATTCAACTAGCCAGCTCTCCAATATACGGAGAGTGTGAGGAATCGCATCTGCAGGAGAGTTGGTGATTCTTCCTGTTCCCAAGTAGGTCAGGAAAGGCTCTAAGTCTGGCAGGAGATACAGTCGACAGGAGACTTCACCATCTGACTTTCTTTGACGTTTTTGCTGCCAACTTACTTTTACTTCACTTACGGTCAGAAGTATAAAAGGAAATCCAGATCCAATAAGATAGTAGGAATTGTAGATGCTGGACAATCTGAGATAACAAGGTGTAGAGCTGGATGAACACAACAGGCCAAGCAGCATCAGAGGAGCAGGAAAGCTGACGTTTCAGGCCTAGACCCTTCCAATGGTTTTTTTAATACAAAATCTATATTTCTATTCACCTCTGAAGACTTTCTCCGCATATTGGAGGGCTGGCTAGTTGAATCAATTTTCTACCTAAATGTTTGAAAAAGGGCCCTACCATGTTGAAGTATCCTCACTAGTTAATGTAAATTACAGCCTGTTGCTCCTTTCAAGTACAAGTTTTCTGACAATGTCATCCAGCTTGTGGACCTTGTCCATCACTCTTAATTGGAGGGCAAACCCAGCCATTAATTTGTTACCCCAGGGAGAATCTTAGGAGGCTGACAGCTGCCCCTTGGGGTCTGAGACCCAGAACAGTTCTGACCTCTGCTTCCCACTCCTGGAGTTTAAAGAAGAAGTTGAAAAATAATAAGGTATCATTATCATTGAAAATAAACCAATTATTTACATGCCTCCCCCCTCACCTTGTTGAAAATTTAGGCAGGTCTGTGCTTTCTGCCTTAGGGTAGTGTTGCGTAAGTAATGCAGCATATTTGCTATTAATATAATTCACATATCTCTTCACATAAGCACAACAAAATATAGCATCTGGAATATGCCACAGGGAACTCAGGGCCCATGGCTTCTTCTGTCTTTGCATTGGAAAAGTCTTCTTTTATTTTTTCCTTTCAACCTCAGTTTCAAATTATCTGAGACAAAAGCATTGAACACATCTGCTTCTCAATGTATCCCGGCATACATTATCCAATTCCCTAAGGGCCTAAATGCACATTACTCAGAAACATACAAAAAATTCTGCCCTTGAGTTACTATCAACTGGCATACATGACGAGATGATAAAGAATGCCAGAAGTTGAAATTGTTTTTTCTGTGCCTACAGTGCTCAGTGCAGTTACTCGGCAGTGATCATAATGTGAAGGTAAAGTAAATTTCTATATATTAACTGCTAAGCTTGAAAAACAACAAGTACATTTACAATGAAGGTTTAACTTAGAAAGAAACACATATCATCCAGTTTAGTTGCAACGAACATGGTGAAAAATTGAGTCCTAAGTGAAATATTTAGGAATAGTATTTGCTTCCATTCTTGTTCTACAGTTAACGCCCATGCTTTGGCTCAGAAATATTATTGCAAGTGAGTAAGTAAGAACACTCCAAAATACTCTCTTGGGGGTAACCCATCTTGAATGTACCAGAATAGGTGACGGTGCATTGGCTGCCCTTTTCACACCTCAATGAAACAGAATCAAGTACAAGGTATGAAATGGAATGTTAATACATTACCAACCATTATGTATGAGTCCAGGATGAATCACAATGTCTGTATCACACCATCTCATCCTATATCACTTGTGTGTTACAAGTCGTGACACAACTGCAGGTTCATTGGGTAAAGTTCAGTATTTTTCAAACGTTTTTCTTCTGTATGACGTTCCTCAAGCCGTCAAAACATTCTGTTGCGTTCTGCGTGACTGGGGATTACAGTCATGGTGTCAGTGGAAATCTCAACCTGAACACCAGTTTCAATATGAGGTATTGCTCATCAAAGTTGCATCCTGGTCTGTTCCAGCATTAAGTCAAGTTTGGTTCTCCAAACTTTAGCCACTAAAGAGAACACGAGCTGTGCTGGAGCTGAAGCAGAGTTCCCCATTTATTTAACAGCCTTTGGATTAAGAGAACACGTCAATCAGGAACCAGAACAGAGGTGTGCACACAGCACTCATCATTGAGAACCAGGATCTGGGGTAGGGTGCTGAGCGCTATGGATAAGAAGCAACACTCAAAAACAGAGAGGAACTTTGCAAAGTCAAGGAGAGAGAAAGAAGTTACAAGGCCAGGGAGGAATAAGGAGATTGTGAGGGGTGAAGTGATAGGAATATAAGGAGTGAGGAGAGAGGGAGCCTGCAGGATGGCGGATAAAGGCTGAAAGGTGGCTGTGCGTGTTGATGAAGGCTTCAAAAAAGAGCGAGCAATTCTAAACTTGTCAAGGAAGGAATACTCAGCTAACTACGAGCCAGGAAAACTGAAAATCACTGAGGTAATCCATTTTTTGTTAAGGAATGTAGAATCTGTAGTTTAAGGCTGCAAATGTTCAGGGGTTGCTGTATGTTAATTGGTGGAGAATGTACTGGATGCTATTGTAATGAACATTGTATCAATAGTAAAATTTAAGCTTGAGACAAAGCGAAAAGGATAGTACCTGTCTGGTTACAATTTTCCAGCTTTGTACATCTGAGATGGAAACGCAGTCACTGTGACCTCACTGGCTATGGAAGGGTTTTTTAGGTGATGGTTTTTTGTGTGCGTAAGTGCATCAATTATTTTGAAAAAATAATTCTTTTGTTGATAACTCAAGCCAGTTTAAATGCCATGTGAGGTCTAAGAAAATAATGTTTGAATTGTTTTGTGGCTTTATGTTTAATAGTGAATTGGTAATTATATAGAGCACTGATGGGTATTTTTTCTAATTCCACTTTTGTGTGAGCTTACATACCTGAAACATTGACACAAATACAGATTCACCACGTGACTACATCACTGAATTAATACACTAATGAGAATGAAAGGTAGTCCCAAAAGTCAGTAAGTAGCCCTTGGAAAATTTCAGTAAGAGTGCACTGAGTGAGGGAGAACAAAATATTTTCATCCCTGCTCCCAATTCTGAAGGATGTGATGGGGAGGTCTAAAAAGTTTGAATTGGGGGTGGCATAAGGTGCCCAGAACATTGGGTAGCACCAGAGACTACTATTTTTCTCCCTGGGCCTGATGTGAAGGATATAAGTGGTAACATGGAGACAAGACAGCAAGTTACAAACAGCAGATAAATATGAAAACTGACTTGTTTGTTTATTTAAATATGTTAAAGGACCATTGTTAAATGATGGCAGTTAATAAAGCAGACAAGTTTGCAATCTAAAATCAGCAGTTGCACAGACCTGAAACATGTGCATCTAACATCCAAGGATTGTTCCTGTTTCTTTCTGGCCATGTATCCTCCCACAGTTTGGGAAAAGATCAAGTGGAAACAAAGTCAAGAGTCGCATTGTATGCTTTAAGAGATGGAGGGAGAGCGAAACAAAGCTGAGAACTCGCTGTACCCACAACCAGAATAAAATGACAAATGAGCTTGTCATCAGCATTAATTTTGTTTCTATCCACATTCTTTTTTTTCCTTTATTTGTTTATGGGATGAGGGCATTGCTGGCTAGGCAGCATTTATTGCCCATCCCTAATTTCCTAGTGGGCAGCTAAGAGTCACAAGTAGGCCAGACCAGGTAAGGATGGCAGTTTCCTCCCCTAAAGGACATTAGTGAACCTGATGGGGTTTTTTTTCCCAACAATCAAAAATGGATTCACAGTCATTGTTGGACTCTTAATTCTAGATATTTATTGAATTCAAATCCCCTGTCTGCTGTGGTGGGATTTGAACCTGGGTCCCCAGAAAGTTGTCTGAGTCTCTACATTAACAGTCCAGTGATAATACCACTAGGCCATCGCCTCCCCCCCTGCCCCCGCTACTGAAGAGATAATGATATGGGTCCATAAACATGCATTGCAAAACAAAAGAACTGTATTAAATACAGTAGCATTGAATGAGAAGAATCCTGCATAATCACAAATCAAGATCTATAAGAAAATATGCATCATATATTCTGCATAACCCACCACCAAAACACAAAGGACAGGAAGGCACCATCTTATTCTGTAGCTTTAAATCATTTGGAATGATGCCTCAGTTTAGTAAATTTATTAAATGTCTATATGTTATCCATAATGTTGCACTGCTGGGATAAAATGTACAAATGGAAATGCTGAACAGAGGTCTTAAAAATCCATAGCTTGCACTACCAACCATAATGCGAGGTGTGCACACATCAGCAAGCACCATTGCTGATTCCACAAGGGCTGCACGGATGCATGTGACATCATAGGCATATTTCTGCAATCTGCCTGCCCAATGCAAGTAGAACATCAGATACTTGCCCGCCACCTAGGGCCATTGCCCAGGCTTCAGCACCTCTGAGATTCCTAATGTTTTCACATTCAGCCCTTTGAGATAGGAATCCGATCAAATAAATAGCAGAAGGATTCCTATTTCTTTGAGCTTTAAGTCACTTACTTATGGCTAACATCAATTGTAGCCAATTCTGGCTTTTATTGTTCTTCATCTACCCCTAGTTCTATAGCCATCTCCACCGAGGAACTAAAATCTGATACAATAAAATGAACAAAGAGAAAACTCAGGGGATTTCTATAATACGGGAGGGAGTTGGTTTGCTGGACGGCTGGTGTGTTATTCAGGCTGATGCCAACAATGTGCAGCAGCTAAGATTATCATGAAGGAATTTCCTTCTCAATCTCTCCCGTCACCGGAGACATGGTGACCCTCAGGTTAAACTACCACCACTCAGCTCTTTCTATGGTCTGGTAGCACAATGGTGATTGTATTAATAATGTGGATGGAGTCAACCTGAAATGTCAGTTTTATAGTGGCTGATTGATTTGTCCCTAACAACACATTAGGATTACATATTATGCCAATTTTCAGTCATGCTAAGGGGTTGGTTTTGACTTTTTGGACACTCCATACAGTCAACAGTACAATGCAAAAAATTACTGCAATTCTAAAGCCCTGTTACTATTTAGTTTGAGCTGGGTAATGCCCTGATTATTGAAGATGGCAAAACAGTCCAAGTCACAAATATTTTTGGTAGTATTGTTGATGCCATTTATGGGGGAGCAAGTTAAGACAAGAGTTCATTTCTCCTGCATCTGATGGAAGAATTGCAGAATAACTGAGAATTTGATGAATGCAGATCTTATCCTAACCCTGAGGGATGAATGCCACAAACAGCTTTGTGTTAAGTCAGCTGCGTAACATGCAGGTTCACTTAATCATTTGGAAAATGACTTTTCTAAACAGAAATTAGAACTTGCACTGTGAAAATATTGATAAGGTATGAAACTCATTAGGATTGTCAAACAGAGTCACATACCACAATAGTGTGTTATTTTTTTTAAAAATTGGGTAAAGGAAAGGTCTCCTTTGATGAATTTACACATAACCTTAGTAAGCATGCTCCTGGTAAAAGCCATGAATTGAATGCAGGCAAACAACACACTGTCATGTTCCACTGTTACAGCCTCCTAACATCTGATGCAAAGCAAAGCAAGTAAATGCTAATGGGAAAAACAGCACAAATTGACATGAATAAACATCTGTAATATCCCTCATCAAGTCTGTGGGGTGGAAAGTGTTGGCTTCAAATTTTGTCAGAAAAGCAACAGCCTTGTTAGAAAATATTTTCAAGTGAGTTGCCCACACATGCAGGACAGCAAGCCTTTGTTTCCTTAATTTGGGGCTTTTCATCTAACTTTAGGCACCCTCAATCAATTAAACAGGGTGTAAAGCATGATAGACAGCCCAGTTGTCCTGGTGATTCAATATACAATGATTATATTTGACTGTTTAGAGATCTTTCATGAGTTATTGTGTTCAGATGATATTAAATAGAACAGAATACTTTTGACATCTCATTTTGTGACATATTTCTTTGAACGTATGCTATTTAAATGTACTAATTGAGGTGTATTATTTTAAAACTTTTTTTCACTATCGAATCTGCTTGTGTAAATTATAACCAAAGCTTTATTTCAAAGTACAGGAAACTCTGCAACAAACTGTTAATGGTGCAACATTCTATTTAATGGCATGTTCATTTCTGTCTGTCTAGAAAAATTCATATTTGTGTGTTTACAGTGTCATTTTCCCAGTTGATGGTAATAGTGGACAATTCAGGTCCTCAAATAAAATGTGACTTGATCAATGATAAGTGCCTTTTTTGCAGGTTTTGATCATGGGTTAGTTATTCAGTGTTTTCACACTTGGATACCAAAGTTCTTTTAACATTAAAACACAAGTATATTACACAAAAGAAAACAAAAGTTAACGAAGCAATATATGTCAATTTGAAAAGTCTTAAAAGAAACAACAGAGATTCATTAACAAAAATAGAAATTGCTGGAAAATCTCAACAGGTCTGGCAATGCCTGTGGAGAGAAATCAGAGTTAGCATTTTGGTTTGAGTGACCCTTCCACAGAAGTGAAGTTCAACCTTTTGTGCAGCAATATCATTTTTCACGGATTCAATCCCAGAGAAATATCACTTTTTCCTCTATCTTAACATTTGTCTTCCTAGTTCACTGTCTCTTTCCGGTTTTCCTTCTTGGACTACAAAAACGGTTTCAAGATTTTTTTTCTCTATTTCCAGTGGCCTGTTCTTCCTTCCAATTGTAAAGGCGGTTTTTTTTTATTCTTCATTATGGACTAAAATGTAAAACAAAATGACAGTTTAAAAACCAAAGACTGATGAACTTATTGCTGCATTTTTAAAACCAAGTTACTAGAACTCATTGTGAATTCTGTTTATTCGTTGCTTTGTTCAAGCAATGAAGGAGGAGACATAAGATGGTACAGCACCAGAGTCTGCATGCAGAGGGTGATTCATCTGCCAACAGATAGATGATTGGCTTTTGCACGTGTGACCAGTTGTGGGTGCTGGAGGGCATCAACCTGAAGGAACTTTCTGAGCAGCTGCTAGGCAGGTGAATAGCTTGAGTGTTAACAATGGAGGATGAAAAGTTTCCAGACTATTGAAGGAGCTGATTCTATATTTCTATCGCTCTGCAGTAAAAGTACTGGAAGCCAGTTACTGTCTTTCACCAGTTGCCGCAAGCTGTTGGGTTTAATCTGTAACTAACAGACCTTGTAATTAGTGAACCAGTTGTCCTGTGCTTCCTGTGAAGAAGTGAAACGAATCTGGAGAAGGAGATTAAGAACAGATGATCTTGGGAAGAAAAATAATCACATAATTGAATCCTATGGCCTGATGCTAATGAACTGTCTTTCTCGGTACTTTTCCCTCCATCACTAAACATCATTTTATTCAGAGATAGTAGGGGTTGCGGATGCTGGAGAATCTGAGATAACAAGGTGTAGAGCTGGATGAACACAGCAGGTCAAGCAGCATCATAGGAGCAGGAAGGCTGACGTTTCGGGCCTCGACCCTTCTTCAGCTTGGCCTGCTGTGTTCATCCAGCTCTACACCTGGTTACATCATTTTATTTGTTTGTTTCTGTCTGTCTGTCTGTGTCTGTGTTGGGAGGCTTTAAGAAGGAGTTAGAGTTTCAACTTGTACAGTTAGATGTCATCAGTTCATAGTTTTATTTACTTGTGTTTGTTTATTTCTAATAAGTAGTAGTTCTCATTAAGTACGAGAACCTGGTCAGTGTTTTCTGTAACCCGATTCCATCAGACGAATAAATTGGAGACACTGCATACTTTGATCAAATCATTAACTTATGTACCTATCCCAGGAATAGTGGTGCCTGAGAATTAAAGTTCTTTCCCAAATGGATCATAACAGAATTATGTAGCCCTAAGTTTTGTTTTAGTTATGACATCTTGAAAGATTGTCTACCAACTACCATTACTTACACTAAAACCTTTCTGCTAGGGTGAAACTGTTCACCTGAACTGAAAAACTAGTCTCTTCTGCAAATATGAAATTGAAATCTGATTCTTCTGAGCCAAACTCAGACTACATTTTCCAGTGTCTCCCAACCATTTGTTTTACTGTATGCTATAAACTCAGCAGTTAAACACTTCATCAATCAACACCATCAGTATCTGGCTAGGCACTTACTAAGTTATGAGCATTTTTTTTTGGAAATCTTGTATTTAGGTCACTTTTCCAACTTACTTTCTGACTAAAAACGAAGTTACCTTCATGGAATAGAAATCAAAGTCTATTTGCCTTTAGTTTAATAATAATAGATAATAATATCTATTGTATGCCTCTTTTGCAAGTCATTCATAGGAAAACCAAATCGTTCTTCCTCTTTCATTGTTTTTACATGAGGCATGGTCTTAATGCTTCTAAACTGTGGTCAGCTCCTGAATTTGTGTATTTTTACTTATTAGTGATTAAAGGATTTGATGTTCTCCAAGAAAAGCTGCACAAGTTTAATAAACTTCCTGAGAAAAGCATTCAGCACGCAGTCATCGTAATAACGGTAGTGGGACTATGTGGAGAAATGTCCCTGTGACAGTTGGGGAAAATTTCCTTTCTCCTATATGTAATGCCATTTTTTTTTTTACTGTTGTTCAATAGCACTGGTAGGAATTAAGAAAATTATAGCAATGAATGCACATTCTTATGATTTCTGATGACAATGGTCACTGAGAGGTTGGTTCCCCAGCTTGGAAATCTAGGACCTGGTGTTACAATCTCACGATAAGGTTTTGATTAACAAAGATGAAGAGACATTCCCACTTTCCCATACTGACAGAGGATTATGAACCTTTGGAATTACTTATCCCACGAAGTTGTGGATGACCCATCATCGAGTATATTCAAAGTTGAGATAGTCAGATCTTTAGTCTCTCAGGAAATCAAGTGGTATGGGGAATGGATGAAAACTTGGAAATAAGGCAACAGGGCGGCTATAATCATCATGAACAGCACAACTGGCTTGAGGGACCTAGTCCTATTTCTTTATATTCTTAAATTCTTAACTTGATTTTTGTAAAATTAGGGAAGAATATGCATTTCTTATTATAGGGTATATTTATTTTCAAAGAAAATTCTCTTCATACAAGATTAATTTGACATAACGCTGCAAATAGCTCAGTCATAAAAT
This sequence comes from Rhincodon typus, assembly GCF_021869965.1. Classification (NCBI taxonomy): domain Eukaryota; kingdom Metazoa; phylum Chordata; class Chondrichthyes; order Orectolobiformes; family Rhincodontidae; genus Rhincodon; species Rhincodon typus. Next base: position 18,801,770 of record NC_063361.1, read on the forward strand.
CAGGTTCACATTCTTCATTACTTGCGAAACTAAGCAGAGCTGTATAATGGTGATGAAGTAGGAAATTAGTCAAATCATGTGCTTACCATGTTACACAAGAGATTCAGACAATTAGTGAAGCCATGCATGTTTAAATTTCAATGTCGACAACATGTACAGCTATGAGGCTCAATGAGGCGATGTTTTAACGAAAGAAAGGAGGCTATCAAAGGGCTAGCTAGCAGCTTCAGACCACAAAGAACTGGCAATTCAGCCACGTGAGAAAAATACTTCATCCAATCTCAGACACAAATCCTGGTCGTTAAAAATTTTCATCATCAAAAAAATTGACCAATTTGCTCCTCACATTGAATCCTGCCGCTGGGCATCAGACCATAAGGGTTTTGTGATAACCTCTATAAGGTTCATGGCAAATCACTAAATTTTCTCCCAGTGGAGTTCATTGATTATGAGTTCCCTTGGTACAGGCAATGGATTATCAAGCTGGAACTCATCACCTAAGCACTTTATAAAGCAGAGTTGGCGATGGGTCTGTAAAACTGTCTGTCCCAGGCTGGGACTAGGCGATGTACACCAGGGACTGTGGCTCCATTTTGGTTTACAACAATAAATTATATTTCTTTCCAGTCAGGCTTCCTTTATTACAGATTTTTTTTATTTAAAGGGAATTGAAGGTCAGGCCTTCCATAGCCCATGATCAACACCTCATGGAGGCTCCCGACACTCCTCCCCTGCCCTCACTTTGAAAATTCCAGTACACCTCAGAGGTGTCAGGATATTGACACAGCATCCAGGAGTACAGTTGACAAAAATCACCTGAATGCAACCCTACAGGAGAATGAAAATCCTTGTCTGTAAAGAAGTTATGACAAGATATGAATATCTCAAAAAGAACCTCTGAAGATGTTCAACATCTCTCTGAAAATACAGGTCCAAAGATTCCTGGCTGATTGTACGGAGAGCTGCATGTCAAGGGGCTTTGAATACCACACATCGGGGTGCTATCTTCTTATGTAAAGACCATATCTTTTTATTCTTCTGTGTTTTTGATTGTGGACTACAAATATGAAAAGGATTGTTTTAAAAGCCAAAGATTGTTGCACTTTTTAAAAACAAATAACCTAACACTCATTGTAAATGCTTTTTCCACAGTTACTTGTTTAAGCAGCACTGGAAGCATTGTTACAAGTTAGAGCCAAGAGGCTATAAACAGAGATTTGGCCAACAACGTGTAGATGAGTGGTCTGTGGACTTGGCAACACTTATCGATGACAAAAGCCTTCTTCCTGGCAACAACTGTGCGATTAGCTCCCAACTAGCTGTACAGCCTGGTGTATGAATGTATGGACACAAAAAGGGAAGTAGTTGTGCTTTTGCTCAGCAATAGAACGCTTCTCAAGCCTGTGGAGAGCACTCATCTGTTGTTCTAAAGTGTGACTTTTAGTTAATAGGTCAGAGACATTTATATGTGAACCAGTCACCCTGTGACTTCAATTAGCCATTGAGTCTTTACTGCCAAAAATGTACTATTACCTGTTCTACTCCCACTTTCCCATACTAGCCCAAATTCTTGAAGGTTAAACAGTTGAAGGGTTGTAACAAAGTACTTTTTAAAGGTGAGGTTTCCCACATCAACTACCCTCTTAGGCAGTGCATTCCAGAACCCCACCAGCATCTGGGTGAAAAGATTTTCCTCAATTCCTCTCTAAACCTCCTGCTTTTCATACTAAAGTTATGCTCCCTTGTTATTGACCCTTCGACTAAGGGAAAGAGCAGCTTCCTACCAGCCTGTCCATGTCCCTCATAACATTACACATCTCTATCAGTCCAATTTCCACCTTCTTTGCTCCAACAAAAATAATCCAAGACTATCCAGTCTCGCTTCATTGCTGAAATGCTCCATCCCAGGCAACGTCATGGTGAGTGTCCTTTGCATCCCCTCCAGTGCAATCACAACTGCACACAATACTCCAGTTGTAACCTTACCAAAGTCCTGTACAGATCCAATATGACCTCCCTACTCTTATAATCAATGCCACAACTGATAAAAGTCAGCGTGTCATATGCCTTCTTAACTATCCTATTAACATGACATTAGGAAGAAACTAGAGAAGGAAGATCAAGAAAAACACTCTGATCAGCAAAAGAATAAGTTCAGCAAACATTTTTATCAGGGATGACTGGACTGCATCTATCCATGTTTGTCTGTATCGGTATGCAGAAGCAGAGTTTTATTAGTGGGCTAGAGTTCTAATTAGTCAAGTTTTTTTGTCAATGTTCATAATTCTTTTTTCTGTAATTAGAATCTATTATTTAAAATATACAGTCATTCTTGTTCAGTACATAAACCTGGTCTGTGTTTTCTTTCAACCTAGGTCTAAGAAACTTGAAAATTGGGGAGTTTGCTTTAATGGGATTTAAGACTGTATGAACTGATGGTTTGCAATCTGGAATGTCGGTGACTACAAATCAGGAAGTGAATTAATTGCTGCAGGATTCCTAGCCTCTGACCTTATCTTGTAGCCATAATATTTACCTTCCTGATCCAGTTTAGTCTCTGGTCAATGATAATCCTCAGAAAAATGATTGTGGAGATTCAGTAGTGGTAATACCTTCGAATGTCAAGAGCAATGGCTAGAATCTCTCTTCATAGAATCTCTACACTGCAGAAACAGGCCATTGACTCATTGAATCTACACCGACCCTCTAAAGAGCTCCCACCCAGACCCAATCCCCCACCCTAACCCCGTAACCCTGCATTTACCCTGGCTATTCCACCTAAACAGTACACTATGGGGCAATTTAGCATGGCCTATCCACCTAAGCTGCACATCATTGGATTGTGGGAGCACCCAGAGGAAACCCACACTGACACGGGGAGAATGTGCAAACTCCACACAATCACCCAAGGCTAGAACTGAGCCTGACTCCTGGCGTTGTGAGGCAGCAGTGTTAACCACTGAGCCATGATCTTGTTGGAAATGGTCATTGCCTGTCACTTGCCTCTATTAGTCCAAGTCTGATTGTTGCATTGCTGCATTTGGACACATGGTGTGGAGGTGCTGGTGTTGAACTGGGGTGTTAGTGACACCTGAAGATGGAGTGAGGATCCAAAAACTTGTGTTTTCAAATAAACCTGGTCTATAACCTGGTGTCATGTGATTTCTGCATTTGGGCACTGACTTGCTTCAATATTAAAGAGTTTTGAATGGAAAACATTGTGCAATCATCAGCAAATATCCCACTTCTGACCTCATGGTGGATGTGATGCCATTGCATTTAAAATTGCACTTTCACGTCAATGGAAATGTCTTGTAATCTGTACTAGCAAATTGATCTTAAGTGTTGCATTGAAGTGCAATATGAAAAGGTGCTATCTGCATAGTGAAAACCTGGATTTCATCAAACACGTGAAGGTAAAAAAAATCAACAGCTGAATATCCACTCAGAAAGTGGTTGAATGTTGATCTCTGGAAACATACAGTAAGACAAATAATGATATTGATGTTTTCAAAAGGACAAACGCATGTGAGAACAGGGAATGGACATACATACTGAGGTGAGGGTTGGAAGATTTATCCCGAAACCCAATCTCACTCCTGGAGGGTTTGGAGGTGGGGTGCTGTTTGATCAGAAGAAAAAGTGTAGGGTGCAGATCATGCTATATTCCCAAGTCCCATTTAATCAAGTTTTGACATTTCTACCTGTGGCGACTTCATGTTGTCGAGAATAACCTGAAGAGAGTGGCTTTGGTGAGATTTATGGCAGAATTGCACAAAAAGTCTAGTGAGGCCTCTCTCAATGTTGGGAGCAATTCGCTGCATCCTTTATGCATTTGCCAAGTGGTGTGACAAGTTTCTCGCTAGGCTGCGGCGAGGTACCAACTAAGGGGGATTACAGCTTGTTAAATTCATTACTAATGGCACAACTAGCCTCATTGATACTCAGCTTCATATCTTGGCAAACTCACCAAAGAAGCCAGACATTGAGGAAACTTGACAAGGAAACAAGAGTGGGGTACCTGGGGACTTCAGCTTGATGCTTACCCTGAAGGACCTGCATGTTGGTGCCTGGTATCCAACATCTCCATGCTCCACGGGCACTGGCTACAAACAGCCTACATCAACAGACATTGGCATTTGATATGTGCCAGTCCTAAAAAACCCCATGGCACATGTCTGATCTACTTACAGGACAACAAAAAAATGCTGCATCTCGGGCTGCACTGGCAACTATCACTGTAAAGCTACTGCAAGGATATTGTCCACTCAGAGATGCACAGCCAGCCTATGGACTGGACCAGGTTCTATCTCCAAGCTAGCCACATGCTGACATAACCTCATCATCCACTCTGAGCCTAGCCGGTCACTCCCAGAACTCACATCAGCCTCCAACAGTCAGTCACTTATGGTGCTCAGGGATCTCCATGTAAAAAGCAAGTAGCTGAATGATGGACAGCACCCCCACCTCCCCCACCGCCCCCTCCACCAACCTGTCTTGACTCTTTCTGTCCGACTGTGGACTGTTATCCTCATGAAATGGGAGAGAGGCAGTTTTAAGGGAGATGAAAATGGGTGGCACAGCAGTTAACTTTAGTGGAGGTGTGGAGTTGGCAGCACGCAGGGCGTACATGGTTGTGCTGTCAGGGGTTGGGTGATTGAGAGAGTGAGTGATGGAAGGCATTACAGGCAATAGTGAGAGCGGTAAAATATGTGCCTCGGTGGAAAGGTGTTACACTGGCAGAGATAGAATGAATATCAGTTATTGCAGAGAAGATGGTGGTACTTACATTGCTGAAATGGAGGTCATTGACCTTTTCCCTCCAGGGCTGTGTACAGCTGGCTGAGATTGAACTGGCCTGGGTGGCAACCTTAGGCCATGGTGCATGGTCTAGTGCTCTAGACTCCTTTGCTGATCCTGAGAGAAGGGGATGTCCCACCTCTTCACCAGGACTTCCAGGTGCCTGCCACAAAACAGGGTAATAAATTCCCCTTCACTGCCATGTCCAGGGCAGATGGCAGGAACCAGGCAGGGATGTTCCAGACTGACAGTGCTTTCCTGGGTGCACAAGGATGGTACTGGTGCCTGAGGTGCCAGTCAATTCTAGGATATCCCCGGCAGTGGGGAGTTGTTCCGGTAATGACGTATGGTAAGATGTGGATAGAATCAGACAAGAGGAAGGTCATGGGGAAGATAGTTAATGAAGGAAAAACAGAAATTGCTAAAGAACCTCAGCAGTTCTGGCAGACTCTTTGGAGAGAAAGCACAATGAATGTTTCGGGACCAGTGACCAGTAACCTCAGGACTCTGTAGATAGTGGTCTTTCCCAGTCAGTTGAAATGGACTGTAGCTGTAATGTTTTTGAAGAAGCTGTTGTTTTATGTCTCACAGTTAATATATCAGTCTACTTCTAAGAGACATGCTCATGATATCATCACAGTATCATGGCATGTGGCCTGCTGGTGTAAAGTCTTATACTCCAGCTTACCTCAGGATCACTTGAAACATGACGCGCTATGTGAAACATGTTCCTCTGTTGTGAGCTATTATCTTAAGACACTCATGTACCTGAGGAGCAGCAGTCTTAAAGGGACCAATGCCAGTACCACAGCAGTTTTAACTTATGCTGATACAAAAGAGATACAAAGTTTAAGGTGGTCAGTGCAAAGCTTGTAAGACAATATCATAGATCGCAGAAACACCATCATGAAATTGGGCTGACAGTAACACCTTTGCTTAATTACAACTATTTAAACTACCTATGCAGTTCTATTTTACAGATCAAACTATAGAAAATTCAGAGAAAAGAGCTCTAAAAGTCTTGTTTTCCATCGGCATATCTAGGCTTTCCACTGACAATCAGAAAGATCCAGAAAAGATCTAAAAGGTATATGAAGACCAATTCAAGGTTAAAAAAAAAACATAACTTTGGGACTAAGAAACTCTAACTCATGTTTTACACATAAAAATTCCATGAGTTTATTGATTGATTTGTCAGAAAATGCTACACAAAGTGTATGACTGATCTTCTGAAGAGGAACTGTCGGAGAAGTTCATTGATTTGATTAACGTCAAATTAACCAACACCTTTAGGAAGGAATTCCAGGGAAGAGAAAGGGCCATACCATTGACATATTACTTGAGGACAGATGCAAGTTTGAAGTCATTACAGCTGGTCAAAATCAATTACATGCTTTAGGTGGAGAAGGTACTATTGGTGCAGTCAGCAGAATGCATCAAAGCAACAAACCTAGTAACAGATGTTGTTTGTTTCACCTGCCCAAAAGCTCTCCAGCTTCTCTTGACATTTGCAAAGCATGTGGAATTAACAAACATTGACCATGTCTATGCAGGAAATCTGATTCAAAAGTGAGCACAGACCCCAGAACAAAATTCATGTGTCTAACAACAACACTGGCAGCAAACACAGCGTCAAGAAAATGCACAAATATAAACACATCCATGAAATTATGCTCAACCAAGCAAAAAGTGAAATTTCAAAAGACAACCAAGCTTTTCATATTGTCATCTTCAACACAAATGTTGACAATATAAGGAAGTCAGAAGCTTTTACAATCCTTCACTTATCCTGAAAAGGTAAGACAAAAACACATACTCAAAACCTTATCTACATGAGAGTTAGTGCCAATGTTTTGTCACTATCTATCCTGAAAGTCATGTACCACAGCAAGCAGCACTTAATGATACAGTCTACAAGACAACCATTTCACAGCAAATCAAGGATTAATTCCATGCATTGACAAAAGTACACTGTAACACCAAAACACACTTATCGGCTCAGTGATTAGCACTGCTACCTCACAGCACCAGGGACCCAGGTTCAATTCCACCCTTGGGCAACTGTCTGTGTGGAGTTTGCACATTCTCCCCCTGTCTGTGTGGGTTTCCTCCGGGTGCTATGGTTTCCTCCCACAATCCAAAGATGTGCAGGCTAGGTGGTTTGGCCATGCTAAATTGCCCGTAGTGTTCAGGGATGTGTAGATTAGGGGAGATGGGTCTGGGTGGGATGCTGTGAGGGTCAGTGTGGACTTGTTGGGCCGAAGGGCCTGTTTCCATACTGTAGGGGTTCTATGATCTTGGCTCCTGTACCTGATAGATACTAACAATTTAGAAATGGCAAGATTATCAGTATGCATAGATCTAGATATAGCCAAAATTCATGAGATTCAAATCACACCCTCTGTGGTAGAACAAATTACAAGTGACACAATTGAATTGGTCAATCACCTCAAATGTCTGTACTTAGACTGTTTTGACAGCATTAACAATTTGAAGGATGATGAAGTATTGCATTGTAAGGATGATGGAACTCAATTTATTGGTTCTCCAACGAAATGCATTGGGCACATTCAAAAAGAGGTTTCTAGCAACTGAATGAGTTAGAGTGAATGCACGGTCAACAAAATTGCTGTAGCCACGTCGTATGCATTTGATGAAAGTCAGTGGGATAAGAGTATGCCTAGGTTGAAGGCACCTCAAACTTTCACTTAAAAGGAGTCCACACAAAATAGTGGAAGATTTAATGCTGGAAGAATTAAACCTACATTTTACAGAAGAAAATACCTTTTCAAGATAAATGCAAACTATGTATACTGGTTTATCCATCTAGCAGAAAAATCCTAAGAGCTCATGACATTTATAATGCCATTTGGACAGTACTGTTTCCAATTGTTACGATTTGGGCTCTCAATTAGCGAAAACATATTCCAGCAGCACACGGATATGATTATTGATCAGAATTGCATAGCTGCTGATATCGCAGTCACAGCTAAGTCAAAGACAGAGCATGATCACAACCTTCATCTATTGATGACAGTAGCATGGTGACAAGGGCTGGTCTTTAACACCATGAAGCACCAGGTCTGTGTCACCACTCATGGAGTCTGACCTGATCCAAGTAAGATCAAAGATGTTAAAAATAATGCTGACCTCACAAGATAAAATGCATTGGGGATGTTGCCTTGAATTTTTCAGTTTTCCAGTTGTGAAGTCAAGGTATCTCCCCTGAGAGGACTGCTCAAGAAAGAACCTCCATTTTAGATTCTTTCAAACAAATTTTGTCAGCAAAATCTTACTGATGGCAGTAATACAACTGCAGGAAAGTTAGGATTGCTAAAGTAGACAGATCACAAAATGATCTAAGTGTGTGTTTTTTTGCAAGATGAATGATCTATTGCTTCTGGTTTGAAAACGCTGTCACGGGTTTAAACCAATTATTCCAATATAGAGATTTAGACATTGGCTCTGATGTTACGCATCACGTGGCTACACATTTACTTATTTGGCAAGAAATTCACAGCTGAAATGGATCATAAGACATTAGAAATGAAATGCTGCAAACTGCTAAACCATACATGTTGTGAATCTTAAAAGGGTTCAGAGAACATTCACAAGGATGTTGCCAGGGTTGGTGGGTTTGAGCTACAGGAAGAGGCTCAATATGCTATTTTCCCTAGAGCATTGGAGGCTGCAGTGTGACCTTATAGAAGCTTATAAAATCGCGAAGGGCATGGATAAGGTAAATAGTCAAGGCCTTTTCTACAGGGTAGGGGATTCCAAAACTAGACGACATAGGTTTAAAGTGAGAAGGGAAAGATTTAAAAGGGACCTAAGAGGCAACCTTTCCTTGCAGGGGGTCGTACATGTATGGAATGAGCTGCCAGAGGTAGTGCTGGAGGCTGGTACAATTACAACATTTAAAAGGCATTTGGATGGTTATATGAATAGGAAAGTTTTAAAGAGATATGGGTCCAAATGCTGGTAAATGGAACTAGATTAATTTGGGATATCTGGTTGGCATGGACGAGTTGGACTGAAGGGTCAGTTTCTGTGCTGCACATCTCTATGACTCGATGACACCTTTATGTTTGCAGTATCTAAGATATAACTTATGTCAAGATAGAAACTTAGTGTAATATATGTCAGGTACCAAGATGATTACATCTGACATGCCGAACAGATTACCCAAGCCAGACAAAGATCAAGATATTCCTCTTGATCTACACATTGACAGTTTGGACTAAGCAGTTGAAGTCATCCTCAAGGTTGATGCCTAACATTTTGGCCAGAGCCAAGGTAAACAGTTGCAGTCAGCAGCTGCTGAAGATGAGTAACTTTAACAGTTGGAAAATGTCATTATCTGGGGAAGGCCTGATGGTATTAATGTAGTACCCAAGAAGATTCATTTATTTTGAAATGAACTTGGTGTATGAGACATCATTTCCAAAAGTAAACACATCCTATTACCAAAAGCATTATGCTAAGATAACACATTAATCTATGTACTGGCCAGGGATGTATTATAATATTCAATGACTTGTGAATGCGAGTGAGACATGCCAAACATGCCAACCTCAGCAGCAGAGGGAGCCTTTACATCCACACGATGTTCCATCAGCTGCTTGGATAAAGTAGCAACAAATCTATTCACCATGCATGGAGATGATTACATCCGTGTGATGGATTACCCGTCTACATTTCCAATTGTGTGACAACTTAGCAACTCAATGATTGTGGCTCTCAATAACGCAGCACGATCTTGAATTCAACAAATACCTGTAATTAAGAATCTAATGATGACTGTGAATCCATTGCCGATTGTCAGAAAAACTCAACTGGTTCACTAATGTCCTTTAGGGAAGGAAACTGCCATCCTTATCTGGTCTGGCCTCCATGTGACTCCAGGCCCACAACAATGTGATTGATTCTTAACTGCCCTCTGGGCAATTAGGGATGGGTAATAAATGCTGCTTAGCCAGCAATGCTCTATTTGTAGTTTATTCAATATATCAGAATCGATAGTGTCAGGCAATAGTCTGCAGTTCACTGGCAAACCCATTTCAAAACATGTGTACTAAGTGAGGTCTGATGCTTTTCACATCATCACTCTACTATCCACACTTACATGTTCTAGCAGAATGTTTGGTTCATAACATCAAATCAACAATCACCAAGTGTCAAGCAACAAAGCAGGATTTCATGTTGCATTGCTACATTTTCATGCAACATTAATGAAAAAGTAACTGCCATCCCCAGATCCAAATGAAAGTGCAGTTGACATTCCCCTAGTAATCAATTATCTAACCATTCTGAGACAAAGATCTTATTTTTCAAGACAGGCAAGAACAAAAGTTGCTATGTACATATTTTCTGTGGCGACAGGTGGAGATCAAGGTAAACCATTTCCTAAACTTTGTGCCCAAAGCCCCAGAAGTATGCAATACCTCACCCTCCCTTCATCTCCTCCCTTCTCTCTCTCCCTGAACCCCATCCCTTCCCTCTCCCTCTTCCTCCTCTGATCCCTCCTGATCCATCATCTGTTCTGATCCCTCCTTGTCTCTTCTATTTGACTCTCAATTTCCCAGGCCAAGCTCAGGATTCATCTATCCAACAATCTCAATGTACACCATCAGCAATGGAAAAGTGGCTGTGCCTGGTGGCCTGAACAAAAATTTAACCTCCATCCAGTGGACCTTCAACATTTCACTTGGAAACCAAACCAACAACAACCTGAAAGTGGTATCCTGACATCGACACTAGTAGCAGCAATCTCCTCCAATGTAATATTTTAGCTTAATAATAACTCACACTCAGATACCTGAGAAATATGATGCTTATGTTAGCTGTAATAACCTTTGTTAAATAACCTTTGTTAAATAATCTTTGTTGGATTCTTCAGCACCACAGTATCCACACTGCTTCAGGCAAAGTATCCTTTTGGAGGCAGACTCACATCAGATACCATGATGAAACCCATGGCTTACCTGCTTTCTTCCCTAAAATACCTCTGCAAGGAGTTAAATGGAGATAAAAGGATTAGGTTAATGAACAGAAGATATACAAATGCCACAACACTAGGAACATGAATTATATTTTATTCAGATTTGCTACAAACTTTCTGTTGACCTTTATTCTTTCTCAAACTCGATGTTTCTGCATTGCAGATTAAGCACAATCCCAGGTCAATCAAGTTTTGTCATTTATATTAGACTCCAGCACAAATTACAGAGTACCCACAGCTACAGTATTTTTTTTTCACAAAAAAATGTACATTACAGCCAAGTGTCAAATGCATTGTTACTAGTGAATATGAACTAATCAAATGGAAGCTTAAATATATGTACAGGGCATGTAATGAAGAGCAATAGATTAAAGAGCAAAAACAATATGACATACAAAGATAACACTTCAGTAATATTATAAGGATGTACCTTCAACATTATTGCAATTTGAGGGAAAATCACAGAAAGAAGATCATTTTATAACACAGAACAAGGAGGTTTAAAAAAAAACAACATAGGAAACTGGAACTGATGCTGTGAAATGTACACTGCATCACTGTAAATAGCACATAAAAATATTTATCACAAGTATTTTATAAAGACTCATCTGATGCTTTCCTTCTCGAATTGTGAATCTGATTATGCTGATGACAAAGGTAATTCAAGTAAAGTTTCCTCTTAACATAAAAATATCACTAATAATTTGAAAAAAAAACTGGCAATTCAACAGAAATTGCTTTGGAAAATAAACACTCCTTAATTGAGTCTGCATTGATACTGTACCTCTCTGCTCATTGAAAAAAATATTTGATGTGGGATGGTAGGAAATATAATAGAGGATATTACTGTCTTTTTAGAAATAACATGACAGCTTTCAACAAGACTTTGTAAACTCAAACAGTAAACTTTAAAGATTTAATTATAAGCAGAAGGATGGAAAAAGTGCAATTTATTATCAAACTATTCAAGCCTTTCAGAAAGCAAGCCATGGATCTTCATATAGCTTCTGTAGAGGCTTTTAAAGGGTCAGAAGGAGATAGAAGATCTTCTGATGGAAAAATTATTGTTGCAGCAGCAGAGAAAGGAGTCATGTATTCAGATTACATGTAAATCCTGACTCACCTATATTCATGGGAATCACCCAGGAAGGTGGAACATCTGATGGGCAATTATCCGCTTTTGCAATCTTCTGAAACAGTCTCCATCTCTGAGGTAGTGTTGGAGATTTCAGAGGGCTCTGACTCGCTAACCCAAATAGTTGACCAGCAAAGGTTAGAGGGATCACACTTGCTCTAACTCCTGGTCAGCAATAAAAAAACTGAACCTCCAGGCTTACCACTCCTGACTACCCACAGCACAACAATCCGACCTGACACAATTTCATTCCCTCTCCTTTTTAATTAAAGTTAAAATAATTTTGCATATCGAATTGCCAATGATATCATATTTAATTTGTCATTTCATATCTTCACTAATAAAACAAGTACAGAAACCTGCATGATATGTTCAGATAAATAAGCTTCTTCGAATCATTTAGATGCCTTTGTGTGTAAGTAAAGTCAGTACTGTAATAAATTTATGAAAAGCATGCTTTAGTGTTCACAAAATTGCAATTAAAATCTGATGTTTTGAAGAATGATTGAACACTGATTGTATCAATCTAGGACACAGAACTACACAGAGTGACAAAGTGTAATATTTTCCCATTACTGCAATGTGTTTTTAAGGTACATCCTTATTCTAGAAATTCACACTGAAAAGCAACTATTTAAATTAGATTTCTACAGGCATAGAAAACAGCAAAAGCAGCTTAAACAAATGCACAGAAAACTGCAGCGGACTCAACAGTCAAAAAGAGCATCCATACATTTGCAGTTCACTGTACAATGGAACATTTACACATATATACATAGAAAATAATTGCAGGCCAGCTGCACATTTTGATTTGATCAATTGCAAGATAATACAGTTTGCAGAAAAACCTATTGGGTAGGCCACATTGCCATGGCTTATAGAGTGTATTTGTAGCTTATAGAGTTATTGAGTTGCCAGGTCCAATGCCATTTCTTTATTATTCTTCATTTCTTGAAATGTATGCTGTAGATATTTGGTGCTGGAGTAATGAATTCTAGCATTTAATGTTGTGAACTTATCATTTTAGTAATTATCAATATTCAATACCTCTGCTTTCCTGTAAACTAAAACAAGTCATACAGTGACTAAGTAAGGAAAATATCAAATGGCAGGCTGACTAAAGGGTTTATCATCGGCTCACCATACTATCATTTACCATGCAAACATGGAAATAGACTAAAATAGGAATATAGTGGCTATGTATACACAAAGAAGCTTATCCTACCTAGATTCTCAATGATTAATATTAGTAAGTAACTCTGGAAATATATGTCTTCATGTCTTATAAATACTCTCACGGTTATCAAAGGGTTAAACTCAGCGAAGTAATAGAATCTTAGTCATTTTGATCCTTTATACTGTAAATAATCACCCAAATTGTAAAGAAGCCACACCTAATTACATTAATGATGCCTGCATCCATTTCTTATGAACTCAGATGGCAATTACGAAGAGAAATCTGAGCAGTCAGCAAACTGGCCAATAAGTGCAAGCTTTTGGATATTGGCCAGTTACCATGAACCTGGTACCAAATGGCTTGAGATGACATGCCTAAATGAAACTTTCAGATGTTTGCAAATTTCTTTCTGTGCAAACATGCTACATGCCTCACACTTGTGTATATATGCACCTGCATATTTTGTGACAAACAGGCATTAAGTAAGGTAACAAGTCAGAGAACGTCCACTAGGCTGATTCTTCGGATGGAGGAGTTGCTTTATGAGGAAAGGTTGAGCCATTGGGCCAATATTCATTAGAATTTTGAAACATGCACAGTTATTTTATTGAAACATATATGATTCTTGCTAGGGTAGATGCTGAAAAATGGTTGTCTTTGAGAGGGAGGCAAGAACAAAGGGAATAAGTGCTCCCAGTTGAGACAGAAATGAGGAGGAATTCTCTCAGAGAATTGCTAAGTTTTGGGATTCTCTCCTTAAGAGCAGTGGAGGTTGGTTCACCGAATGTAGTCAAGGGTCAGTGAGGCAGATTCTTTTATCTACAAGACAGTCCTGTGTAGGCGGTAGGCAATGAATTGAGACCATGATCAGATCAGCCAAGATTGAAGGGCAAAATGATTTACTCCTGCACCTATTTCTTATATTCCTATGGGAGAAGTCTTCCTAGCTCCCATTGAATGTCATGGGTCACTGTGATGATGTTGGGAAAATCATGTCAGATGGCCAATAAGGAGTTTCTCAACATCAAGAGCCAAAAGTCTAATTTTCCAGAGATAGTAGGAACTGCAGATGCTGGACAATCTGAGATAACAAGGT
>NC_063361.1:18816378-18862907 GCF_021869965.1 Rhincodon typus
GAAACGTCAGCCTTCCCTCTCCTCTGATGCTGCTTGGCCTGCTGTGTTCATCCAGCTCTACACCTTGTAGTCCAGTTTTCCAACCAGGTGCTCAACAGCGGGATGAGATTCTCATGCATGAGTGCTAGAGGACTATTTGCATGTACCAACATTTCATTTTTAGTTAACCCCGCATTATGAATATGTAGTTTCCCATTCACCCACTTGTCAGATAGAAACTAAACAGCAATAAATCCCGATATAAAAGATAGAGTGGGTATCTGGCAACTCCAGCTATCTTCACTGGACTTCTGTCTAGGACACCAGTCACCAAAATCTCAGGTCACACTCCATGGGCAATGACCACATGTAACTCCTGTCCATGGACTCTGGCATCAGGCACATGCTAGGCTCATTGCATTGTCATAGCACATATCCAACCCAATTACAGTAGCCTTCTGCACTTCAATGCTGCACTTTGGACAACACCAGCACCTTTCATTGGAACATTACTGCAAGGATGTTTGCTTTCAGGGAGACACACCCAAAACGGACCAAGCTGCATCACTGGGCTTTTCTCTCGCTCTCTTAGTCATCACTCATTTTGTGGCAACTTCAATGCTTGCAGCATCTCTGCTCTGCCTTGCCTTGCAGCACTTTTACATCTCAGCCAGAGCTTACGCACTCTCATGTCTTGCCTTCGTTTTTAAGCACAGACACAAAGCCAGGCAGCCTTTCATGGTTGCCAGCAGTGATCGGTCAAGAGGGTGGGCAGGTTGCTATACGGCATTGTGCCATGTCGATCTCACACTTGCAGCAGAAGGCAGCAGCGTATGTAACTAACACACCGCATGTGCATCAACCAAGCAACCATACCTTGAAGTCTAAGGGGAGTAGTATTTAGTCAAATCAAGGGGTCCTGGTAAGTGACAGGCATGGTCGGATCTCAATTCAGGGGCTTAGACATGAACAGTATTCTGCTTGAGACAGTCACAGTCAACTCATAAGGATTACTGCAGTCCAGGGAGGGGGCCATGGTTAGCCCTGCAGGTCCAGTGCTAACAGTTAGGGAACCTGTGTTTTCTCAGTTGGAGGTTTGTGAATAGATCAATCCAGTCACTCATGAGACAGACATCAACCGTTGGTACAGTGGGCCACAGTCAGTCTTGTGGATCATCTGAATGAAAACCAACAAGGGCAGGGGTAAGGGTGTTATCAGAAGATGCTGGTGTGTTAGGGAAAGCTGTAGAAATCAATGCTGGGGACTGAAGGCAGCAGCCTGGGATGCAGAGGAGATTTGATATGTAAGGGGAAAGAGATTTGATAGTATATGGGATGATGTGGGAGGGGAGGTTGATGGCAGTCATCACCAACCACAGCCTCAGTGGGAACACTGTACATAACGATAGTGGGCAAGACAGAATTGTAATACTGGGGCTCAGGAAGTAATGATGAGAGCTGCAGACATAATTCCAGGTGGTGTGCACCTGGAGGATCTGTACATGTAGGCCGTTGAGGGTGACCCAAGAAGAGAGGGACTGTGCAGTTTTTGTGTCTGTCTCATTATGCAAATTAAAAATGGCTGTGACCATAACTGGAGAAGACAGAGTCAAAGACTTTTAATCGGAGTGCATGGGCTGTACCTAAGAGTGATTTATGGCCCTTTAAAAGGGACAATTGCACTATTCCGGCATTTTCACAGGACAGGGGGGTGAAGTTATCTGGAAACATAGCATTACGCATGTGAATGCACACAGTGTGCAACTGGGTGAGGTGCAAATGCTGATCACATGCAATCTGAACCATGTCATTTATCAGTGCAGACTGAAGACAGCCATCTCTGTGAAGCAGAAGTAATCAGAGACCACCTTAAAAATGGCATCTGCAAACCACTGTTCACAAAGACAAACAAAGATCTCATTGACATCACGAGGGCATGAAACTGATTCCCTCGCACCTTGAGCTGCATGTAAGCATCAACATGCTCTCATACATAATAATGCCTTTTGTAGGTGATGTGGAGCTTGCAGGCGAAGGATTCAGTCCTCATGTGGCACTTACAATCTCCTACTATCTCTCTGTGACAAAATTGCTGATGCATTCATCAGCATAAGGCTGGGATTGTTTACCAGAGAGCCATGAAGGTGAGAGGGAATCTGACCAAAGTGTTTCAGATTGAGGGACATAGATAGGAAGGCACATTTTCCATGAGCTGAGGGATCGATAACCAGGTGGCAAGGTAAGATAAAGAAGACTGAGAACTCAGAAGAAATTTTTCACGCGGAGTGGTGAGAATCTACAGCTCACTGCCTGAAACGGTGATTGATTCAGAAATTCTCGTGGCATTTAAACCATATGGAGATATTCACTTGCACTGTCATAGCCTCTAGGGCTATGGGCCAAAAGTTGGAAAATGGGATTCGTGTAGTCAGATCTCTGTTTACCAGTAGGGACATGATGGGCTAAAAGGCCTCCTTCCATGGTGTAAACACCTATGAGACAATGATTCCTATGTCAAAATTCCATTTAACGCAATTCCATAGCCCTAAGTGTCAGTGTACTTAATGTCACACTGCATCAAGGAGTATGCTCAAGGTCATGTGTGTGTGATGTGAATGCTGACTGCTCATATTACTAAAACCCTGTTCCATATCTTAGTTGCACACAAGTTCACTGCAATCCAGCCACAGCAAGGGTTATCATCGTTGTTGGCTACGGTGCAGCAAAGGTGCGGGGAAATGAAGTGACCAATGTGACAGCAAGGCGAGGGCCAACAGCAAGCTCCAGCTGATAACAAACAGCCTGTGCCTGAAGAGGTCGCAGATGAAGATATGCTTTAAATGCACAGGAGGGACAAATTCTATTGTCCTTGATGCCACTTCCTCTAGATGAGCAAGGTGCAGTGTCTGGGACACTGTTGCAGAACTATTCCAGCTGCTGGATTGAGACTTGTGAGCTGAAGGGGTGCTTGGCCATCAAGGTGACAGCTGCGCTAATGTTTTATGCAATTGGCTGCATCCAAGGAACCAATGGGGACTTGGGCAGGCTCTCTCAAACCACCCACAACTGCTTTATGGCTGCTTCTGATATAATTTGTGCCAGATCACACCACGTCATCTCGTTTTCCTCAAGACGAGGTTAATGTTGCAGCCCAGGGTGCAGGCTTTGCCAACATCACTGGTTTCCTTCAGGTGCACGGTGCAATAAACTATACTCACATTGAGAGGTCCATAGCATAACTGAGCTGCGTTCATCTACAGAAAAGAGTTCCATTCCACCAATGTGCGAGTGTTCCACAATCATTGGTATCACATCTTGGGCATGTGCGCCAGGAAGCTGCCATGATGCTTATTATCCTGGAGGGAAATCTTATGTTCCTTCCTCATTCCAAGTGCCGGATGGCTATTGTCTACAAGGCCTATCCTCTGTGACCATGCTGATGACTCCTTACACAACCTCCTGACTGAGGCCTTGTGTTGATACAATGCAGCCCTTTCTTCAACCAGGGCCTTTGTGGAGCAGACAATAGTGTCCTGAAGGTGAGGTTCCAATGCTTGCATGAGTCTGGGAAGCCTTGCAGTACACTCAGATAGCGTGTGTCACATAATCCTTACATGTTTGCTCTGCACAAGCAGACAAACAGGGGAAGGTAATCGCCGCTGAAGACCTGGAAAGTGGCAGCAGTCATCTGAGAAGGAGGCTAAGCAGGTGGAATATCACCTTCTGCATGACAGAATGGTGCAGTGTTGGTTGCAACAAGCCAGACAAGATTTAATTGATGCTCAGTTCCAGTAAATGAGAACCGAGGGCAATGATCATTGATTGACTGCTGTTGCTTGAAAGCAAGCAGTCCATTTCTGTACCAAGAGATAATTGCGACATCTGTTTGTCTGTTGTTTGTTCACTTCTGTTGTTGCTGAATAGAAGTGAATGTTGTGAACTGTTTGAAGGCTTCCCTGAATAGGACAGTCCTGCATTGAAAATGATAAGATGTTGACTATACCTGACACTAGGGAAAGAGTAGCTCTTCCCTAGACTGTATTGCCAAAGACGGGTAGGCTGTATGGGTGTATCCTAAACAGCAATAGATGTAAGACTATGCAATGAAGTGCCAGCCATGCCACCTATATGTCCTGAGAAGCATTAATTTCTGGTTGTCCTCCCACACTGTATACAGTGAAGGGCAACGTCAGACTGTCTGCAGTTCACCAGTGTGCTGCTGAGCTTCAAATATGGCACTGGCCCAATGAATCCTGGGAGGTCTGAGTGCGATGAGCACTTCTGCTTCTGGCAAATGAGAGCAATCATGGAGTGGTGCACCACAAGGATGTAGCACATAGGTAATAACGTGTCTTTGGGACAATGGCATGCTAACTCACTTGGCCTCATGGGGAGAAACCCTCAATGAAACTTGCCAAAAATGACTCCGATTTCTGGTGAGAGTCAGTGCACTGTCATTACAATTCCCAAACAATCTATTAAACTTCTGAAACATTTAAAGCCTTATGATTAGACAGTTAGTGTGAACCAGGCAGTTAAACCAAAATCTAGTGATTGTATGGCCAACATCACTTGGTATTCGAGCATCTTCTTTAACACACTTTACACACAAGCATTTTGTACTGCCTTTTAAATGTTATATTTATTCACAACTTAGCTTCCCCCTACCAGCTAGGAAAACTGTAAAAGAACATTAGTGCTGGTAGGACTGTGTGCTGATTAGTTCACTTGGCTAGGAAAACTAACATGTGAATTAGATTAATGTCAACAGCATGGGATTCAATCCCCATTCCAGATGAAGTCTCTTTGGATTTGCCTCTTTGCCTTTCCTGTGGCTAAAAAAAAAAACATGGCACTTTGTATAAAATACAAGGACTTGTCTTTGGGCACTGAACTGAAGAAGAAGGTGCCCATGCATGCTGGTTGACAACGGACGCATGCCTTGTCCTCCCACAGCTGATGTGAGAGATCTGAGTTATTTCCACAGTGATGCAGCACAGAAGCTCAGTTGTTAACATTTAGCGGCGTGATGTCCTTTGGCTAAGACTTGAATCCATGGCCAATGGAACCCTGGATTGTGTGCCTTCCTGCTATTCTATCAGATTCATTGTTCTGGAAAAGTTTGTGAACCAATTGTCCAGCAATGGTCCAAAAATCAGCCACTCAGCTACTCAAGAAAATATACATTATAATTAAAGACAAATAGGCTACTTGTTGTTTTGTTGGGTTAAGAAAAATTTTAATTGTTTTAAAGTTAACAACTGTAAGCGGCAATAATGATGTGAAACGAGACTTGCAATAATTAATATACTTCACAAGACTAGAAGAATAGAAATGTTTTGGGGGTTGGGAAAGATAAGAAGAATTATATGGAAATAAAATACATGACTTCTAAATCCAGATTCTTAAATTAGTGACAAACAGTTCCTATTTGCCAAACATACAAATTAGCCTATACAATTTAGCCCTAAACCTATTTCAAATGTATCATTTAATGTGAAAATATTAGATTTGTTTCCATATGGTATTTCCCTCCTTTGAAATTGAAGTCTAAAATGAAGCACATGTCTGCCATTTTAGATTTATTTTTACAAATTGGATATTTTATATCCTAGAAAACACAATGGTGATGATACAGGTATCACCATATTATGAGAGTGCATTGTAGAATCACTTCCCTGAATTAAAGAATACTCTGCTTAAGTTAAATTGGGAGAAATTGAGAACACTTTGGTCACAAAATCAGTCTAGAACCAGAGGGCATCGTCTCAGAATAAGGGGTCGCACATTAAAGACAGATGAGAAGGAGTTTCTACTTTCAGAGAGTTACGAATTTGTGGAATTCTTTACCCCAGAGGGCTGTCAAGGTTAGGTTATTAAGTATATTCAAGGCTAAGACAGACAAATTTTTAAGCAGTAAGGGTATCAAAGATTATGGGGAAAAGGCAGGCAAATGGAGTTGAGGATTATCAGATCAGCCATGATCTCATTGAATGGCACAGCGGACTTGATGGGCTGAATGGCCTACTTTTGATCCTATGTCTTATGGTCTTGACAGATTCAAGATGGCTCCTGAGCCATCAATTCCTTAGGAAGAACCAACAGTGCCTATGTACTCTAATAGCGTGTAAAACAACTTATGTACCTTGACCTTTCCCAGAGTCCTTTTGCATTTTGGTTACCAAGCCCATCGATCAATTTCCACCTTTCTTTTAACATTTTTTTCTCTTTACCCCTCAAAGACTCCCACTTCTACATTTTTAAAGCCTATCTTTGTGTCAGTTTTCTGTCATCTGACCAAATATCTCGTGTCTCGCTATCTTACTTTGTTTTAAAATGCTCCTGTGAAATGCTTTAGCTTATCTTAATATATGAAAGGTGGTACACAAATATAATTTGTAATGCCCTTTAGGGAAAGAAATTTGCTCTTTTTACATGGTTAGGCCTACATATGACTTCAGACAATGCAGTTGGCTCTTAACCGCCTTCTGTAAGATCCTAGCAAGTTCCAGTGCATTCGAGTAGGTACCTCAACACCACTTCACAAGAGAAATTAGGGATAATCAATTAATGCCACAATATGTTCACATTTCCTAAATTATTGTAAAAAAAAACTGCCTTTACTTGGCTGCAAGTCTATCAGTGTCAGATCGTTATCGTATGTAGTTGAAATATCCATTAAACTGATGTTTTGTATTAATTCAGTCAAAAAGCTGGATTTTAACTTCAGCCACTTATGAACAAAGTCAACACTGGGTTCCATGCATGCCCACAGTTTGTAAACTTTACTGCAATGTCATGTACAGTAGCAATAAGTAAAAATTGAACTATGATACCATACAGTAGCTTGTTCAGGAACACACAATCATTAATCAATAGCATTATTTACTCAGCACTATAAAATGATTGATTAAGAATGTTATCAAACAACAAGAATAACATTTAAATGGGAACATCATTGGCTGAATGTATTCAGGCTCTGTTATAAGCCGAGCACAGGTTAGCTTCTTTAGTGATCATACTCATTAAATATAAACTCTAACTGGCTTCTATGTAAACTGAATTATTTTATGCACTTGCATATTTAAAAGGATTGTTCTTCCCAGAATCTCATCAATTGTTTTGTCAAGCTCTTCGTTGCAATTGTTTAGCTTGCCTTCTGCTATATTAAATATTATCAACAACATCTTTAACTGAGTTTTACTCCATTTGAATCAGGCAATTACCATCCTCCATTGTGCTGTGATCATCAAAACAATTCATGACTCCTAAGATATGGTTTGTTCAAATTTACAGTATCACAAATTGATATAAAAATGCTTATAATTACACTTTTCTTTATTAAGGCTCTTCAAACTTCACAAACTGTATAAGGAAAAGGAAACTGAGAACTAATGAATCTCCAATGACAATGTATTCATCCAGAAGCCCTACTTCCAGTTTTGACATATACCAATTGTTGTCTAGCTTTTAAATATTTCTATATTTCAGTAAATATGGTTTAGATTAAACTTCAAAAGAATGCAATTTATTTATCAGCTGCATTCACATACGTCACTAACAGTTGAAATATTCTTGTCATTGTCTAATGTTGCTGCAACAATGATAATATAAATTCTTAATGGATTAAAAGTCCAAAAAAGACTTTGAAGGATCTAAATTATATTTTGCAGCAACAAAGTTAAGTTTCTTTGTATTTATTATCTACTTATCTCTTCTGCTTCCCCCACTAATTTTCTTTTATTTGTATGCCTCTTTTCCTGATGTTGCTAACTCAAGCCAGGGAATGTTTCGTTAAACAGCCATTCAATACCTAGCGCAAGTAGCTAATCTGTTGCTAATAGCCTTTCTTTTGCATTCGTTTAGGGGGTGTGGGCTTCAATGATTGGGCCAAATTCACTGGCAACGTGATGAACATTAACAAGATTTGGTTTTGGTAATTTGTCGGATGACTTGCCTAATTTAAGTGTATTGGCATTTCGAACACATATAGTAGGATTGTTCTGACCACTATTTTTGATTTAAATCAAAGACCCTCTCATGAATGATTCTTTTATGACCTTCTAAGGAGGTGAACACCAATAGCACTCAACAGGCTCCTAGCAAATTAGCAGGTTATTTCAGATACTTTCTAATCAACGTGTTCAGCAACACACCTCTGGAACAGGTGAGGCTTGAACCCAGACCTCCTAGTTCTAAAGTAGAGACACTACCACTGTGCCACAAGAGTGCTTTAGCAGCCCATTTTAAACAAATACATAGTAAGTGGTCAGTTCTCTATTGGCCACTGGAGTGCATCAATTTCAGCAACAAAGTCTTTATACAAAGCTTTGTGAATTTGTCATGTGTAAGGACAACAGTAGGAAAGTCTAATTATGTCATTTACCCCTCCTTGGTCAATTGCAGTGCATCTACCCAAATATTGGCTTTGTATAGACCCTGCAGTATAACCAGGGGATTTTACAATCTCTGAAGCTCAATATCACTCCAGGTATTTACTGAATGAGCAACTATCAAAGCTCTGCCATTATATTTGTGGAATAATTTACTATATTTTTGTTCCCCCTCCCTACACCATGTACAATTTAGTGATTGAAAAGTGAGCAAGATATCTACTTATAAGTCTCTTTTTCTTTATATGTAGCTCATAAAGACAGACACCTGGCAAAGTAAATTGAGCTGACCTCAGTTCACCTCTCCTGGAAGCAAGCACTCTTCAATGCCTTCCCTGTGACTTTACTGATACGATGCAGCTTTTGTTCATATGCAGCTCCTTTGCAATTTTTGCTTTTTTCATGACTGTGCCATTAAATTATTTTAAAAATGCAGGGTTTAATATTGATAAGATGACCTCACTGCAAGGGATATGTCAATTTCTTTTTATGCAATATCATCTGAATATGGAAAATATATGATCTTAAAAGGGCACATCCTACAGAAGTGTATTGTCAACTTTATTCTGTACTGTACTGTTTGAATTCATGCTACACATCATTAGAAGAAATGAGTTCAGATATGTTTAATATACATTCAAAATAAAGTAGGTTTTAAGAGATGACATTCAAATTTAACATGGGGCAAAACATCAGGACGAGCCTACCTATCAGTAGCAAGACATCCCAGAAACATTAAGAACTCTGTTCCTACAAATTTCTTGTAACAACCTCAGTGTGATCCTTGTTATATAACTTAAGAATCTTTTGGACAAGATTAATCATAGTAAAAAGAAACAGAAGGTTAATAATTTCATATAAGCTAGGTAATACCTTTTCAACAGGAAATTTAATTAACATTGAGCTAACATGGTTGAAAGCCATAAAATAAACAATTTAACTTTGCTGAAGTTTGTATACATTTCACCAAATACAATTATCACATATACACAAGTGAAATCAATCAATCCCAGTAAAATCTCAAACAGTGGGCACAGGGCTTAATGCAAACTATTGGCTGCGGAAATCTCAAAACTGTAACAGTCTGCAGCAACAGCACCTGTGTACGCAGATAACAAAAACCCAATATGGCTCAGCGTTTTCCACCTCTCCTTCCAAAATGATGGAGAAATGGCAGTTCTAAACAAGAATTTGAACCAGGCTGGATGTGTAGCTTGCTGCTTAAGCTCAATACTTTAAATCTTTGTAAATGTTCATTGCAATATCCAGTATAATGTGGAGGCATTCTTGTGCTCTTCAAGGTGACGGATGTCAGTGCCAGTGGAATATTTTACTACTTTCTGCACCTTGTATTAACACAAAGCATTCTGAGGACATGACTAAGATGCAAAATTATGCTTCCTCTAGACCATTATTATAATGTCCCTTAGCTGTACTCTCATTTTATATATCTCTATCACAGCGTGTGATTTGAAATCTAATGTTAATTATTGCTGAGAAAGTGGAAATTGGCTCAGAGTGACCAATGCCATCCACTTCAAACCACTAGAGACAGGAAAAGGACATTGTCACTTTATCAGTTTGGGAAAAGTTCAAAGGACGATATCACAATGCACCACACAGTCCTTTCTAACTTATTACTGGCCACTTACTATAGGTGGAAAGTTGCAATTAATAAGTAACAAAACTTCATAAATTTTCTGATTCCAAATGAAAATTGTTTTTCACCCCCTAACAAAACCTCCAGTCTACCACATAACAAGCATGTTCCTTAATTTCTTTAGAAAGATCAAAGAGAACGGAGGTAGACCTCATGTTTCTAGCTTTCCTTCACTGAACACTATAAATAGACTGCAAGGTTCTTGCTCCAAAGGCTTATCTGACCACCTGGAAACCTCAATTATTGAGTGCAATAAAATTCAGATAGTGAAAATTGCATCACAGTAGAAAATATGATTTGAATTTGCATTTTTGATGAGTCTCCAGAACTCTATCCCATGAGATACTGCTACTTATGTCCAATGTTTCAACTGGCTTTGAGAGATTGTAAATATCCAGGACTGATAACAACCTTCTGGGGCTCTGACCATCTTATTTCTGAGGTTCTAGGAGTACCAAGTTAAGAACAGTGGGCACCAGCAATCAGTGAAGGACCACCTTGCATGGACAATCATGTTGTAATGAAGAGGGTTTAGGGCACAGAGGTGACCAAACTGCTGGCTACAAGAGGTGACACAGGGTGGGTCTGACAGGCAGCTAGAAAGGTCTTCAGAGATTTTTTTTCAAAATGGTGACTTTGTTAACGGATACCCCATTCTGAGGTCCAATGAAACTCATGCACTACTTGTGTGCTGACTCAAGGCACCCTTCTCATAGGCCCCCTGCACTAGGTTTCACCAGGTACCCCCACAATGTTACAGTGCTTTTGCTTTTATGTCCAATAGTAAATGGAGCAGAGGCTTATCACCAAATGTCAATCTCTACACTTTAAGCTAGTCTCATGTAACCTTTATCTAGTTAAATACTAATTTCTCAAAACTTAATTAATTGGATCAATTTCTGCACAGTCTAAGTCATCTAAAACACTTTAGCTTAGACGTTTGTTCAACTGCTTTCCATCTTGTAAAACATTTTTTGTTGCCCACACACTACTTCCTAGTGTTGCTGCATTCAGTGATGCCGCCTCATGCTACAAAAAGAACAAGTGTGGCATGCAGATGAGTCCAAAGAGATTGATCTCCGAGGGTTCTTCTGGAGGAACTCATCAGTTTTATTGTCAATAATTAATATGAGACTGAACAATGCACAGTACTTGTTGGGTAACTCATCTGGTTGTGATGCCAACAATATATAAATAGTATCTGGATGTCAGATGCAGAATGGACAGCCTACATATTTGGAGGCTTGGCCAAGCTGAATATCCAGCCTCTCCCAGTAGCTGGTACTGAGACTGGGACAGGACATGCTGGTAATGGATAGAATGGTACTCATTTATTAAACATTTTGGATAAGGATAGCAGCTGTACAAATGGAACAATGTTCCATACAAACTGCAATAATTACCTCCATACCATACCATTTGTACATATTCCAGTGTGAAATTAACTATCGTGTGTACATATATTTTTATACTTGTTGGCATGGTAACAAGCAGGAAACAGGACTGCATACGCTTTCACACATTTAAGTCTTATTAGATTCTCTGAAGAGACATGCGCTCTCTGTTCACATGACTCAAGCCATCTGTTTCAGTCCCACCTCATTTGGAATTGGTAAACAAATGGACACAGCCATTGAGAATTTACAGGAAAAGTCAGAAATTGGCTTTTGCCAAGGGATACATCTGTGATGACAGGTGGGTAGAGCAAATTAAGGGTTCTAAAAAATAAATGCTAAAATGGATTCATATATGTCTATATATTCCTTGCACTACCATCCTTCACCCTATGGAGAAATCATTCAATTACAATGTCAGACTCCTTCGCTTCTGTAATACACAGCTCTAGAAACCAATCTTGCCATGTAACATACTTTTTTTTTTAAAACAGTGCAGCACTGTTCTTTCGTATTCTTACATCTTATACTACAAATTACATGGATTTCAGCTATACATCTACACAAACACTCATCTTCATTTCTGTACATATGTAATGTCAATATTGAAAAGATCTACCAAATATGGCACAATGAATAACAATAGGGATGAATGATAAGGCTTGGTAGATCCAAGAGAAGCATGGAATAAGGAAGCAGATACAGTTTAAAAAAAACAGCCAAATACCACAAATGAAATATTTTCAATATCTTTAACTGAGCAACCATCTACTTCATTAGTCCATTACAGCAACCACTATTCAACCTTACATTCCCAGTTTAATATACAAGTTTTAATTCCAATTCATACTCACTTGTTCAGTAACAAAGTAATGAAATTTGGTTTATCTTATTTTAAAATTATATGTCTAATAACAAAGTTTGTTACGACTGATACTGGTACCGTCACACTATGCAGATATAAAATGAACCATCCACTGAGGTGACAATATCATTAGTAATATAATGCTTTCCAATACAGAACAGAACAAAACAAATAGATAAAATAAGTATGGCTTACATTAATTTGCAAAAGTAAATCACACATAACAAGAAAAAAAATACACCATTGATTGAACCTGCCTTTGAGTTCAGACATTAAAAAACTTGTGCATTCTCACTCATGACATAAGGACAAGTGACACCTCTTTTTATTCTTAAAGTAATAGTTCACCAAAGACTTAGAACGAACAGCAACATTGCAATTTACCTTTGTATTGATGATGCCCTCAATGAACATTCGTTTGTTAGAACCTTTTGATTGTTTTTGTATAAACTAAATAAACTGAATGGGACAGTCCTAGTTCTGTGGCTGGAGGAGCAAGTCCAATCTTAGTGCAGACCAGTTCATTGCTGCCCTTTACCACTTCACTGAGCAGCTCTGATTTGGCCATCTGTTTGAAAGTGACTTGGCAAATTGTTTTATGTAAGACAACAATGCAAAACTTCCCATAAACACAATCCTTTGCACTGAATGCAACTCATACAAACCTTCCAGAGGAAAACAAACAGGAAAATGTCAATTTTCCAAGGCCTGTTGCTCTGACATGAAGGTTTTATTTTAAGTAAAGGTGATGGAAAGAGATCTTCACGTCTAAATTGCATTGGAATTTTTCATTGACTCTAGACTTGTCTCCAGTTCCGTAACCTGTATAAAATATTCATAAAACAGCAGTGAGAACAGTATGTAAAAAAAATCCATAATCATTCTTTATGATATTGCCACCGTAATTTTAGGCCTTTGACTATGACATCCTTGAAGTGGCTATTATTGCGGGTGGGGAGGTGCAAGTATGCATGGATAGGACAATTTGCTTTTCTCTGACTGACAGAAATAGGTATTTGAATATGCCACTCAGCCCTCAAGTCTGCTCCTCCTTTAAATTAGATAATGATTAGTGAAACAACTCCAAGGAGGTAGGTATCCTGTCACCAAGTCACTTTTTTATTTATGCGTGCACAGTACAAGGACTCAGGCCAGTTAGCTCAGAGGCAGTCTCTAGAATTAGGAGGCTCTCTATCTTCTGTTTATATCTGTCAGCCAGGGCTCCCTGATTGGCCCAGTTTAGAATCCCCAATCAACAATCTCAGTCAATGAGATCCACTGGAACCTCGTTCCAATCAGTTGTTGGAATCAATCTTAATTTCATTGACTCGCTTTGGTTACAGACCTCTTAAATCTATGACTGATTTTCAATACTTTGTGGGGAAAAAAATCTCATGATTTCATTCCTGAACAGTACACTTTAAAAGTATGTTCTGGACTTCCTAACAAAGGATGTAGTTTCTCTCCACCCACTCTGTGAGATCCTTCAATCATTTTAAACACCTCAAACGGAAAAGCATTAAATTTTCCATGCTCATAGGAATAAAAGCCTCAGCAAGGCAACTTGTTCTTGTAATTTTTATGCCTCTTAGCCCTGGTATCATTCTGATGAAGTTGTTCTGCACCCCATCCATCCAAAACCAATGACGTACGGTGCTGACTCACTACTCGGGGCTTTTTAGAAGCAGAGTTTTATACAACACAGTATAAATTCCATCCATTTGTATTCCAGCTCTCTCAAGATTAAGGTTAACATTCCATTAACTTTCTTTTTACTATTTTTTGCACCTGGATACAAAATCAAAAAGGAAATGATTTGGACTTTTCCCGGGATGAACGAAAAAAACGCTATGGTAGTACTGTTACAAAAACTGCAATTACTGTTGTAAAGTAATTTCTCTTTCCAATTAATTTTCAATAAAGAAAGATTTGTGCTTATGCATTGCACGAACTCACAATACCTCAAAGTGTTTCATAGCCAATGAAGTCCTTTTCATGGATAATCACTTGTCTACCATAAGAAATGTAAGAATTGCTCCAATTTTACATTTTGCCTGATCAGACCACATGCAGGCCAATCCGCTATCTTAATCAACCTAGTTGTCACTGTTGCCTATTGTCATAATTTAATTTGAATGCATTTCCCAGTAGTTACTGGGCTAGTGATGAACAAGTTGCAGGCTGTGGTGGCGTTCAGATATGGTGAAAGCTATCTGATTCACTACCTGCCTCTTTCAAGGGGTCAAAACCTGTAAGGGCATAAATCTCTAAAGAAGTGTTTTTTTAATATAATTTCCTATTAGGGATGTTATATAAAAGGAAGAAAAAAATTGGAAATTTCACATGTCAAATTTTAACTTGGTTGAGTAGATTGCTTACCATTCAGACACATATTACAACTTGTAAAAGAGAGTAACAAGGTGTAGAGCTGGATGAACACAGCAGGCCAAGCAGCATCAGAGGAGCAGGAAAGCTGACGTTTCGGGTCTGGACCCTTCTTCTGTGTTCATCCTGCTACGTTCATCCAGCTCCACACCTTGTTATCTCAGATTCTCCAGCATTGGCAGTTCCTACTATCTCCTTACAACTTGTAAAAGCTGTGTTTAACTGTTTCCAATTATGGAAGGAGGAGTCTGAAAGATCATGTACTGACAGCAATTACATTACTTGGCCGATAAATCTGAGATCAACTCTGAAAAGTTAAATAGAAATCAAAAGACACTTCAAATTTAATTCAGTGTTTTCATTCCAAGTCTTATTAAGACAGAGGCAATAATAAAATATGCATTAAGCTTGGCAACTCAAATAAACTTATATGCAAAGGTGTCACTGACTGTTTTATTAGTTGCCAATTCAGGAAAGCAGGGCACCAAAGGGAGATGCCAGGTACGTAGGTGAGTAATGTTGTATAGACCACATAGTAAGGTGTCCAATAAGAATTAGGTGAGCGTGGAGGGACTGCAGGAAGATGGCATCAGAGAGGAAAGGTTGTGGGGGTGGGTGGTGGCTTTGAGATGCCACCCCCTTGACATCCCATTCATATCTATGCCTTTAAATTGGGGCAGATGGAGCTTGACACACCCAAACTGTCAGACAGGTCACCTTAGCTTCCCATTTGGGAAACTAGACACATTCCTCACCCTCTGGGAATGTACACCACAGTATGGGGGTGGGGTGTGGTGAGAAGGGCATCAGTTGAGGCCCTTAACTGGCCATAATGCCTCCATTAAGGTTCCTGTTTGTGGCAGTTTCAGAAAGTACTCAGTGGACCTTCACTCTCATAAATTAATTTAATTGGTCATCTGGTGAGCATGGGACAGGTATCTATCTAGGGCCAAACCACTCAATTCTTTTCCCCTTCTCCTCCAACTGTTTTGCCACCTCCAGGAAGAGGAAATGTCCATGCATAAGCTTCAGCTATCAGACTTTCTAAGTCCAAGCTGATGCAGTATTTGTATGAAGTGAGTAGATTGTTTAACATAGTGTCAATTATAATCATGGTAGTGATTTATACTAGTGGTGTTGGCCGGCGGGGGGGGGGGAATTTCAAGAATTTGGGTGAAGTTTCCAAAGACATAGAAACAAAGGACCAGGAGTAGGCCATTCAGCCCCTCGAGCCAGCTCCTCTAGTATAGATCATGGCTGATTATCTGCCTCAAATCCAGAACATCATGCTATTCTCCCACAACTTGATGTCATCAGTAACTAAAAGCTATTATTATTTATCTTGAACTTAGTTAAAGCTTCCATATCTTGATGGGGGTAGGGAATTTCAAAGCCTCACTATCTTCTGTGGAGCAATTCCATCTCAACTCAGTCCAAAATGTCTTCCTTTTACACTGATGCCAGCTCCTGTTCGATGTCGAGAGCTGATTCGCACTATTTGTGCTGCCAGGGCATAAGCGAAAGAACAAGAAGTCATTCAGAAATAATGTGTATTCAACAGATCATCCTTTCAAAAGGAAGGCAACACATACTGTTGTCAAAATGTAGTAAAGCTTATCTAGATGCATATGCTTGGGTATCGAGCATATTTTGGTCAGCTTGAATGTTTAAAGTTGATAGCACCTCAGAGATTCACAGACAAGAGAACAGGTTATATTGGAGCTATGCTTCTTCTAGAGGAAAGACAAGATGTCCATCTATTGATGGTTAACTCCCTTAAGAATTGAGTTGTTACAGGCTGCAAGCTCTGGGGTCTTTGGTGGATGTTGGCGCTGGTACAGGTGCACAGAAGATGGTTTAGTATTTGGTAATATTGGCAGATCATCCTCCACAGAATATCTTGCATGATACAATCTGGTCTCAGTCCATCAGCAGAGTAGCAAACTGCTCTCACGGACAGAGAACTCAGTCATGGCAATGGGATTGGCAGCGGCGAGTGAGCCCAGCGTGGACTCAAGTGGGTCTTGTGGAGACTCATAGCAGCAGCGATGAGCCTGGGCTCCCGGCAGCTTCTGCATTGATGAGGCTGTCCGAGCGCCAACGCAGAGTTGTTGCAGCACAGGCGAGTTTGGGCTCCCGTGGGCGACAACATCCAGCGTAGAGTCATGGAGGCGAGTTTGGCCTCAGTACAAAAGCCTGTGGCAGCAGCTGAATTGATGGGGTGGGCCTGAAGTGGACACAGGGTGGCAGTGGAGTCAAGTTTGGGCTGGTGCAGTACCCTGCAGCATCAGTGGCGGCTGCATCACCGAGGTCCAGTGAGGAATCACAGTGGTGAGGGCTTCAGTGGTGGTGAGATGGCACCAAAGAATGGCAACTCTTGTTCCAGCAGTGCCAGCACAGCAAAGAGGACCCATGCCTGGCCACCAGGCCTGGCACAGCACTTAACAAGGAGGACTGTAAAGTTGAACGTTTTTTTCTTTATTTTTCTGCTTTTGTATTCTCTGCTTGGTTTATTTATAAGATGGTGCCAGACAGTAGCGACATTATACAAAATACACGTGACCATAAATAAATAAATATCCTTGTAGGGAGATTTGCTAGTGCTACTCAGGAGGCTTTAAACTAGTAAGGGGTGGGGTGGGAATCAAAATGATAGTGAGAAAAGGCTGAGGCTGGTACAGCAGATAAGGGAATCAAGTCAAACAGTCAAGACAGACAAGAGCTTTGCTGAGAATGAGGTAGGAATGATGAACTGCATTGACTTTAATGTAAGAGGCCTAACAGGTAAGGCAGATGAACTTAGGGCATGGTTGGGAATATGGGACTGAGATATCAAAGCTATTACAGAAACGTGGTACAGGGATGGACAGGACTGGCAGCTTAATGGTCCAGGGTATAGATGCTACAGGAAGGACAGAAGGGGAGGCAAGAGAAGAGGGGGAGTGGCACTTTTGATCAGGGATAACATTACAGCTGTACTTAGGGATGATATTTTTGGGAGATCATCCAATGAAGATATGTTTTTGGAACTTAGAAATTAGAAAGGAAAATCACCTTATTGGGACTGTACTACAGTCAGCAGGAAATTGAGAAGCAAGTATATAAGAAGATCTCAGATATCTGTAAGAAAAAAAAGGTTGTAATTTCCAAACATGGACTGGGACTGACACAATGTTAAGGGCTTGGATGGAGAGGAATTTGTTAAGTGTGTAAAAGAAAACTTTCTTTCCAATATGTGGATGTACTGACCAGAGAAGGAGCAATAATTGACCTTCTATTGGGAAATATGGCAGGGTGAGTGAGTGAGGTGTCAATGGGGGACCACTTTGGGGCAAGTGGTCATAATTCTAACTCAGATTTCTGAAGAAGGGTCCAGACCCGAAACGACAGCTTTCCTGCTCCTCTGACGCTGCCTGGCCTGTGCTCATTCAGCTCCACACCTTGTTATCTTGATCATAATTCTATTTGTTTTAAAATAGTTACAGAAAAGGATAGAAGTAATCAAAAAGTTAAAGTTCCAAATCGGAGTAAGGCCAATTTTGATGGTATTAGACAGAAACTTTCAATAGTTGTTTGGGGGGAGGCTATTTGCAGGTAAAGAGATGGATGGGGAGTGGGAATGAGATAACAAGAGTTCAGAGACAGTATGTTCCTGTTGAGTGTGAAGGGCAAGGCTGGTAGGTGTAGGGAATTCTGGATGACTGGAGAAATTGAGACTCTGGTCAAGAAAAAGGAGGCGTATATCGGATATTGACAGCTGGGACCGGGTGAAGCCCTAGAAGGGTATAAGAGCAGCAGGAGTATACCTAAGAGGTAAATCAAGAGGGCAAAAAGGGGACGTGAGATAGGTTTGGCAAACAGAGTTAAGGAGAATTCAACGAGATTCAGTAAGTACACTGAGAGCAAAAAGAGTAACTTGGGAAAGAACAGGAACCCTTAGAGATCATTGTAGCCATCTATGTGTGGAACTACAGGAGATGGGTGAGATACTAAACAAATATTTTGTGTCAGCACTTATATGGAGAAAGACGTGGAAGCTAGGGAACTTGGGAATGTAAACAGTGATGTTTTGAAAAGAGTTCATATTACAGAGCAGGAGGTGCTGGAGGTCTTAAAGCACATAAAGGTAGATAAATCACTGGGATGTGATCAGGTGTTTCCCAGAACTTTGTGGGAAGCTACGGAAGAGATTGCTGGGCCCTTGCTGAGATATTTGTATCATCAACAGCCACAGGAGAGGTGCTGGAAGACTCGAGGTTGGCTAATGTGATTCCATTATTTAAGAAAGGCTGTAAGGAAAAGCCAGGGAACCACAGACTGGTGATGGTTAAGTTGTTGGAAGAGTTTCTGAGGGACAGGATTTACACACATTTAGAAAACAAGGACTGATTAGGGATAGGTAATATGGCTTTTTGTGTGGGAAATTGTGTCTTACTAACTTGAGTGAGTTTTTTGAAGAGGTGACGAAGAAGATTGTTGAAGGCAGAGTGGTAGGCGTTGTCTATATGGTCTTCAGCAAAACGTTCAACAAAATTCGCATGGCAGACTGGTTAGTAAGATTAGATCAAATGGGATCCAGGATGAGCTAGCCAACTGGATACAAAATTGGCTTGAAGGTAGGAGACATAGAGTGGTGGCAGTGAATTGCTTTTCGGACTGGAGGCCTGTAACCAGCAGTGTGCTGCAAGGATCAGTGCTGGGTCCATTGCTTTTCGTCATTCATATAAATGATGTGGATGTGAATATAGTAAATTTGCAGATGACACTAAAATTTGTGATGTAGTGGACAGCAAATAAAGTTATCTTGGAGTACAATGAGACCTCGATCTGATGGGCTAATGGGACAGGGAGTGGCAGATGGAGTTTAATTTAGATAAGTGTGAGGTGGTGCATTTTGGAAAGGCAAACCAGGGCAGGACTTGTACACTTAATAGTAGGGTCCTGGGCAGTGTTACCAAACAAAGAGACCTAGGGGTGTAGGTGCATAGTTCCTGGAAAGTGCAGTCACAGATAGACAGGGTGATGAAGAAAGCGTTTGGCATGCTAACCTTTGTTGGTCAGAGCACTGAGTAAAGGAGTTGGGATGTTATGTTGCAGCTATAGAGGACATTGATGAGGCCACTGTTAGAATATTACATACAATTCTGGTCACCCTCCTATTGGAAAGATGCTGTTAAACTTGAGAGGGTGCAGAAAAGATTTGCAAGGATGCTACCAGGACTCCCTCCTCTTCATCAAAGGCCCCAGCTACACCTTTGAGGTGAAGCAGCGATTTACTTGGATTTCACTCAATCTTGTCTTCTGTATTCACTGCTCACAATGTGGTCTCCTCTACATTGGGGAAACAATGCTGCAGTGTTCCAGTGAGCCTCAGTGCAAGTTAGAAGAACAACATCTCATTTTCTGCTTGGAGACCCTGTAGCCTCTGGGATTCAACGTGGAGTTCAATACCTTTACAACCTAGTTCCATCCTTCCATGTTTTTTTTTTACCTAGACTACACTCAGTCCTGTTATGACATGGGCTGCTTTTAGCACAGTCACCAATTCTCACCTACTCCTAGACACATTATCACACTATATGGGTCGCATTCAGCGCAGCTAACCCATGTTCTCACTCTTAGCTCTTTGCTATCACTTCTTCAGCTTTTCTTCTGACCTGGCCTGTTATCCGTAATCTCCTTATTTACCTACACCTTTTACATCTCTCTCTCTGTGTCTCCACCTATCGGCTCACCACTCACTCCCCATCTCTAAAATCTACTTCAGTCTTAATACCACTTTTTCTAGCCGCTGATAGTTCTGATGAAGAGTCACTGGACTAGAAACGTTAACTCTGCCTTTCTTCCCAAAGATACCTCCAGACCTGCTGAATTTCTCCGGCAATTTCTGTTTTTGTTTCTAATTTATTACAGTTCTGCACTCTCATTGGACCCTGGGATCTTAACTATTTCAAGGAGATTTCTTAGGTCTTTCTCTGCGGAAACAAGTATAATTTTTTGTTTAGTTTCTCTGCTAATTTTCTGTTTCCTATTCCAAATTCTTCACTGTCTACCTGCAATGGAGTGGTATTTGTCTACAAAAGCCTTTATAATCTGTTTTTTTATGTTACTTGTTATTTTATGTTCTTATTCTAAACTCTCTTTATCAATTCATTGGTCCTCTTTTGCTGAATTCTAAAATTCTCTCAATTCTCAGGCTTACAACTGTTTTTGAGCAACTTTATATGCTTCCTGAGATAACAAGGTGTAGAGCTGGATGAACACAGCAGGCCAAGCAGCATCAGAGGAGCAGGAAAGCTGAGCAGGAAAGTTTCAGGTCTGGACCCTTCTTCAGAAATCTGCTTCCTGCTTTGATCTACTATCTTTAACTTCCCTAGTTAGTCAGAGCTCTCTCATTTTTGCTCTTGTGTATTTTTACCTTAAAAGGAATTATTTTTTGAAAACCAACAGTACCTTCTTTAAATACCAGCCACTAATTATTAGTCATCAAACCTTTCAGTGTATTTTTCCACCACAGCCATTTCCCTCCTCACTCACACCTTCATAGTTGCCCTTGTTTAGATTTAAAACCTTAGTTTCAGATTGAACTAGATCTTTTTCAGATTGATTGGAAAATTCTATCAAACCATGTTCATTATTCTCTGAAGGTTCTCTTACAACAAGATTATGATTTAGCCGTTTCTCATTGCACAGCCTACACATTGTTCACCATATTGCTTCAGAAAACTACTTCAAACCAATTTCAGAAATTCTTCCTCCTCAGCACTGGTGTCCATTAGATTGACCTAGTTTGTAAGTAGATCACCCATGATCACTGCACTCACCTTGCTACATACACCTCTAATTTCCTTACTTATACCATGCTCTATATTACCACTTGTGTTTGGCGGTCTACAAACCATTACTGCCAATGTTTGCTGCCCCTACTGCTTCTTAGCTCCATCTAAACAAGGTGGCATGGTGGCTCAGTGGTTAGTACTGCTGCCTCAGAGTGCTGGGGACCTGGATTCGATTCCACCCTTGGTCAACTGTCTGTTTGGCGTTTGCACGCTCTCTGTGTCTGTGTGGGTTTCCTCTGGGTACTCCGGTTTCCTTCCACAATCCAAAGCTATGCAGGTTAGGTGGATTGGCCATGCTAAATTGCCCGTAGTGTCCAGGGATGCGTAAATTAGTTGGATTAGCCATGGGAAATGTAGGGTTACAGGGAGGGGGTCTGTATGGGATGCCTTTAGGAGGATCAATCGGATGAATGCCCTGCTCCTACACTTTAGGGATTCTATGATTCTGATGCTAAACAGGTTTCACATCCAATTGGAGATCCTCTCTCACTAATACATTGACCCTGACCATTATTATCAGCACCACTCCAAGTACTCAAAGTTTTCGCCCATCCCTCCTGAATGTCAAATATCCTTTAACATTCAGTTCCTGTTCTTTGTTGCCCTTGAGCCATATCTTCATAAAGGCAATTGAATCATAACATTTTACTTTTGATAGCATCATAAATTCAATTATTTTGTTATAAATGATTGGTGATTTCATCTGGTTCCTCAGTGCATGCACAGAGACACGGATGGAATGATACAGGCTACACTCATCAATGATTCGTGATCCATTATACAGCTTGCAAACTCCATCCTGCACTCCTACCACCTCAACATTATTGTCTCCAGTGTCTTATGATTATGTTTTAACAGAAATTCACATGAACATGAAGCATGTTCATTGTCTCATTTTTTTGCGCAGAAAATTGCAAGAATTATGAAATGACAATGTCAACTGAGATTCACCCATGTTGAAATGTATATCTGGTCTCAATTGGTTTTGAGAATAAGATTGGTATATATGTTAAATAGTACAATTGCAATATTTCATATCAGTAAAATAATAAAAATATTATTTCATGATCTCAGTCACAGCCTTAGGTTTTAAAAATCCATTATTATCCATTAGGATTAGATTTACCCTTTACTCATCAGATGTTTTGCAAATTTCTCTGGGCTTGACACCACTGTCAAGATAAACCAACCCCCCTCCTCCATTTCCCACCACCCCCACCACCATCATCTCAAGCTGCAGCAGCTGCATGTTCCACTTTCCACCTCCCCAACAACTCCCCCCTGGGAAGCAGCAACACCTACCCGTATCCCGGCACCTGGGCTGAAGGAGTTTCAGCCCCTCTCCCTACCGAATGATATCATTAATCATAATAATATACACTTACAAATAGAGAACAAAATTGAAACAAAAACAGGAATTACTGGAGAAATTCAACAAGTCCTGCAGCATCTGTGATGAGAAAGCAGAGTTAATGTTTTGTTTCTCCAGCAATTTCTGTTTTTGTTTCAGATTTCCTGCACCCACAGTTCTTTATGTGTCGTTTAGCAGAATTGAGCCTGAGGCAGACAGGTTCAAGGAGCTATTTTGTGAGATCCAATGACTGGATTCATGCTCCTGAAATGGTATCTAAATATACAACATACAGCATATATTGAGCCTTACTGATGGCGGATGTGGGTTGGAGAATTGGAACTGAAATGTTATATTGTTATCATATAATACTACTTACAATACTGGAGCCTGAGAAATGACTTCAGTTGCAGAATATGAAATAGGGTTGGCTTTGTTTCTTTGCCACTTGAGGGCGTAGACAGAGATAACTTTGGTAAAGCATCCAGTTTGTTACCTAGAATGGACAACTTACTTCCCTGTTTATTTAATACAATTAACACAGTAATGTTACATTGGCATTTTCATGATTAAGGCACAGCACAGCTTTCCAGACTCTATGCTACTTAGTTACTGCTTTGTTAGCGAGTGAAACCAATCTTTTTTTAAAATTAATTCACACACAGGGTTTGGGCGTTAGTGGATAGGCCTGCAATTATTGCCCATCCCTAATTGCCCAGAAGCCTGTTAAGTGTTAACCACTGGTCTCCCTGTTTTACGAAAGGTGTTAAACTTGAAAGGGTGCAGAAAAGACTTACAAGGATGTTGCCAGTGTTGGAGGGTTGGAACTAAAAGGAGAGGCTGAATAGGCTGGGCCTATTTTCACTGGAGCATCAGAGGCTGAGGGGCATGGATAGGACGAATAGCCAAGGTCTTTTTCCCAGGGTACAGCAGTCCAAAACTAGAGGGCATAGGTTTAAGATGAGAGGGTCAAGATTTACAAGGGACCTGAAGGGCAACTTTTCCACATAGAGGGTGGTGTGCGAATGGAATGAGCTGCCAGAGGAAGTGGTGGAGGCTGGTACAATTACAACATTTAAAAGGCATCTGGATGGGTATATGAATAGGAACGGTTTAGTGGGATATGGGCCAAATGCTGGCAAATGGGATTAAGATTAATTTAGGATATCTGGTTGGCATGGACAAGTCGGACCACAAGGTCTGTTTCTGTGCTGTACAACTCTATGACATTACTATGTGTCTCGAGTCACGCGTAGGCCAGACCAGGTAAAGATGGCAGATTTCCTTCCTTCAAGGATATTAGTGAAGCAGATGGGTTAGTACGACATTCAACAGTGGTTACATGGCCACCATTGAGCTAGTTTTTGTCTTCCAGATTTTTACTGAATTCAAATTTCACCCTACGTACGAAATAACTATATCTCTGATCGGTAACCTGAGGTGTGAGCTCATTGGTCCAGTGACATTACCAGCACACCAATACTGCCCAATACTTCTGCAATTTTGAAGCCTCCATTCACTTCAATTGAACCTTCTCTGTTCCACCTTTTCTTCATAACAGGAAACTTTCACTCCGGGGCAGAATTCTTTTGGTTGGAGGGGTTTCTTGCACTGTTACCAAAAAAATCTTTGGAGAAACACCATTCCATAAACCCCTAACCCACATCCCAACCCTCCAGTGGCTGCCCCACAGCCATTAAACATTCTGGGAAAAGTTAGTTATCTGGGTGGGAGATCTTTTCCTCTTTTTGGAGGGGAATTCCTGTAAGCCAATCTCTCTGGCTGGGATAACACTGAGTACAACAGTTTGACCGGAACAGGAAATCCCAGAGATAGACTAGAGCAGAGGGGATGAAGGGCTGGATCATTGGGTGACAAAATGCCCAGGGCTGCTCTGACCTGAAGATGCCCCTGATCAGGAAAAGGGGCCCATGAATGAGGCTCCCCTCCTGCCCAAAGCTGAGCAAGTCACCCTGCTGGGTATGCCCTGGACTATATCCACTGGCACCCTGTACACACCCTCTGACTGGACAAAATCAAACAGTCACCTAGGGGGATAGCAGGTGCCACATACTACGCCTCACTAGCCTCCTGTAAAATTCAGGCCAGGTTGGAGGCAAATATGGAGGTCAGAACAAAACCTACACTCTTTTACAGGGATCTCATACTCAGACTAGAAACCAGTATTCTGACCCTAATATTATTCCAGTAAGTCTTAAATTTACTCCTCTATTTATTTGCAATGGAAAAAAAAAGGAGGTGTACACTGAGC
The DNA here is from genome assembly GCF_021869965.1 of Rhincodon typus. Taxonomy (NCBI): domain Eukaryota; kingdom Metazoa; phylum Chordata; class Chondrichthyes; order Orectolobiformes; family Rhincodontidae; genus Rhincodon; species Rhincodon typus. The sequence goes on from NC_063361.1 coordinate 18,841,517, forward strand.
AATCTGTGATATAGTTGTCATGTTTAGAGCTGCAAGGCAGAGGTAAAGTCTTACCCTCGAACTTGTATCTGTATCAATGTTTATAGACGTCAACTTTATGACGAAGTTAGAGAATAGGAATAAAACTGAGCCTTGGGGTCTGCTCAGTCTTTTCCACAAAATCGTGGCTTAGAATTTGCTATTGCCAATACCAGCTGCTCAACACATAACTTTCTAATTCATACAGCATTCCGCCATCAGTTTAACCAACTGTTAAACTACTTATTTTAAATGCTTTGATCTTTCTGCAAAAATCCAATGTCATGCAGCAGCATTAAGTACCTGTCTTCAAAGATTACTAGCAGTAGGTTCAAGATGTATAATCATTGGAGCACATTGCCTCACTCTTTCTGCATAGGGCAAGGTTCTATTTGCATGTTCGTATAAAATGGTTACCCAATGTCACCCCAAACACTATATCATTGGGTGAGGTCCCAGTACCGTTTGAACAAAATCTGCACGGGCATTCCATTATTAAACTTTTAAAATACATGGTTTTTGAAAATAATTAAAATGGCAAGCATAATGGAAATTGGGTTAAAGAAATGGCCAAATTCTTGATGATGACAGAACCGTATGATTCCTGATATACTTCAACCCTTATTTTTTAAAAGTAGAAAATATTCTGCTTCAACATGTGAGGAGCTTCCTATCAATTTAGAGTGGTACAAGATTGAATTCTCCCAGGTTGCTCCCACAATATTGCATTAAATGCTTACGTTCCTGTATACTGCCCTAGCCGAGGTATTTAGTGTGTTTGGAGGTGAAAGTGTAGTGCATATTCAACACTGAATATGTTATTCCAGTTCTGAAAGGGATAATTATCAGAAGTGAACCAAACACTAAAATATTGTTTAGTGAAGGCAGCATTACACCAGCGAACACTTTGCACATTATCAGAAAAATTATTTTCTGTATTTGCATTGTCCGCTAATAATGTGGTCTGTGTTTTCAATTGTATCTTAAAATTACAATTAAAAGTTTCTCCTGTTATAAATCAGACTTGAATGGAATATGTATGATCCAAAACAGAAGCATATAGTTGAAAAAGCAATAAATTGCTTCCCAGAGGTGAGAGTGCCCTCCAGTGGACATCCTATCCCAAATTCATTTCCTCGAAGGGTTGATGAATGAATTTCACTGCCAGCATCCTATGTTAAAATGAGTTTCAAAATAGGCATAATGGACTGTATATGTTAGAGCTTTGACAACTGAATATTAATAGTGGCTTATACCAGGTGGTCACTTCTGTTATACCTGTTATTCAATGCTACCCAAAACAAATTCCTGGATAAGAAAGTTGCTGCATGGAGAGAGAATGGGTCTATGTTGTCTGAAGTTTAGAAGAATGAGAGATGACCTCTGTAAAACTCAATGAACAAATGAAAATGCTTTGAGGGTTGACGCATTTAGAATAGAGGCTGTTTCCACTGGCGCGAGAGTCTGGAATTTAAGAATGATGGTCTTTGGATGAGGAGTAAGTGATTTAGGGCTGAGATGAGGAAAAATTTCTTCAGACAGTGGTGAATCTTTGAATCCTCTAGCCCAGAGGCTGCGGATGTTCAATTGATGAGTTGATTCAGGATGAAGCTGATAAGTTTCATAGCGCTCAAAAATCTAAGGACTGAGGCTGATGTAGAACTTCAGACTCAACCTTATTGTATGGAGGAACAGGTTTGTTGGGTAATAGGCTAATTCCAATTGTTTATTTTAAATGACGGTTTCTACTCAATCTTAAAATCATTGAGGAATATTTGAGATGTACAATATTGATATATACAATAATATTTGAGGTATGCAAATTATATATTCATCGTATTCCAGTACTATGAGGAGGCTGGAATCATACCTTGCTCTTAAGTTTCTCAATCTCTTCTTTATGTGAGTTTTCAGTTTCTTCTAAAGTTCTCCTTTGAGCTGTTTCCTTTTTCAGAAATTCTATTTCCCTAAAAAGGAGTTTGAAAAGCCATGGAACAGAAATTAAAAAAAAAAACTTGAGATTCTCAAAGTACAAGTTTCTGTTATTCAAATAACAGGTTAAAGATATCAATGGATCAAGTTTTAAACTGGCATATTACATTCCAGAGTGTGCTATTGTTGGTAATGTGGTATTCTGAACTGAAGATAAACAATGCACATTGGGCCATGAGTTGAGAACATGAAATACACACTGCAGATTGAAAGCCCTTTCTGAGCATCTGTTAATGTTTTATTCTTTTTGACATTCTTCAACAGGAATAACTTAGAATAAACAACCAATACTGCTCAAGTCTGAATAACTGCCTGACATGGAATTTTTTTGTAAGTCATATACAATTACCTATGTAGTAAAAGGTTCTGCAAAATAGTCGATTCACTTCCTCTTAGATCAGAGGTTAGCAAGTTTTTAGTAATTTTAAAGTCTGAAATGACCCTAAAATCAACAGATTGAACATGACAAAAGATGCAGCAGATTTTGCTTTGGTTGGCACCTGTACCTTTCCTAAGGATGTCCAAAGATTTTATTAACAGTTAATGTTTTACAGATTAAAAAAAACAAAAAGAAAACCTATTGCTGTAGTGCCTGCACAAGCTCTGGACATCCGAAAAAGCTTCAAATTTGAAATGTAATTACTGTTGTGATGTAGGGACTATATCTAGTGCAGAATTTAATGTAAATTCCATTGCAAGGTTGATGGAAGGGGTACATTTATCCTGACGAAAGGCTGACAGCTGAGGATCCATGCCACCTCCAAACCTCTAAGATGAAATCTGAGGCAGGAAAGCCCATGAATGGCCTCTCCGTCCTATCGCCAACTGGACGTTAATTACCCATTTACAGGCCTCATCCGATAACCTGCAGCTTTCTACGCAGAAACACAACAAGCAAACCTGTGTTGGGTTGTTCATGAGATACAGGTCTTGGAAGTGGACAGGAAGATTTGGAGGCTTTGTTCAAAGCCATATGGTGCTTGATTGAGGAACCGAGTCTCAGAAAAGAGTCATCCACTAACAGAAACACAGAAATATCAAAAACAGGTGCAGGAGTAGGCCATTCGGCCCTTTGAGTCTGCTATGCCATTCATCACGATCATGGGTAGGTATCCAACTCAAAAGACTGCTCCTGCTTTTCTATCATATCCTTTGATCACTTTAGCTCCAAGTGCTGTATCCAACTCCTTCCTGAAATCATTCCAAGTATTGATCTTGTCTGCTTTCCGTGATATCAAATTCCACACACTGACTACTCTCTGAATGAGGAAATTTCTCCTCCTCTCACTTTGAGACAGTATCTTAAAGTGTGACCCTTGGTCCGGGACTCCCCCATCATTGGGAACATCATTACTGTGTCTACACTATCCAAGTTTCTATGAGACCCCTCCCCATTCCTCTGAGCTCCAATGAATACAACTCTAACTGGTTCAACCTCTCCTCATACATCTGTCCTGCCATCCCCAGGAATCAGACTGGTAAACCTTCACTGCACTCCCTCTGAAGCAAAAACATCATTCGTCAGATAAGGAAACCGAACCTACACCCAATGTTCTAGATGTAGTCTCATTAATGCCCTGTACAGCTACAGCAAGACATCCCTACTTCTTTATTCAAACCCTCTCAGTATGAAACCACCTCACACCCGCTGCATCTGCAATTCATGTACGAAAACACTCAGGTCTTGTTGCACATTCTCAGCTCATGGCCATTCAGATACTAACCAGCCTTCTTGATTTTGCTAACCAAGTGGATAACCTCATAGTTATCCACATCATAGTTCATCTGCACTGCACTTGCCCACTTAGCGTGTCAAAATCATACCGAAGCATGTCTGCATGCTCCTCACAGTTCATCCTCCCACCCAGCTTTGAGTCATCTGCAAATTTGGAGATATTACATTTAGTTCCCTCATCCAAATCATCAACATATATTAAGATATATTATAATAATATATAATATCCTTTGCTGATCACTCCCCCTCTTTCCCACTTGTCTGCCACCCCAACCCCTCAAACTCCCTCCCACCATCACTAATTTGTAGTCCAGGGGACTAAAACAAAACTTGGTCTCAGGTGGCCTTATCATTCAATAGATCCACCAACCTCTCCCATTCCTGTTCCTAAGATCCTTGACCCTGAAGAAAGCGTGTTGTTGTTGTCCATTTAAGTGCCCGAGTGGCATAGGATATGGTGGACCTTCTCGAAATAAGGTGACACAGGGTTCTCATTGGCTTTACGGTTGGCGGGTGAAATGTTGTTCCCCTGATCAAACACTGCAGCAAATGGAGCTAATTTTTGTCAAGCATAACATAAAAACAATTAAACTAGAGATGATTCCTTCTGGCAAAATGGAAAGAATGAAAAGAGCCCTAGAAATCTGTCGCTTGGCTTGATTATTTGTCTTTGCACATAACTGCCAGGGAGGGATGATGTGAAGAGAATAGGAGATAGTAGGAACTGCAGATGCTGGAGAATCCGAGACAACAAGGTGCAGGGCTGGATGAACACAGCAGGCCAAGCAGCGTCATAGGAGCAGAGGAGGCTGACATTTCGGGCCTTCATCAGAAAAAGAGAATGGGATTGGTTTTGAGCAAATTCAATTGAAACCTGGTGGAAAGATACAGGACTGACCTGATGGAATGACACTTAACCGGATCCCTTCCCTGTAGATACTCTTCATCAGCTACATGGTCATTTATTGCTGAGTCACTGACTTGCCTTAGATATTTGACACAATATAAAAATACTAGCCCTTTGCGTTGTCTAAATTGATATTAGTCAGAGACAAAACAAAATTCAACAGCTATTCCTGACAGGCCTAATAGCTTTGGACTTTACAAGCATCTACATAAAGAAATCAGTATCCAACTAGTGGCTTGAGTGGTAACAGATAAAACATGGAGTCAATTTCCTGATCCTAATAAGACTTGGAAATGTCATCAGATGACATCAAAGATGATTACCCGAAGGATCACCTTATCAGAATGTTATATCATTAATGGTTGATTTACACCAAGAACATGCTACTCATCGAATTAATGTAAAAATAGCAAAGGTTTCTGCGTAAGTGATGCAAAACTCACAATGACAGAATCTTTATGTTCACTAATTTAGCAAAGTTACTTATCTGTTTTTAACTTGTGAAACTACTAACTGAAGATCCCACAGAGAATTTGTGTCCAATTGCTAAATAATTGATGTTAAACAACTGACCCCTTCTAGTCCAGCTCCACCTTGACAGGTTGGTACATATTGAGCTGACAGCTATTCTCCGAAGAAATGGGCTCTCTGCCTCCATTATGGTCTTCATCAAAATTTCTACAGACTGAGTTATTTCCCAGCTAGGCAGGAGGTGTGACACTTGACCTCAGCCCCTGCTACAGCTCTATTTCTTGCAATTGGCCAGCTGAAACACCATTAAAACCAGCTATTCCATAGTCGGGTCAAATAAATGAAGGCATTCCAATGAATTAGACATTAATGTCACTATGTTTTGAGGGCAGCGTAGTAGAAATACAGAGACTTTCTGATAGAGACAACAGAGTTCGGAAATTCAGTTTGGGGTCATATTGGATGCTGAGGTTGTGAACAGCCTGGTTCTGTCTCAGACAGTGTCTGGAAAGGGGGGCAGGATTGACTGCAAGTGTAGAGAGTTTGTTGCATTGTCCAAATTCATTCAACTTCTCTTAATGTGACATTCCGTTCATTCGTATGCTGCTTATAAAGTAAACAATTTCATTGGTTTATAACTGACCTCTCACTCAGGTATCTATTAGCCCACTTTCAGAAGGCAAACAGAACTTAATTAAGGTAATGAGTGAGATTACGTGATCTAGTTTGGATCACCCTTTTTTTTGACTAAATATGGGGATGTAAAAGTAAATGTTTGTTCATAGAGGAGATTGAGTGAACAGGAATATTTTTCGAAGTCATCAGAATTTGAATACTAAATTTGCAGATCGTTCAAACAAGTAGAAAAGTATGTTGTGAAAACAACATAAGGCTATTACAGACTGAGATTGATAGGTCAAGTGAACGGACAAAAGCGCTGGCAGATAGTGTATAACATGCAAAAATGTGAAATTGTTCACTTTGGCAGGAAGAGTTAAAAAGCAAACCATCACTTAAGTGGAGAAAGACTGCAGAATTTTAAGGTGCAGAGAGATCGAGGTATTCTAGTGAAAGAGTCACAACAAGTTAACATTCAGGTGCAGCAAGTAATTAAGAAGGCAAATGGAATGCTCTCCTTTAAATATCAGAGAAATTGAACAGAAATTGAGGGATCAAAAACAGAAATTGCTGGAAAAGCTCAGCAGGTCTGGCAGCATCTGTAGAGAGATATCAGAGTTAACATTTCAGGTCAAGTGACCCTTCTTCAGAACTCCTGGGGAAGTTCTGAAGAAGGGTCACTCAATCTGAAACATTAACTCTGATTTCTCTCCACAGATGCTGCCAGACCTGCTGAGCTTTTCCAGCAATTTCTGTTTTTGTTTCTGATTTACAGCATCTGCAGTTCTTTCAGTTTTTATTTAGAAATGGAAGGAATTTTGCTGCAATTACACAGATCATTGGTGAGATCACACTTTGAATACTGTGTGCAACTTTGGTCTCCTTATTTAAAGAATGATGTAAACACACTGGAGACAGTTTAGAGGAGTCTGTCCAGGTTGATACCTGGAATGAGCAGGTTGCCTTACAAGGAGAAATAGACAGACTGGGCTTGGTTTCACTGGATTCAAGTATATAAGATCCTGAAAGGCCTTGACAAGGTGGACCTGAAAAGGATGCTTCCTCTTGTGGGCGAGTCCAGGAGTTGGGAGCACTTTTTGAAATATAGAATCTTCCTTTTGAGACAGAGAATCGACAAGGGTCTGCATGGTAAATTGGTTAATAAAGTTAGATCACATGGAATTCAAGGAGAACTAGCCATTTGGATACAGATCTCGCTCAAAGGTAGGAAATAGAGGGTGGTGGTGGAGGGTTGCTTTTCGGACTGGGGGCCTGTGACCAGTGGTGTGCCACCAGGATTCGTGCTGGGCCCATTGCTTTTTGTTATTTACACACATGATTTGGATGTGAATATAGGAGGTATGGTTAGTAAGATGCAGATGACACCAAAATTGGTGGTGTAATGGACAGCAAAGAAGGATACCTCAGAGTACAACGGGACCTTGAACAGATGGGCCAAGGAGTGGCAGATGAAGTTTAATTTATATAAATGTGAGGTGCTGCACTTTGGAAAGGCAAATCAGGGCAGAACTTATACACTTAATGGTAAGGTCCTGGAGAGTGCTGTAGAACAAAGAAACCCATAGTTCCTTGAAAGTGGAGTCTCAGGTAGACAGGATTGTGAAGAAGATTTTTGGGGTGCTTGCCTTTATTGGTCAGTGCATTGAGTATAGGTGTTGGGAGGTCATGTTGTGGCTGTGCAGGACATTTGTTAGGCCACTTTTCGAATAGTGCGTTTAATTCTGGTTGCCCTGCCATAGGAAGGATGTTACGAAACTTGAAAGGTTTCAGAAAAGATTTACAAGGATGTTGCTGGGGCTGGAGGGTTTCAGCTCTAGGGAGAGGCTGAATAGGTTGAAGCTATTTTCCCTGGAGTGTCGGAGGCTGCGGGGTAACCTTATAAAGGTTTATAAAATCACGAAAGGCATGGATAGGGTGAATAGACAATTTCTTTTCCACAGGGTAGGGGAGTCCAAAGCTAGAGGATATAGGTTTAAGGTGAGAGGGGAAAGATTTAAAAGGAATCTAAGGGGCAACTTTTTCATACAGCGGGTGGGGCATGTATGGAATGAGTTGCTAAAGGAAGTGGTGGAGGCTGGCACAGTTACAACATTTAAAAGGCATCTTGTATGAATAGAATCCCTACAGTGTGGAAACAGGCCCTTCAGCCCAACAAGCCCACACTGACCCTCAGAGCATCCCACCCAGACACATCCCTGAACACTATGGGCAATTTAGTATGGCCAATCCACCTAACCTGCACATCTTTGGACTGTGGGAGGAAACCGGAACACCCAGAGGAAACCCACGCAGACACGGGGAGAATGTGCCGCTCCACACAGACAGTCGCCTGAGGGTGAATTGAACCCGGGTCCCTGGCACTGTGAGGCAGCAGTGCTAACCACTGAGCCACAGTGCTGCAGAACAGGAAGGGTTTAGAGAGATATGGGCCAAATGCTGGCAAATGGGACTAGATTAATTTAGGATATCTGGTCGGCGTGGCCGAGTCGGATCAAAGGGTTTGTTTCCATGGTGTACAGGTTTATGACTCTCAGAGGGTTGTGTGACTTAGGACTTAGATGGTGGAGGTGGAGTAATTTGATTTTTTTTTAAAGGAGGAGGTGGATTGATCCTTGTTAAGTAGGACAATCGTGAATAGATGAGAACGTGGAATTTGAAAGACTAACAGATCAATCATGACATTATTGAATGGCAGAGTAGGTTCCAACAGCTAAATGACCTACATCTGCTCCAAATTCATACCTTTATATATTCTCTGCCACAGGTGTAGAAGGTCAAAGTCTGGAAATTACCCTCGTGAATATTAACAGATTAATGCATGAAATTTGTGTACAAATTATGCTTCTCATAAATGAACAGATAAGTAACTTTGCTAAATCAGTGAGCATAAAGATATGATGTTAACATGTTGTGTTATAACCACAATAATGTCTCTCATATGCAGCTGTGCCTAACTGTTATGTTTCCAAGATGTTGTCATGAGTTTGCCCATCATATGATTTTCCAAGAAACTATTAAACTAAACTTCTTACCTACATTGTGTAGAATCAGCACATTGTATATTTACTCATAAAGGAGGTAATACCAAACATTTTTTTTTTAGTATCCAAATGGTATCAATGATTAAAATATTAACAACTGTACACTCAGATGTCTAGTCTTAACAAAATTGATCTTTCATCTTTGGACATGGCTGTGTATTTCCTGCCTTTCAAGTTTTTCTTTAAAATTTTCACAATTTGCAGTTTTTCTCGATCAGGTAATAGCCATTCCCCATGTATAAGAATAAAGCATTAAGCCCCTGCTCATGGTTCCCATTGAGGCCTGCTAAATCATTTAATCTAATCAGATGGAAAATGACTGACGTCCCATGATTTGTCATTTGTGGCAATTGATAAACCAAAATGAGCAGGACAGCAAACATTATCTGCTGTGAAAGATTAGCCACCATTTGTGGGCTTGAGTATATTATTTGTATGGAGAGCAGTTTAGGAGCACTGATAGCGATTTGTTCTGATTGGACTTTCATTGCAGCAATTCTCACAATGCACATGAGCTCATGGAAAGCATAAAGCATTTTCTTGCATGTGCTTTAAAAAGTGGAATATATTAACCATGACTTATTATCTTCTTTGGGCACCAAAACCAATCCTTATTTCTTTTTTTTGATAAATACAAGCACACTCCATATCAAATTAATTGGGGTTGAATTTTTCATCTTCACCGCCTGGATAGCAATGTGGTGGTTTCAGTCATTTGTCTGTTGACTAATATGATTTTCACTCCGTCTATCAGAATGATAATCAAGTGCGTTTTACACAAAAGCAGAGATCCACTCCATTCAATCACCACCCCCAGTTGGTGAAGATAAAAATCTCCCCTAGTCTAATAACACAGCAGTGGGATGTTTCTTACTTCTGCTGGTATTCCTTGATCAAGCGTTTTGCTTTGCTGTACTTTCTCTCTAAGGCCTGGTACTGAGCCTGTGTCTCTTTCAAATGTTCATCCACAGCTTGACAAAGAGTTTGGGCCTCCATCCAGTAACTCTCTAGCTTCTCCATACGTTCCTTGTTTTCCTCAACACTCTGCTCCAACTGGGCCTTTTCCATTCGCCAACGCATTTTTTCCTGTTCTGTTGAATGAAGCTGAACAGCCATGAAAATAAATATCGTTTAGTCAGAAACATCATGAAGGGTGGTAACCACCAAAAAAGCTGTTGTCCTATTCAAAACAAAATAAAGACTGTATCTAATCAATAATTCTACTACTGAATGAATTACATTCAGATAAACATGTGGAGGAATGAATGTAAAATTTATTTCCACTGTGCACTAATTTTCGAATGCTTGTTAACGTGTTCTTGAGCAATTTCTCAACTGAGCTATTTTGATAAAGCCATTGAGTTGTATAAGATAAGCAGATTAAAGGTTTTATTAGAAAACAAACTGAACATGAATGCATTTAGTAATAAGGTAAAAGTAGTTCATAGAGCAAATTCAACACATCTAAGTATGGAATATAATGTTAACGATAATCTCAAATTGAAAAAAGAATCAGACTAATGGGGTTCTAAAAAGACCTAACTGCTGAAAGTTATATTGAATATGCTCAGTACTTATATGTTGTAATACAGAACATAGAACATTACAGCATAGGAAAGGCCCCTTTAGCCCACGATTTGTACTGAACATGAAGCCAAATTAATCTAATCTCTTCCGCTGCCCATGGTCCATATCCCTCCATTCCTTGCACATTCATGCGCTTATCTAAAAGTCCCTTAAATGCCCCTATCATATCTGCTTCCACCACCATCCCTGGCAGTGCATTCCAGACTCCTACCACTCTCTGTGTAAAACACTTGCCCCTCACATCTCCTTTGAACTTTCCCTCTCTCATCTTAAATGCATGCCCCCTAGTATTAGACATTTCAACTCTTGGAAAAATGATTCTGACTGTCAATCCTATTTATGCATTTCATAACTTTATAGACTCCTAGCAAGTCCCCCCTCAGCCTCTGCCACTCCACAGAAAACAACCTGAGTTTTTCTAGCCCCTCCGTATAGCTCATACCCTCTAATCCAGGCAGCATCCTGGTGAACCTCAGATGCTAAAAAGTCCATACAGGCCACAAGATGAATGAAGAGGTGCATGTAATTGTATGGGTTACAAAATTTAAGTGACGCCCAGATAAAAGTAGTCAGTATTTCAGTCATTTGATCAGAGCACAAAAGTTACAGAAATCTCCTTCAGATGTCAAGATTGAAGACAGCTGATAGAGGGTTCAATCTTGGCATGACTAATGATGGATATCACAGAGTGGTTACAGTGAGCAAAAGTGAATATGCAAACAATGGTCAAACCTGCCTACCCTTTGTTGGAGGTGTTCAGCCCTGCAATTTTACTGAATGGTGTTACTTGTCTATCAATGGATGGCAACTGAAAGCATTGAAATGTGAGCATTAGCACAAGTTGTTGCCAGTATTTATGCTTTGCAGGAGTGGACTGAGAGATGGGAAACTACATTGCTCACAGGACCACTCACTCTATGGGCATTGGTTTACAATCTCAGCCCAGCAATAACGAATTCTGTTAATCTTGCACACAGGATTAAATTTTGTGTAAACACAGGTCACAGCAACGATCTTCTTAGAACATTACAAAAGGCTTTTGTGGCACAGTGGTTGTGGGAGGTGGAGGGCATACGTTAGAAGACTTGAGAATTGAAAACATTGTGCTCTTGTTCAAAGAACGTGGTGAGGATAAATCAGCAGCAGAAACAGCTGCCTTCCAAACTGAAGGATAGCAGTCAGCAAACTTCTAGAAAGAATCATTCAGAACAGAATTGATAGTCACATGGACAGAAGTGGGTTATTCAGGGAGGGCCAGTATGGATTTCGTTTGGAAAAATCACGATGAAGTAATTTGCTGAAGTTCTCTGAAGAGGGTTGATGAGGGTAACGCTGTTGAAGAGCTGTACATGGACCTCTGAAAGGTGTTCGATACAACAAACTGTTGGAAGTGAGAGCTCATGGAGTAAAAGGGACAGTATCAACATGGATACAAAACTGGCTGAGTGGTAAGAAGTAAAAAATAATGGTTAATGGAAGTTTTTCAAATTCGTGGAAGGTTTATAGAGAAGCTTCCCAGAGTAGGTACTGGGACCCTTGCTTTTCCTGATGTATATTATATGACCCGATGTATATGAAGTGCAGGGGATAATGTCAAAGTGTGTGGACAATACAAAGCTTGGAAACTTTGTAAACTGTGAGGAGGACAGCGTAGAACTTCAAAAGGATAGCAACAAGTTAGTGGAGGGGGCAGATAGGTGGCAGATGAAATTCAATGTAGAGAAGTGTGAGATGATATATTTTAGTTGAAAAAACATGGAGACAATATAAAATTAAGGATTTAAATTAAAGTGCGCACAGGAGCAGAGAGACTGGGGTGTATATGTACATAACTCATTGACAGTGGCAGGTTACACAAAACAATTCAGTTAACAAAGTAACTCGCACCTCAAGCTTTATTAATAGTGTCATAAAATACAACTGGAAGGTAGTAATGCAGACCCTACAGGAGACACTAGTTAGACCTTAGCTGCAGTACTATGTACAGTTTTGGGTACCACACTTTGGGAAGGATATGAGAGCATAAGGGATCTTGTACATCTTATGAAACAGTTTGCAAGAATAGTTCCAGGGATGAATAGTGTCAGATTGGAGAAACTGGGGCTGTTCTCCTTACAGAAAGAGAAAGTTAAGAGGAGATTTGATATCGTTTTCAAAATCATGAGGTCTCAGAGTGCATTGGGAGAAACTGTTTCCACTCAGAGAAAGGACTGGGGTCACAGTCTTAAAGTGATTTGCAAAAGAAATAAGTGTGATGTGAGAATTTTTTTTAACACAGCAAGTGGTTCAGGTCTGAATGCACGCCCGAGAGAGGTGTGGCAGCAGCTTCAATTGAGGCATTCTCAAGGGCATTGGATGATTATTTAAATAGAATTAATGTGTAGGTTGCAGGGAAAAGGTGAGAAAATGGCACCATGTCATTATGGTCGTTCAGAGAGCCAGTGCTGACACAATAGGCTGAATGGCCTCCTTCTGCACAATTCTGTAATTCTACCTGTGATTGACTGCCAATTGATTCCATTGGCAGATCAATGTGCTGTAAGCACCTTATACAATTCTACACAACAAACTACATGTACTGAATGTTCAGCTGCATGTCAAATAGCTTTTCCTCTGTCAATTGTAGAAATCAACCTCTGCGGAGATGCTATTACACACCTCTGAGGTGAGTGGGATTTGACCCAAGGCCTTCAGGAATCAGAGACTGGGTCACTACTATTGCATCACAAGAGCGCAAGATGCAGGTTAAGAGCACTGATTGGATGATTATATGAACCAATATGAAGGGACACTGCCACATAAGCTGAATGGTGTCAGAAGATATACATTTACAACTTTTTGTGAAAATCACAATATTCACTATTTGTGACTCAATATATCCCAAGTAAACACTAGATGTGGATTCATCCTTCACAAGCCTGGCTTTCAGGAGTCTTACTAACTTTATCCACATGAGTATGTACACATCATGGAGTCCTATCTGACTCCTGGCACACAATTAGCCTGTCAGTGCTTCTTAACCCATTCCAAGGGCACAAGCAGGAGCAGATGTTAGTGTCACTTTTCATTTATATCCAAACAGATTAGAAACATGTTATGTTTTATTCTAATCTTTTCAGATGCATGCAAGAGTGATTCAATTACAGAGATCTGTGGATAAAACATTGCAAATAACAAACAGACAAGTATTTGCATATTGGAACATGATGTAATTCCAGTTAATGGGTTTTATCAGATCTGTTTTTAAGTGGGCTTCACAATATTTTGACAGGAATAAAACATATTATTTACAAAAAACTGAGTTAATTCTCGCAGTTTAACAAGAGAGATGACTTATAGACCAAATAGAAGGCTCTTTAATTTCAGTGTTCAGAACTAATGAAATCCATATCTACCATGCATGAATTTACACACAGTCATACAACTGTGTCGGAAGGAAGGGAATTTCTGCCTTGCATCATCAGAAATGTATTTCAGTAAAACAAGTTAGACATTAAGGCACCATGGAACCAGCCAAGAAGCTGCAAGTAGGATTTAGTGCAAACGTTATGTTTTCCTTAGGCTGCACATTTTTCCAGATTGTACTCAATATCTCAGAGATCCAGAATCCTGTTTAATCAAGACAAGAGGAAAGAAACAGATGAATATGTGGATGAAACTAATGATCAAGGTACAAAAAAAGTCTGAGAGGTTGAAATTTATTGGAGTCCAGCTTTGACAGTATAAATGCAGTGATGAAGAATTTCTGTTCATCAATACCTAAGGCTAGGCACCAAATTCCAGGGACAATGTTATTTGAATAAATAGGATGGGTCTCTGATCTACCCAATTTGCATAAGCAGTGGGGTGCAATCTAAGGTAGAGTTGTCTGAAGGTCTAAATGGACCGCAGTGAATGTTTAAAATTCCACTCATATTTTGCTGTTACCCTCTGCAATTGCGGAGACTGGCCTAGGAATTCAACGACAAACTAAAATGAGGGTGCAGCTCTTCACAGCTCGGTCTGCTTTTCCCTTTGAACGCCTATCGCACTTTATAGACTTGTTAAGTAGCTACTTCCAGCACCCACCTTTTCCTCTGCGCTCCCTTTCAACAAAAGCTAACCTCTGTAGTCTTCCTCTGCTCTCTGGCTGCCAAGAACAGATTCAGTCCAGTGCACCTTTACCTCCAGCACAGGTAGGGCAAGCAGGTAGGTCCTGAATCCACAGTAGACAGAACAAGGATCAAATCTTGCCCTGCCAGCACCAATCTGATTCAACCCAGCCATCCAGCTGGAGTCAAATGACCCCAAGGGGTCCAAGTTGGTGTGACAATGTACACCTTTATGCGCATCGTGTAGTATGGAAGTTTGAATTACATTGGCAGAGACTCCAGTTTTCTTCACATCACATAGCTGACCAAGAATCTCCCCCAACCTGACCACCTGGTCATCCTGAATATGTAGTGCCAATGAATGCAACTTTACAAGCACCAGCTCATATACAACATCACGCATAATATAGAAGCTAGGTGGGGTGGAGGGTGTGTTCAAGTGGTGGGTCACCAGGCATATGTGCAATAGCTGGTACAGTGAGATGGAACCACACAGGTGCCAGCTCACTGCAGTATGAGATTATATCCTCACTTTGTGGCAGAGGGTTGAGATGCCAACTTTGATGACCTAACATACTGAAGGAGACTAGTGGGAATAAGTCAGGTCATTCGGGATGGCCTGGGGAGTCTGTCGGCGAGCAAGCTTGTGCATAATGGCCAACTCCAACTTGTGTTGAGGCTTTGTGAAAACAGAGACCATTCTGTTAACATGAATCAGCATAATCATAGCACCATCCAAATCGTGCAGCCTCTCCAGACAGTTCACACTCACAGCTAGACAGGGAGCTCAGACAATTAACACCTTGGTTTAGGACACTACTCTAGACAGGGCCTGAAAACAGAAGCTGCGTGTTTGAAATTTAAGATTGTCTTATATATTGCCATTTGGATTACAGCGAGGAGGGATAATCAATGCATTTAAATATCCCATAAATAAATGTCTGGTTCACAGCAATATCACTGTCTTGATTAAAACAATGGATTATTTTGAACTCTCCTTTTGATTTGTGGTAATAAAGTCATATTGAGGTGGGCTATAGTTCAGAATAGATATGGCCACATTCTGGAAATTCTAGTGTATTTCCAATATATTAAAGTCTGAAAATGTTTAAATCTTTCAATTAACAAAGACAACATCAACAATCACAGACCTCTTCCATCTTGATGTGGTTCAT
Organism: Rhincodon typus; assembly: GCF_021869965.1. Classification (NCBI taxonomy): domain Eukaryota; kingdom Metazoa; phylum Chordata; class Chondrichthyes; order Orectolobiformes; family Rhincodontidae; genus Rhincodon; species Rhincodon typus. The sequence continues at coordinate 18,857,173 of NC_063361.1, forward strand.
GAAATTAAACACTTCTTTAATAGCCTTCTGGTGAGTGCATAAGGAAATCTATACAGATTTCTGAAAAGCTCAATAAAACTCATCAAGTGCAACATGCGAAGCATTTCTTCAATAACAAAAATGAACGACAAATAATGTAACATCTGCTGGCAAACATCAACGTCACTGGGAAACAGAAAACGTACCTTTCTTTTCAGCTGCTGAATCTCTGCTTCAGTTACAGCGTGCTTTATTTGAAGCTGATGATTAAAAACAAACCATATTATTATTGATATCACACGTCAGATTTTTATATTTATTCATTTGTCTTCTCCATTTCAAATAATACAATTTGCCCAGTCATAGGGGAGGTGTTGATTTGGACTGGCAGACTGGAGTAGATTGAGTAAGGAATGATTTATGCAGCAACTGCAGCCAAGACACTTTTAATATTGAGCCTTGAACCTCGCTTCAGTTAGTCCTGAGAGCTTTGGACACTTTAGGAATCCCATGCAGCTTGCAAAGGACGATCCCGAGAATGAAGGGGTGACCATAGAACTGATTAGGGCAGGAGAGACTATTGGGATGGGTGGTGATTGGGAGAAGTTGATTGGGACAAGGATTTGTAGTCCAAGACCTGGAAAGTTAATCTGGGGGACTGGGAGGCAATCAGGAGCAGGAAGTGATGGTGGGGGAGGGGAAGGAGGAATGGAACTGAGCTTGCAAAAGTCTTCAGTGAGTCATGGAGTTGACAGCAGGACTCCAATTACTTCCAGCTGCCACTTTCAATGAAATATTGACTTTCGAAATAATTATTTAGGTTGTTTCTTTCAGGGCCACTACTTTGATCCCATGTAGATTCAGTTACCTTGATTTGGGGGCAGTGGGGTGGCTGTGTTATGTTCAGCTCATCATCTTGAACATGTCCTGAAATAGGTAATAGACTCCCTACTTGAGAAAGTCTTTATTGTTTACAGTTCTGGCAATTTATTCATCACTTTCAAACGAGAGCGTGGGAAAGCCACAATTCAGATCCACAAGGGCTAACTTAAGTTGACCAGATAGTGGGGTAGTTATCGCATTACAACTTGCATGCATCCAGGATTTTGAGTTAATTTACAAGGCACGAGTAATAGAATGCTGCTGCAAGATTTAAAGGACTGCAATTGGTTTTGGTCATGAAACAAAGAGCCTCCATTTTAAAAGATTCTTCTACAAATGCAGGGGCATCACAGCACATCTCATTCAGAAAGGTATTGGATGTACAATTGAAAATGAAATATTTTGAGTGATGGGTAAAGATTACAGGGAGTGAGATTAATAGGGTAGCTCTTCCAAAGATCTAGTAAAGGCACAACTGCACAAACAACCTCGTTCCACATTGTAAGATTCTATGATTATTAACCATTTGCTAACAATGCATGTCATGATAATAGGGAGTGATGGAAACTTTGAACTCTTTTCTACAAAAGATATTTAATGCTAGATCAATTGCTAATTTTAAATGTGAGATCCCACAGATCTTTAGTAACCCAAGGTACGAAGTGACATGGGCAATGCAGTTATCAGGATCAGTCATGAAAGGTGGCACAGATTTGAGGGTTAATTGTTCCCATGTAATTCTCATTTTTTATTTTGTTTTCAATTATAGTGTACCCCTTAACTCACTAGAGGATGTTATAACCGGAGAATTGCAAAAACAATCATGGTCTATAAGCTTAGTTAACTAAAGATTGAAGATTCTGATTTCAAAAGATGCCTGCAGCGAATGAGACGATCAGTGTAACATTATTTTTGTTTTAATTGTGATTGTTATTTCAGTTGGAAACATTTTTATCAGTGAGTTTATTCAAGGATAGTTTGGCAACCCTGTCGAGTACAGGGATATGTCTGGGAGTCCCAAAGACATTATTTCATAGAGAAGTTAAAGGCAGATTATACTTCTTCCATGGCTGCTCATAATAATCCCAGAAGTCCAGAGTGCCACAACGGAGCAGGCTATCTTTCCTGGTTCAAAGAATTGAGGTGGCAACACAGGAAAAAGGATGGGCATGACTGATCACCTACTTGTATTATTTTATCATCCACTACCTCCATATCCCTTGATGTTAACACTCGCCAGAAACCCATCAATTCCTGTCTTGAACATGCTCAACGATTGAGCTCCCATAGCCTTCTCAAGTCGAGAATTCCAGAAATTCACCATCACCTGAGAGACAAAATGCCTCCTCATCACTGTATGAAATGGCCTGTCCCTTTTGCCCAGAGAAAGTGATGGTTACCTGCCTCTTTGAAGCATTGCGGACTGTGTAGTGATGGAGCTGCCATAATGGAGCTGGGTGGGCAATTCCACCATTATGACCAATGCTGATTGAGGTTTTAATATAATATGTCCATTGGTGTGTCACTTGGGAAGAGTTTGGACATGCTGGTGTTCCTTGCACCCATTGCCTTTGACTTTTGAGTTGGTAGAAGTCATGGTTTTTGAGGGTACTGCCAAACAAACCTTGAAATGTTGCTACAGAGCATCAAGTAGTTAATTTATTTAGCCAGCATGAAAGGATTTGACGTTATGTTTACTTGATGAGGGTCCAATCAAGTAGACTGCTTTGACCTTAATAGTGTCGAGCTTTTTGAATGACATTGGTGTTCTCCCATCCAAGTGAGTGGAGAGTATTCCATCACATGCCTGACTTGTGCCTAATAGGTTAAAGTGAGGTTTTGGGGAGTTAGGATGTTAGACACTCTGCAGAATACTCAGATCTGATCTGCGGTCATATCCATTTAACTTGTCGACTTGAGTTTCAGTGGTGATTTACAGGATGTTAATGGTGGAGCATAGTGACGGTAATGCTATTGAATACCACGGGGAGGTAGTCAGGTTCTCTTGTTGGAAGTCTTGCTGCAATTCAAGGGGCTGTATGTTAAGCAACTTCAATATGAAACTTAAGCAGAGATCCTTTATGCTGGACTGCAACTATTTTTTGCATCCATCCATTTTCTGCCACCAAATTTGCTGATGGCATGTACACATTCAAAGCAGTTTGATACAATTTTTTTTTTCCTTAAATTTCCATTATGTCCTATCATTTTACATTATTGGATTTTGCTGTGGAATTGGTCCAATTGGAATGGAGTAGCTTCTCTGACCAGTGCAGATGCAGAAACAGCTTGAATAAGATTTGGAGGAAAACTCACTATGTTGCAGGGAGCCCCTTGGCTTAGATTGATCTTGCTCTGAGAACTGAGATGAATCTGATGCAGAATTCTTGCATCTTTTTTGTCACATGTACAAACACAAGGAAGTGAATGCTATCTTGCTGGGAAACAGCAGCATCCTATGTTCTCAGTTTTGACTTGTCAGTAGTGCTGTGCACTGGCTGAGCATGACCACTGGTTTACAAGATAGCAAATCTCATGATCTTAATGAACCCTGTGTACCTTCAAAGGGTATGTTGGCCTTCATCACAAGGGGATTTGAGGGCAGGAGTAATGATGGTTTCCTGCGGTTGTTATAGAGCCTTGGTGAGACTGCACCTACAGTACTGTGTACAGTTTGGTCTGCTTAGGTAAGGAAGGGTGAACTTCCTATAAAGGAAGTGCAACAAAGTTTCACTAAACTAAGCCGTTGGATGGCTGGATTATATTATGAGGAGATTTTGACAAAACTGGGCCTGTATTCTCTGTAGTTTCAAAGAATGAAAGGTGATCTCAATAAAACTTACAAGTTTCTTCCGGGGCCTGACAGGGTAGGTCTGGATAGGATAAGTCTCAAACCAGGGCACAAACAAATTATTCAACTATGAACTATCACCATTAAACAAGGTTCCAACGTTTACCATTATAAATACTTCCACAACCAAATTGCCTATTATTTAATAACTAGTGTGGGCATTTGTTTTTTACAGCTGAGAACGGTTTAGTTTTGCTATTTTTCCAGCTTCTTGTATGATATCTTAGGACTTGCTACCAGACAGAAGGCCATGTAGCTGTCTGTGGAACAGCTTGCTCCCTGCAAAAAAGGTGGATTTCTCTCTTGATCATTCACTTCTCCATTCTCCTTCACCCTTTGTGATTTTATATATTGCCAGACTTTATAAATTAACATGTATCAAAGCTGCCTCAGCTTACAATCATACATCTGTCCTTACCTCTGGGCCAGGAAGCCTGGTTCAAATCCCACCTGCTCCAGACGTATGTGATAACATTCAGAACAGTCTAATTAGAAAAGATCGATATCTGTGTCCAATAGAGGTTACTAGGTTGGAGGAACACCAGGTCAGGCAGCATCAGAGGAACAGGAAAGTCAACGTTTCAGGTCTGACGAAGAGTCCTGTCGTCCCGAAACTTCGACTTTCCTACTCCTCTGATGCTGCCTGACCTGCTGTATTTCTCCAGCTCCACACTGAGTTGACTCTGACTCTAGCATCTGCAGTTCTTACTATCTTTGAGGTTACCAGGTATTTGTAGTTTCAGCCAATTTCCTATTCCCTAAACAAGAGACACTAGAATTGCAAGTCTGGTTTAGATTAACTAACTGAATAAACTCTCTGACCTATTACCAAAGACTATTTCCATTTCACAATGGATATGTCAGTTGTGAGAATTGTTACAAAGACACTTTATATTTACTCTTGCTTGGAAGATTTAAGTGTTGAAGGATTGTGAGAAATGGATTTTATTCAGATTTTATGAAAACTGCTGATAATTGAAAAAATAGCCCTCTTGTCGAGTTCAGGGTTAAATCTGTCTGTTCTTTTGAAAGAATGATTGAAAGAATACCTCACTGTTGTATTTGCTGAATAAGCTATGTCTATCAGACTTCAGAGAAAATGGTACATGATTAGTGACTTAACCATACGTGTTCGAATATCAATGCAACAGACTCTAGATTCTACACTTTGCTGTTTTCCCTGCAAGAATAGGTAAAAAGGTGCCAGAGGACCACACAGCTGCTCTCTCATTCAAGAGGAAATAACTGGTGGTGAGTTTGACCTGCATGTACTGTTGATGTCACTCTGCATCGCGAACCAGCCAACAGAGCTAACCACAACATTTCAAGAATTACCCACTGGTTGAAGGCTTTTTTTTTCAGAAAGCCATCTTCTGCACAGAAATCTGTTTTACCTTTTATTCTCTTTTCCAAAGACTGTGTGTATGGTTTTGGGAAGTTTAGAGGGATAAGCATTTATGCTTCTATATTACTGACTGCGTATGTTAACTAATTATTGCAACTTCACTGAATAAATTTTGTTTTGATAATAAATCCACGTTTGTCTTTATTAAGAAACCTGGTTCATAGATATTGTTGCCTAAAACCTGATATATAAAGAAGTATTTAATTTTTCATATTGGTAACTGGAAAGAAGTCTTTTCATTTTATGTCATGGAGTAGTGAGATTAGAGCAATGATGCACTCTTCTACCCTCAGTCATTGTTCAATGTACATTTGGTTTACTCTTTCATAAGACATGAGCATTGCTGGCATGTCCAGCATTTATTGCCCTTCCCTAACTGCCTTTGAGAAAGTGGTGGTGAGCAATCTTCTTAAACTGCTACACTGTGATTCACCCACAGTGCTATTAGGGAGGAAGGTGTAAGATTGTGATCCACAGGAAGTTGGTGCGTATATTGTATCAGAGATAGTAGGAACTGAAGATGCTGGAAAATCTGAGATAACAAGGTGTAGAGCTGGATGAACACAGCAGGCCAAGCAGCATCACAGGAGCAGGAAGGCTGACGTTTCGGGCCTAGAA
>NC_063361.1:18867907-18879609 GCF_021869965.1 Rhincodon typus
AAGGCCCGAAACGTCAGCCTTCCTGCTCCTGTGATGCTGCTTGGCCTGCTGTGTTCATCCAGCTCTACACCTTGTTATTGCAGCGTATATTGCATGGGTACACATTGCTGCCATTGTTTCTGGTCAATGATAACTTGTAGGGTGTTAATGATAGAGGATTTAGCGAAGGCATGAGGAGATATTGAACAGTGTTATCAAACTACAGTGACATCATGTGGTCTACCATCTTACAAACACCTCATTGAGCACACTAGGTGGCGCTGTGCACTGGAACACGAACATAGAGTCATCGACCATACTGCATGGAAACAGGCCCTTCGATTCAACCAGTCCATGCTGACCACATTCCCAAACCAAACGATGCCCATATGCCTGCATTTGGCCCACATCTCTCTAAATCTTTCCTATTCATGTACCTATCCAAATGTCTTTTAAATGTTGTAAGTGTACCTGCATCTACCACTTCCTCTCGCAGTTCATTCCACATACAAGCCAACCTCTGTGTGAAAATGTTGCCCCTCAAGTCCCTTTTAAATTGTTCTCCCCTCAGCTTAAAAATATGTCCCCTTGTTTTGAACTCCCTCACCTTAGGGAAAAGACTGTTGCTGTTCACCTTATCTATTGCCCCTTATGATTTTCATAAGGTCACCCCTCGAACTCCCACACTGCACTTAATAAAGTCTCAGCCTATCCAGTCTATTTTTATAACTCAGACTCTCCATTCCTAGCAACATCTTGGTAAATCTTTTTTCTATCCTCTCCAGTTTAATTATATCCTTCCTATAACAGAGTGACCAGAACTGCACACAGATCTCCAGAAGACACCTCACCAACGTGCTGTACAACCTCAACATGATGTCCCAACTCATTTATCAAATGGAAAAAAATAGTTCCGTAATCACTCCCTGAACTCTATTTTTTCAAGCAGAACCTTCTCAGGTAAACAGAAGGCGTAACACCTGTCCTGTTATATTCTCACTCCTCACAGTCCAAGGTCCCAAATCTGCTTTCAAGCGAAGCATCAATTTACATGTTCTCCTCTTGCTGTGCTCATAATACATTATCCTCAACACCATGGAGATTAAATGCAGATTGGGTGACCATTTCACAGAACACCTCCATTTATTTCGCAAACATGACCCAGAGTTTTCAGCGGTCCGTCATGTCACCTTGTTCTCATGCTAACATCTCTGCCCTTGGCCTGCTCCACTGTTCCAGTGAAACTCAATGCAAGATTGGGGAACACCAAATCCTCTTTCAATTGGCACCATTCAACCTTCCAAGCTCAATAATTTTGGAACGCAACCCGATTTCTTTTTTTGTCTTTGCATGTTTCAACCATCGCTCTGGACACACACTTTTCCTTTCTCTGTTTCTTTTCTCACCACATCTCCATTTCCTTTACCCTACAAAGCCTAACTTTTCTGTCATTCAATATCTCGTGTCCCACTCTATCACACAACTTTCTTTGGTCCTGTACCACCCAACCTCATGTCAAAAACTTATATCTCTAACTTTTCCCAGCTCAGGTGAAAGGTCAGCAACCTGAAATGTTAATTCTGTTTCTCTCTCCATTCAAGTATATAAGTATACAAACTCGGAGCAAGAATAGGCCTGCTGTGCCATTCAATAAGAGCATGGCTCATCTGATTGTGGCCTCAACTCCAGATTTTTGCTTAACTGCGTTCCCTCCCCCTGCTAACCCACGAACCAATAACCTTTGAGTCCCTTGTTAGTCGAGAACCTATCTACCCACGCCTCAAAAGACCTGCAAACTTGCTGAGCACAGACAGCATTTCCTGTTCTGTATGGTTTCCAGCTATAATGGATTCTTGAACTCAAATGTTCTACTCTTGTGTGTCACCTTGTGGAGGCCAAGCCTTTCTCCAAGGGACAAAAAAAAACTAGATGGCCAGCAATTCCAGACTGCTCTTCTACACTCTGTGGAGCTGGCTAGAAAATGGCTTCAACAGAGACTGAAGGAAAGCTGTGGGGAGACACAAAGAAGTGGCAGGGAGGGAGGAAAGGGAAAGATGACTATAATAATAATAATGCTTTTAACATGTGGCAGAATGGTTATAATAAATCTCGTACCTCCTTAAATTTATGCACCAGCTTTTCAGGATCCATTTCCACCGGTGAAAGCATATCTTCATTCTCGGCTAGATCAAAAACTTCAATTGCCATGTCATTGTTAACGAACATAGGGCTCATCTCTTCCTCCTCTTCATCGGTCGCATATTCTCCTGTCTGGTGGTGACATTAGGCAGTTTGTAAGCAGTGCTCTCTCTCCCCCAATCCTCAAAGTCAGTCAAAAGAAAACCAGGGGATGATTACCGAGAAACGGATATTAATGTCAAACTGCATCTGTCTGTCAGAGATAAAGTATTGTCTAAGGCACACATGAGCTCTAGTTCAATGCCTACTCAAGATAAATGCACTTGATAATGGGAAATGAAACAATATGAGAACAAACCAAGAGGATATGATTAGATGATTTAGACTCTTTCTGTCCATTTCACACATTTTCTCAGGCACCTTCAATCAGTTCTATCTGCGTTTCCTCCACACACATGGAAATGAACAGCTGGATATTTGTGAAAAATATCATAAATGAAAGGAAACAAATTAGTTGAAAAATTAGCTCTCCCTCATTACCCTGGAAGTGCACTGAAAGGTGCTGGCCTGGTCACAGCTCCAACAGGGACGGACCATTGCTGACTATTCTATTCCACAATCCACATGCAGTGTGAGTTTCAAAACTGCCACCACCGCAAAGTTTCACACATACTCTTCAAGCCAAAAATGAGCAGACGAGAGAGACACTTTCAAAAACATGGGCACAATTGTTAAGGGCCACATTAATGTATCAGATACTTATCCTGTACATCCTTACGTTGCTGATCAGGTTTCACTTTCAAATGCAAAATATGTGATTCTCTTTAGCGAGGTGACCACTTAGCCATGTGCATGTCATCCATCCTGTTCTTACATCAAACATATACCTCCAGGAAACAACTACTTATGCTCCCAACAACTAATCAAAATAAAATGTAGACTTCAGAGTGATTCATTTTAGTCTCATAGGCTAAACTGGAACTGCCTGAAGTAGCAACATTACAGGCATTATTCATTCAATATCTATGAAAGATTTCCCCTGCATTAGATTTCATTTGATGGCCGTCACATATACAAGTTTAAATTTCATTTTCTTAAGTGCTGAGCTTTTAACAACCTCAGTCCCATTTGGCTTTCTAGTATTTTCAAAAAGGCTGCATTGTGTTTCTCCTAGAACTATTTAATCATTTTGACACAACGCAGCTGCTGCAAATTGAACAGGGTAACCATGACAACAACAAAACCTTGCATTTATATAGTGTCTTAAACTGTAACAGCTGTAAGTCTCCCAATTGGTGCTGCAAAGTAACCTGCTCCACCTCTGCCAACTATCGAATACATATCATTTAAAAAAAATCACTTCACCATCACTGAGCTGATTTCAAAAACGATGATGAATTAATGAAAACATTTTTAAGCTACTCTACAGCTATATTTTTGGTACAGGAAGAACAATTGTATGGCTTCCTTTTTCACAGATAGGGTGTAGGAAAAGTCACAGATTATAAAAAGCCATTTATACAACAGCAATAATGCACCTTTACATCCTAAGTAATTGAAAGATCTATTATCAGATAAAATGTCACATCTAACCATGTGAAGGGATATTAAGGTCGAGGCCAAAAATGCACTCACAAGAAACAGAATTAGGAAGCATTTTGAAGGAGCAGATATGTTTATGAAGGAAATTCTCCAGAGGGTATGATCTAGTTAGCTGAAAGCACATCAACAATGGAAGGGGGAAGAAATCTTTGATGCAAAAGATGCCAAAATTAGAGGAATATAGAGTCTTCCCAAGCTGAAGGAGGTTACAGAGGGTGGACAGGGCAAGGCCATGCAGGGATTTGGATGGGGCCATTGGGTATGTTAAAATTGTAGCACTTCTGGATCAAGAGGTGGGTCAATGGGTGAAAATGACTTAATGCGTCAAGATAACAGCAGGCAGGTTTTGGATGAGTAAAAGGAGGGTGTAAGAGGGAGGCCAGTCAGAAAACCTCTAACATAGTCAGGACTGGAAGTAACAGAAGCATGTCTGAGCAGCAAACTGGCTTAGAGGGAATGAAGGTTAACAGAAGTAGAAGTGGCTGGCCGTAGTGATGGAAAGGATACAGAAATGGAAAACTCTATTCAAGGTCAGAGAGATTGCAAATGTTCTGGTTCAGCCTCAGATAGTTTCCAGGGCTGTAAGGAGTAAAGCTGTAAGGAAAGGAGTGGTTGACAGGGCCTCAAATCAGTGGTTTATGTCTTCCAATATTTATCTGGAAGGAAATTTATGTTCCAAAATTAGTAACAAGTGACAAATAACAGGTAATAATCAGGTAGTTTGAAGCAGTTCACCAACTACACTGAAAAGTGGAAATGTTGAACTGGATTTTCACTTTCAACATGGGGATGGGAAGTTGGGTAATTTCTTGACAACATGATCTCTCCATCATGGCAGAGTCCGCCCATTATATTTTCATCCTGAGAAGGTGACGATGGCCTGAAATGAAGCTGACTGGAGGGAGCGCTGGTGTTGAGAGAAACGAGCTGGCTGATTAGAAGGCCAGACTCCGTTCGCTGGCACATTAGCCCGTTCTCTCACGTGGTTGCTGTTTGGTCATGAGGGCTTGCTGAATGCCAGATGTCAATATCAGTGGATGAGGGCTGTGTGCAGCTGGTGCATGTATGGAGCATGGATATCATGTGGAGTAAAATACTTAAAACATTTTCTCCAGAAAGTAATGTAATGCATTTGTAACATTTCCACTTCCCTTTTATGAACAAAATCCTATCATCAATTACTGCATCAAAACACTTAAATTATCATACACCTAAACAGGACACCTATGTTTGGCAACAGCTTTTAAACTTCCCTATCATAATGTTCATGATTTTATACTAGGGTTCTCTCACGGTTTGCAACTCCTACAGGAGTTGTGACCAAGTCTCCTGCAGACATCTGATTAACGCCATCAAAATTGCAGAGGGTGGGCACGGGTGTACACCCTCACGGTATGAAGGGCAGGATTGCCAAGCACAGGACTTTACCCCCAGATTGTTCCGGTCAATAAAAATTCTACAGGACTGGAATGGGGATAAGAATCCTGAAATCAGGTCCCACCTGCCATATTTAAATCTCTCCTATCTCTGCTTAGACTTGAATAGAAGCTTGGTTCTGCGTTCAGAACCAACTTGCATTTCCTTCCTTAGTTTAGAGCAATTGAAACAATGACAGAATGCAAAATAACTTTCTTTACCTCACAGTCTCTAACAGTACTTACTGTTTTACTTCAAACGTAAAGGACATTTGTTTGTCACAATATTTTTAATAGACACTGTTCCACATCTTCCAAATGCACATATATTACATCCCAATCACAATCTCCAAGTTAGTGATAGCTTTTGCAAGCTGTAAAAGTAATTATCAAAAGTTAAACTTCTTCATTCTGGTTTATTTTAAATTCCACTGAACTCCAGGCTATAGAAAGTTTTATTTTAAAACAGCAAGTAAATGTAAGATGAGTATCTTACATAAACTATTGGTAAAAACAGTAACTGATGCATTAACTGTGTACCTTTCTCAATAGATGCCATTTGATCTGCTGTTTCCAGCTTTTTCTATTTTTAATTCAGTACAAATAACCTTTTGTATTATTCCAGCTCTGATGTTTTATATTACTGGAAGTGCACAACTTGATTTGCCATTGCCAAATTTGTTTTTTTTAACATGGTGAATTAAAGGGACAGATTTGCTTTTAAGCCAACAACAGAAATATAAAGGCTATGCCATCCACGTGTGATTACCACCTCTGATAATTATGGTTCCAGCATCAGTGTGCTGTTTTTGAAACCAGCGCCCTTTTGATGGTTTACTGTCTCATTGTCTAGGTACTGAGTTTTACTGACCAAAACAGTAAAATGCTCCCAATCGAAACTCATAATGGACATTGATGAACACTCCTTATTTTACCACTAGGTGACAGCAGAAGATCTCTACTGATATAATGTATGATACGTTCTTCACAAGAAATCCAGGTGAACTTGTCAACTGAAGTGAGACATTTGATTCACACGAGTAGATATTTGGGTATAAAATTATAACATTGGTGAAAACATCATGAAGATTGGCTCACCTCTGAATTAAATTTGAAACATATGGAATAATGGGAATAATTATAACTCATTGTACCAGATTATATCACAAATTGCTGAACAGTTTTCTCTTGCTTTGGTTATTTGAAACATAACTTTGCCACCTGATCTTATTTCTATAATTTTTGCCAAAATATATACCGTTACATATAAACTGTGCTGTGCATTTCTTTTGATTTCTGTTTTCTATGACTGATTAATGAAGAGATAATGGTAATAGCAGCAGACCTGGCCAGAGACAACTTTGTGCCACTTTGAGGTCGAGCTGACTGTCCTTTTAGAGTAATTGAAATACATTACTTGCACACCTAAGACATCGTGGGATAAACAATTAGGGAAGCAAATTATATTTTGGTATTTATTACATATAAATGGGAGTATATGAGTGAAAACACAATTTTACAGAGCCTTGGTGAGACTATGCCCAGAGTATTATCATAGAATCATCATAGAATCCCTACAGTGTGGAAACAGGCCCTTTGGCCCAACAAGTCCACACCGACTCTCAGAGCCTCCCACCCAGACACATTCCCCTCTAATCCACACATCCTTGAACACTACGGGCAATTTAGCATGGCCAATCCACCTAACCTGCACATCTTTGGATTGTGGGAGGAAACCGGAGCACCCGGAGGAAACCCATGCAGACACGGGGAGAATGTGCAAACTCCACACAGACAGTCACCCGAGAGTGAATTGAACCCAGGTCCCTGGCACTGTGAGGCAGCAGTGCTAACCGCTGAGCCACCGTGCTCTATACACTACACTATACACTACATACATACTGTATGTAGTTCTGATTTACTTACCTAAGGAAAGATATACTTAAAGAGAGTGCATGAAAAGTTCACTAGACTGAATACTGGGTTGAGGGAATTCTTCTATAAGGAGAGATCGAGTCGACTGGGTTTCCTAAATTTCCAAGAATATAAAAGAATGGGGTGATCCAATCCTAAAGGGATACGACAGATTATTTCTCCAGACTGTGGAGCCTAGAACTGGGAGCCATGTTTTCAGAATGCAGAGTCTGACTGAGATGAGGAAAAAAGTCTTCGCTCGAAGTGTGGTGAATCGTTGGAATTCTGTACCCTAGAGAAGTGTGGATGTTCAACTATTGTGTGTATTCAAAACAAAGATCAAAAGATATTTTGAGTACTGACCAAGTCGAAGAATACAGGGATAGTGCAAGAGGAAGGTGTAGCTAAGATACATCAGCCATGATCTGAGTGAATAGTAGAGCGAGCTTGAGGGGCCGAATGACCCAGTCATTTTGTTTTATTTCTTCTGCTTTTATATTAATATAATATTTTATATTAATACTGTATTCAAGCAGCTTCAACTGAATGATGGATATGCAGATAATCCTTGGAATCTGCTGAGGGTACATTTGTTGCATTTGGTCGTCAATAATCAGACAAATGTTTTGTCATGGGCAATCTAATCAGAGGTCTTTTGGTGATCCAGGGAAAGGTCCCACACGAATGCCAGAAGAGAATAGTGTATACAATAGGAGAGTGATAAGCTGGCCTCCTAAGAGAGATATTCCCTAAACCATTCTGAACAGTAATCATGAAATTATGTAAGAACCCTATAATATGAAAATCTAGTTGGGCCTTTATAGAAGACTTTCCATCATCTATCCAACATATGCCAGAAAACAAAACTCTTCTTGAGTACGTCAATGGTATGTTCCGTCAGAATCTTTTTGGAGGCATTAGCCAGATTGTATTTCAATTGTGCAGTTGTACATAAGCCTCTGAAGAGTCACCACCAACCCGAACCACAACAAGCACCTTGTCATCTTCAAGTCATGTTGGGATAGCAGACTGCCACAAAATAGAGGCATAATGGCTAATACTGAAATAGCAGACAGTGATCTGATAGATTCAGTTTCAGTGATTCATCACTTCCTAGAAATAAATGAAATGGAGACGTTATTCATTAAAGCAGGTTGTGGGCTTTCCAATTTATGTGCCATCAACGAATTTGTGTACTTTTGAGAAATCAGCCATCTGGAAAGGAGAAATGCAGTGCTATCTTATGTTGCTGCCTGCTTCATGTTGGGAAAGTGATGAAGCTGTTTCCTTGGCAATCTAGACTTCATTAATTTGGCAAACACTTTTGCTAGTAGCTGGGAAGGACATGGGAGTATACAAATGTAAAGTTGTGGTCATTGTTTCAGTCATGGCCAGAGCTACAACTGTGGTCAAGTTGTGTGGAGGGACTCAGGGAGACATGTGATTCAGTTATTATCTCCCTGGTGATACAAAGGAATCAAAGGCAGTGTCTCTTGGCACATACTCACTCGTCTCAACAAACCCATCTTAGAGTGATTGCAAATTGAAGCAAAAACAAAGCTTTAGTAGTACCTCTCTATCAATGCTCTACAGAAACACTTCTGTCTTACATATTGAGGGATGCCAAAGGAACTGCCACCCTGATCCATTTCATTACTGCAATTAAGCTTATATGAACAAGTACCTTTAAGGAGCTAACTCCTAAAGGCCATGGCGCAATGTAGCTGAGGAAAACTATAAACTTTGATATGGAGTCAATTTACATACATTTGCCTCAACTTAGCTAATCCAATGACACTCTGCTTCATCCACATCACAGAATCTGTTGTGTTTCCAGAAAGTGAGTAGAATTGAAACCGCATAATGTGGGTCTCGCCTGACAACTGGGGAGCCAGCAAGAACCCTGCCTGGCTTTCACTGGGGGAAAGTCTGCCTTTTCAAGTGTCCTTCAGTATGCCAGGAAACAACAGCACCACGCTTGTCAGTTTGATGATGATGCTGGGGTTGGCCCTGAAAGAATGGCATGCTTTATATTCAGAAGGAGATAGGTTTCAATCCCATTATTCCTGTTACGCAGATTGCAATGTACATTCTAAAGACCACTGGGATATTACAAGATGTATTCCATGACAGAAGGTTCCATGCATGTCTACTTCTACATATGTCTATAGTTGCACTACCTTCCCAATAAACGCTAATGCTTTAAAAGGATGTGCAGAAACATTCGACACTTCAGAAGATTTAAATCACTATTTAAGTTATTTAACTGTGTCCATAGATTACTTGAACACTTTACAAGTGGCGTTGCACAGTTATTGAGTTATAGCATACGTAAGGTATACTGACAATTTTGTACAGGAGAAATCCCTTCACATCAATGCAGAAATGGTAGAGAATAGCTGTCTATGTGACAAAGAAAAGCCTGTTCCAGATGAATGATGCAAGTTTGTGGTTCTGAAACATGAAAAGAAAGATAAAATCAAAGAACCAACTGTAAAGTTGAGTAAATTGTGTAAATCAGCCATCTGCAAGAAGAAGATATCTACAACGCAGTGAGAACACTATCAGTATGCCACAATTTTGTTTTATTCATGTGCTTACTTTCAAAATAAAAGGCCTCCTCCTCGCTATATCATTGCTAAACTATGCATTGAACAGTTCAGAGGCCTGGACGTTCTGAATCTATTGCTGGGAGGTTTGTATGATAATGCTCGCAATGAGTCATCCCACAACCCCTTCCTGTTTCATGGAACACTCTGGCTTCCATTTGGTGTCACACTACAGGCGGGAAGTCAGTATGATCATACAAACATAAACTCAACCACACTATTCTGTGGCACCATCTGTTGGCATTCCAATACACTGCATTAGCAAAGAGCTGGAATATTAAAAAAAGATTCAAACAACAACAGCTTTTGTAAATTTGCTTACTAAGCTTTCGTTACTTTTAGAAAAGGGACATATTTTGAAGCCCGCAGTCCAATTTGATTCAGAAAAGAGTCCACTGATTATGATTGAGTAAATCAATTTTATTTGGAGGTAAACCAGCAATGCTGCAAAATGTTTGATAGACAAAGGAGATATTGTAGTGGTTTGGACTAAATAATTTGATGTAGATGGGATATAGTCAGCAAGAGACCAGTTGTTGTTTAAAGCTGTTCATCTCTTAGCATTCTAAACAGTGCCTCAGTGTCTTCAAAGGAATATCTTATGTTTTAAATGCAGCTTTTGTTTTAACACTACTCATTTTCTGAATATTTACTGCTGAAGAGAATGATAATGGTCTTTGGGACAACTTGCATTGGCCTGGCTTTCTATTGTGCATTACCCAGCCGGTCATTTTCTTGAATAGGAGATATTATTAGGATGGAAAATACATTAAATCTCCGCCACTCTGGGTCAGAGCTTTAACCTCCCCAAGGACAAGCGGGGAAAGACAACAGTTCGGAAATTCTCAAATCCAGCCCCAACCCTCCAACTTTCAAACAGAGGTGGTTCACGCCATTGAACTGCTCTAAGAAGGTGGGTAAGGCATTAACAAATTTTTAAGACAGCCTCCATTTTAACACAAGTACACTTTTAAGACATGGAGCTGAGCATGAATTAGTGAGGCAAGTCCCTTTATTGCGCTGGATCAGCAGGAACGGCAGTGTTATACCCCAGGCCTAAAATTTAATCGGACCTTCTGCATGCAAACTTGTTTCTCCTACATGCGCTCTCTCTCCAGGAATCTGGTTACTCTCATGGTGCGCAACAGGTATGGTGCATCTGTCCGAAACCTGGATCAGGTTCAAGAGGATCAGAGGGAAAAAATGTCCTATTCGTTCCTGCAAGGGAAGAAATAGTGTGATGGAAAAGGGAATATTTCAGTTCTTGGACTGCCAACTGGAAAAATTGAAGTAAAATGAGGGCCATTTCAATCTGGTTTGTAATGAAGTTAAGAATGTTCACAAAATGCATTAAATTAGCCATCGATGTCTGGAGCTGGGAGTTGTGTTTAAGCTTGTTCAGCATTGGGAGAAAGGAGTTTTTTCACTTGGTGCCTGACCTATATTATACATGACCTGCTCGAGTTTGATACATGACGGTGACACAGCTTCCAAAATGAAGGTTAGTGTTCATTCCAACAAATTGTCATTCATCGCCAAAAATATTCACATTTCATGATATAATGAAATTCCTGCAGAATAATATTTCATTCAAAGGCATCAGTGCTTGAAATTTACTCCCAAATAGACAGAGAAAAATTATCAGTGACCCAACCACAGTTAACTATCAATTTTATAATCAGAGTTCCTGTTGGTGAAATTGTTCTTTGAGGTTTTTAATGGCACTGAAAAGTCATAGATGAACACAGAAAGACTTTCAAGGCGAGATTTTCTGTGGCTTTGCCAAGTTTACTTAGAGTAATCCTGAGGTACAAGGAGAGAGGGAAGCATTGTAGGTTTTCCTAGTGCTTCCTGTCATCAGTATTTGTGAAAAGATCTTCACAAAGGCAGATTACTACAACTAAAAGGAGGCAGTTATGTGAGAATGTTTCAGAGATAGTAGGAACTGCAGATGCTGGAGAATCTGAGATAACCAGGTGTAGAGCTGGATGAACACAGCAGGCCAAGCAGCATCAGGAAGGCTGACGTTTCGGGCCTAGACCCT
>NC_063361.1:18880109-18892518 GCF_021869965.1 Rhincodon typus
TTTTTCTTCACAGATGCTGCCAGACCTGCTGAGCTTTTCCAGCAACTTCTGTTTTTGTTCCTGATTTACAGTATGTGCAGTTCTTTCGGTTTTTATTTGAACTAATGATGCTGGTCAACAATTCAGTGCAATATTGAAGGAGTGCTGAGTTGCTAGTGATATCAGGTTGAATTTAGTGTTGGCAACAGGGGCCCCAGCAGGTAGTTGGAGAACTATTGGGAACCCTGCATCATTTCTCTCTCAGAAACTTGATATTATTAAGTAAGCAGACACTTATCTGGACAGCACCAGGACTCCCATACAATCAGGCAAGCTCCTAGTAAAATGGAGGTGCTGCCCACAAGATCTTCAGGCAGTCATAAGCTGGTGGTTCTGTCGTGTTGGTAGGAATGATGGCTGCTGCTAGTATTACACTTCTGTCCAACTTGAGGATGACTACAGAATTGCCAGTTAAATGTGAGTGAGAATGAAATTGGAATCACAAGTATAGGGTAGTTAATGCAGTTGAATGTTGGTGATTTGTAAATCAGATGCATGAGGAGCATGGAATGGTTTTAATCAGGGCCCTCCATTCTCTCCACTGGGTCCTCAGATGGGCACAGAGTACCTGATAATAAGGGATCTCCCTTAAAAAAGCTGCAGACAAACCCTACAGAATTTGTTGTGTGATCTCCCCACACAGCCCCACACATCTAGAGTGGCATGGTGACATGGTGGCTCAGTGGTTAGCACTGCTGCCTCATAGCACCAGGGACCCAGGTTCAATTCCACCCATGATTGACAGTCTGTACGGAGTTTGCACATTCTCCCAGTGTCTGTGTGGCTTTCTTCCGGGTGCTCTGGTTTCCTCCCACAGTCCAAAGATGTGCAGACTAGGTGGATTGGCCATGCTAAATTGCCTGTAGTGTTCAGGGATGTGTAGCTTAGGTGGTTTATAGGGGGATGGGTCTGGGTGGGATGCTCTGAAGGTTGGTGTGGATGTGTTGGGCCGAAGGGCCTGTTTCCACACTGTAGGGATTCTATGATCCTCAGTCTCCTGCATGCTGCTCGGTGAGTAACAGCTGATGCAGAATTACATGACTATTTAAGGCCTTTATTGGTGTCCAGACAGTAGGATGCTCCCTACGTTCACAAGCCAGAGACCAATTGAAGTGGGGGTGAGGTAGGATTATAAAATTGCAGGGTTCCAAATCCTCTGCCCTCGTGCCCAACCAAACAATCCACACCTTGTTGTCTCTCACTCTCTTCCAAACTTGTTTCTGTAGATTTTAAATTCTGCACATCATCATTCATGTTAGGCACTAAAATCTTGTGTGGCTTTCCATCTGGATAGGAAAAATCCCTTGTAAGTATTCAAGAAAAGGAATGGCAGTTTCTGCTAATATCCTAGCAAACAGTGATTCCACAACCGATGTTGTTAAATCAGATTATCTGTCCATTGATCTTTTGTTTTGTTTGTGGAAACCTGGTCTCTGTGCTGCCTACATTTAAACATTGACTATATTTCAAAAGCACATGAAGGCTGTGAGGCAGTTTGGGATATCCTCAGGATATGAAAGGTGCTGTATCAATGCAAATTCTTTCTTTATTTAATCCAGAGATAAATCAGGCCCAGATAAACACACAGATCCTCTGATGAAAATAAGATGTGACACAACATTTGGTGAACACATGAGCCTGTTGAAGTTGAATTGAATAGATCCTCTATTTATATCAAATTACAATATGCATGGCTTTTTTTTTATAAATGAGAAAGTGAGATCAGTTAACTGTGGGCAATATTTGCTCTATGAAAAGAGAAAATTGAACATTGTAACTATTTAACCATTCTCATCGTTTTGGGTATTTTTTATTCACTACCATTTTGTTATGCACAATAAGTGCTTGGACACAACCTAACATACTGAACAAATTATATACAGTATGTGATTAATAGGTACATATTAGTAGCTCCATAGATTCTTCCAATCTCTGCAGTTGCAGAGTTTTCCAAACGCTCCTTCCTGAATAAATCAAGCATTTCCTATGTGGTAAGTTGATTTTGAACTGATGCATTTCCTGTTAAATTCAAGTAATACCTTTAACTGTAAGAGAGGGTCAGAGGCTGAGAGAGATGCTGGTGAAATCTCTTTTCGGGTGTACATTTTTTCCATCAAGGCGCATGTAATATAATTTGCATAAACATTGCGCTCTCTTTTACTGAAGTGCTGCATCTTTCTTAATGTTCCTGATGGCACAATATTCCTTGAATTCATGTTTAATAACTATGCCTTTCTTTCAGCTCCATATGAGTCACTACTGCTACCTTACCCTAATATGCATGCTTTGTCTTTATGTACATATGAGTCACTACTGCAGTTTTACCCTAATATTCATACTTGGTCTTTGTGCTTTTCTTTTAAGTTGTGCATCCTGCTAAGACCTCTGAGTAGTTGACAGAGTTCACTCTTTTAGTGACAAATTGCTGTACTTAGCGTAGTTAGAGGTTGTCCTTCCCCACTAGATAACCTGATTGTGACATGATATTACAGAGGCTATTAGTATGCGCAATACCTGCTCACTAAATCAAGCTTATCTCAGTTTCCCAGAACCATTCTACACAAACATTACATGGCATACTGCTACACTAACATCTATTTGAGATTTACACCAGGTAAGTGGCTCATTAACTGCTTGGGAAGATTTAAAGGCATATTATTGCAGATGCATTGTGATTGGCTGTTATTTTTTAATATGGCTAACAAAATCATATTCTCAGCTATCCCACCTCCAAACTGTACACATTTGTGATTTTGTTAAAAGATGGAAAATTACTATCATAAAATGTCTTTTGAACAGAGAGAAAAATTCAGTCCTCTCTAATTTTATGAAAAATGGCAACAATCACAGATACATGGAGCATGCTATTACTTACACAGCAAGAAACAAAGCTGAGACTCAGAAGCAATTTGAATATATTGACATCAACAAAAATTGCTTGTGACTTGTTTTATATTCAGGTTTGAACACCCACACACCATTCACTGTTTTATCCATTTGCTCACCTAATATCTTCTAAAGTTTTTTCAGCAAGGGTTTTTTTTAATGGAGGGGATTGGGAAAATGGGGAAATGTTATGGCAGGGGTTCATTCCATCCTCAGCCAACATTCATACATAATGACATTTTTCGCTGTCAAATAGATTGCCAATACCTTTTCAAACATGAATGCAGATCACTTTGGCTGATGCACAGGAAGGTAAGGGATCAAAGGAGAAAAGGAAGCAAAAGTGGGAAGTAAGTTGGAACAAAATATAAGTAAGTTATACTTTAATCAACCGTCAATGGAACAACGTACTTGCATGTGCCAAATATTTAGAAGAGGAAATATTAATATAGAATTTTGAAGCATAATTTGCACAGTCCTCTAAAACTTTCCCCATGGACATGCTTCTGTATATTGGCACCAGTTGGGAGGTGGATTCTGCTGTGCTTTACCCACAGGAGAAATCAAATCAAATCCAGACAGTTTAATGCAGGCCATCGTTCAGATTTCACCTCAGTTCGTCTTCTTTCAGACTTACTATGAGAAAAGTGTTTGGAGCTCAAGCACTGTGCTGTTTACTTATGAGTGAAGTTCATAATCTCACCATTTGCCAAGGAAAAACATCATCTGCTACAGACTAAACTCTACAACTTCACAAGAATACCATACCATGATAGCTCTGGTTGAATAATCAGGTAATCATACCGTACTTAATCCTGGGATAGAACATTGTCTTCACCATCTCATTATTAACCATCATCTGGGCACAAAGCAATAATGAAAATCTGGCAGGGCAAATGCTTTCTTGTTATGGTAGCACTCAGTTTTCCTTCTATTGATTAAATGAAAGGACACTCAGGTGGGTACTGGAAAGATTGCACAGTCTGCTCTCAGGGTTCCAGCACAATCTATAGTTAAATGTCCAGATCACAAAAATAAGGGCATCACACTGCCTTTCATAAACTGCTACATGTGTCTTTAGAGATCAAATAGACTGGTTTACAAGAGCATTTGGAGCACCACCAGGAGTAATTTTAACCTAACTCATAAATGGGCAATCTGACCAAATTGGATCAAATGTCCATTTTATGCTACACCCAATGGTACTTTTCAGTGCAGCCAGAGGAAAGTAAGATGAAGGGATGGAGTTGTTAAATAGATGATTAATCCAATTCTGGCAATTTTCTAGTGGATGAGTTAGGTCAAATTTACTCCTGGATCATTTCCCCTCTAGAATCTAGACTCAATTCAAACTGTGGTGAAGGAATGAAAGCACCTGCAAAGATTTCCCATTACATGGAACAGAACAGTCTCAGTCAAATTCCAGCAGGTGCAAACACAAAAACCCTGGGAGTATTTTGCTATAGTTAATTCAGAGTTAAAGACCCCCTGTAGTGGTCAAGATGGCATCATAAACTGAATTTCTAGTCTGGAGTGTAAGAAAAATTTCAGGTTAACGGAATTGAAGTTTACACCAGGAACAGCAAATTGCACTGAAGTTCATTTGCCAGTTACGTTGTCTGTCAGGTTCATTTCGAAAGCTGCAAAACATTTTGGAGCAATTCTCGTTCAAAGCAGCAAGCTTGGTTTAAATTGCTTTGAAATATCACAGAAGATAGATATACCTGAACAAGCATTCCTTCCAAACGCATGTTGCCCAATAGCTGAAACTCTGTTAACTGATGTATTCATAATAGATCTTTACCATATAAGAAAACAGAGAATGATTCACCCGGATTCCAGGAATCTAATGTTTGAACTCCTGCTAATAGACTTCAATAAATCAGTTCTTACAAACAAATGGAGTGGAAAGATTTTCTTTACCAACATTATGCAAATAACTAATCTGAGAGTTTAAAATAAAATCAATGAAAACAAGAACTCTTTTAGATTTCATAGTGAATCCATGCTTTAGTATTTACTGATATTTCAGATATTGCTGACTGAAAAAGAATTTTTTCCCAAATAATTCCAGATTAACATAAAACAGCAAAGCAAACATCTGCAATGGAAGAGAGGGAAAGACCAGCAGACCTGTACAATATGATCTAATCAACAGCATCATTGATCTAACCTTCAACAACATACCTTTCTGGGAGAGGCAAAAAATGTCATTAGTGATTATACCTCTACTGGTCAACCTTCAATGTGGATAATATAAGTCATGGAGGACCAGAAAGATAATCACTTGTTATCAGCATCTAGGATGATACACACTGCTGACAGTCCCATGAGTTTTATAGGATACTTCATCAAACATGTATAATTGCTTTAGTTTGCCCAGAGGGCTATAGCTTCATCTCAGGGGTTTACACTCTTTGTAACCAGACTGCCTTATTCAAAGAATATAATAAATAGGAGTATGCTGTGTGGTTGAACACTGCTGTCACCGGATCTAACTTGATTTTTAACATGCGTTTGACAATTTGACATGAAAGGCTACTGTTTGAGCTGAAAGCAAAGAGGGTTCAGCAGTAAACGTTGGGAAAATTATCTGAGGAGGAGGCAGCTGCAGGTATTATTTGGAGAAGCTCTGTCAGGGTGGCTGGACCAGGTCCCAGCTACCTTAACTCAAAAATTTGGATTCAGCAGTTCAACGTCAACTGGTCAAATTTTCAGATGGCACCAAGCCATAGAGATCGTGCAGTTGAGAAGACATCTGAAAAGGCAGTTTAGAAAATATACAATGAATCAGATGGGCAGTATGAACCTGAAGAATACTAACAGGAAACAGGAAGCATACATGCTGCCTGAATACTGTAGAAATATGAAAGGGTAAAGAGTAAAGTGATGTAACTGATGTAACTGATGATGTTGAACATTCCTAAATAGTAGACTAGGAGTGGGGGAAGTCATGTTCAATTGCACAAAGGTCTGGTCAGGCTATACCTTAAGCACCACGTTCAGACCTGGCCACCAAAATGACAAAACATGCAAACCCCTTTAGACTGTTCGGAGGAGAACAATTGGACTGTCTCTTAAATCATAAGAATAGACAAAAAAAATTGAGAGAAATGAAAGTTGACCGTCTATGTGGGGGAAAGGGGTAACTATACACTTACTCTAAGAATAGCTATTGAGCATGTGCACAAGGAATAATGTCAAAGTGATGTCAGATCATAGGGAACTGGGACTTGAGTCTATAGAGTTTCTGTTACCACGCCTTGCATATAGTTATGTCTATCAATGCCTGTTAATTTTCCTTTACGAGTTCAGACCTGATCTTACAACATGGTGGCAAGAGTGAACAGACCTATATAGTTGGAGGCAAGTGGAAAGAGACAACTTAAGTGAAGCCCAGTGACAGCACATGCTATCGGAAGAGACTGCCGCCCTCCCAGCCTACAGGCCACGAAAGTAAAAGAAAAGCCAGGGAAAATAGTGCTGTGGGTGAAGGAATTAAAGGCCCATTTAGGCACTGAACCAGGGAAGGGCAAAACCCGTGAAAGCTCACAGCTGAGAATGCGGCAAGCTGCAAGAAAAATCATTAAACCTTTTTAGATTGAGATTTTGTTTTGCAGAGATGGGGAAGAAAACAGCAGAAAGCTTGCCAGAAGAAAGTGTTTGAAGAAATGGCACATTGATGCCATTAAGAAACCCCACCATCCATAGCAGAGCCCAGTCAGGATTATAAAGGGTCAGGAGTGCCAAGCGAGACAACATTTCAGAGCTAAATCAGCAACGTATAAAAGGAGAAACAGATGTCAGCAATCTGCAAGTGGCCAAGCATTAAAGGATGCTGAAGAGCAAGATGAGTTCTTTCTGAGAGATATAACAGGTCTATGAAAAGCTTTCAGCTGTCTTTATTTTGTACACCTTCAAGTCAATTTCTTTGGTCAGATTTCTTGGTTAATGACAAGAAAATTAATGTTAAATTGGATATAAAGGAAGATGTATCTATTATGGTTGAAGCAAAGAAATTCTTAGACCCATCTTCCATTCAATTTTGGGGCAAAGGAGGTATTAAAATGAGAGTGAGAGCTTGGAAGAATGCTAGGCTTTGTTATACCGGATGAAAGATAAGAGAAATATTCCTTTATTAACAGATGCAGTTGGTACCGAAGTTGCCTCAGTATTCCAAGAGCCATAGGGTGAAAAAATACAGCAAAGCCTAGGGTGACCTGCAATATGAATGCATTCATAGCTTTATTTTCTTTCTCATGACAAACACAGAGAATGAACCTAACACTAATACATTTAGTGGAAGTAGAGGTCCAGGACTTGACTGTACTTTTAGACTTGGCTGGCACTATTGGTGAGGTCCACATTGTCTTTGTTTTGTAGCATCATCCTTTTGTTTAAGAAGATAACAAAATTGTCTATTTATTCCACTTAACCCAAAAATGCAACTACAACAACAGCAGCAGCAAACAACTAGATTAAGAAATTCCTCCCTGTAGTGAAGACTGGAGCACTACAGGAGGTAGAAGCAGATCCAAATCCGGAGTCTCAGCTGTTATCTGCTGTACTTCTACACTTGCTACAGATGAACAGGACCTTGGCAAATTTACAATATCTCACCTGAAGGTAATGGACCTGATGGAGTTATAGGATAAGTGTAAAGAACAGGTTCAAATGATAGATGTCCTAACACTTAAAAGCCTGGTAAATGGTGAAGACCTTATTGTAGTTCAACGATAAGTGAATACAAGCAAAGCTTTAGAATTTTCTACAGTCAGCTAGATGGCCACAATAGTTAAGAATTCTTAGATTATGGAATTTGAAAGGGATCTGCAATGAGGCTTAACATGGATCAAAGGACATCAACATAGATTTAGGACCAGTATTTATCTTTAGGCAGTGTGGATAATTACCCACTTCCAGTGGCAGAAATTAACTCTGTGAAACACATTGTTACAACAATATATGAACAACATTGGGATGAAGATGATGCCTTCCAAGAAAAGCTTTCAACCTTGGAGACAGGCAAACAAGATGTAATTCAACAACAGAAAGCAGCTAATGAAAAGCTATCCTGTGAAAAAGATACTTCCAAGCTTTACTTGGATCATGCTTATTTTGGACATTCATAAATTAATAATCTGCGTAAAAGTCATAAAACGGCTTGGAATCGCTCAATGTCTATTTCAGTAAATGGATAGAGGCTCAAACGGCTATTAGTGCCGAGGAGGACCTTGGGGAAGTTTAAAGATGAGCATCAAAAGGAGCTTGGACATTGTACCAAATCTTGCTTACTTGTACAGTCTAATTCACTGAGGATGACTTTTGAATTTAAAGCTTCAGAGGTTGAAAAAAAAATTTTAAATTACAGAAGATTTCCACAAGTCCTGGTTGAGACAGAAAGTCTCTTTCTTACTGAAATATTCAGAATGCAAAGATCACTGTGAATTATTAACTGAAGAATACATTTTACCACAATACATTCTTGCTTGTATTTAGTTACCTTCAATAAAATCTATTAATATCAACTCACTTGAATGTTGACCTGATCTGACTACTAGAATTATGTAATTTTGCAACAAGTATAGAAAAGAGGAAGCAATACACAATTCAAAGAAAAATAGGACAAGAGAATCCAAGTTCAAATTAGTGCTAACGTCACCCTCCTAGCCAGATCATTATCAACTCCTTTGTCTATCCAACTGATCTTCTCTCTCTTTAGGCTCTATCCTTTATCCTATCATTTACTCCCTACCCTATCCCCTTCCATCTTTTCTGCATATAAACCGACACTTTCCTAGCTACCATCAGTTCTGAGGAAGGGTCACCAGACCCAAACGTTAACTCTGACTTTTTCTTCACAGGTGCTGTCAGACCTGTTGAGCTTTTCCAGCAACTTCGGTTTTCGTTTCAGACTTACAGCATCCGCATTTCTTTTGGTTTTTATTCTAATGTCAGGTAGTGTTTATTCAGACAAAAGTAGAATGGCAATTTGTGAGATGATATAAGCAATTAAAAAAGAAATAACGGTAGGTAAATAAATGAGCAAAAAGTTGGTAAATTGAGTGTAATGTGCGAAAATATGAAATTGTTCACCTTAGAAGAGAAAACAAAAGAATAGATTATTAATTAAATGGAGAAAACTTGCAGAAAGTTGCAACACAAAGCAACTTGGGGCACTTGTTCATGAAACACAGAAATCTAGTATACATGTGCAACAGGTAATCTGGAAACCTGATGGAATGTTAACCCTTATTTCAAGTGTGAATATAAGAATAGGGAAATCTTACTACAGCTATACATGGTGCTGGTGAGACCATGTATGGAATACTGTGTGCTGTTTTGGTTCTCTTAGTTTGGAAAAGTTATTGTTTCCTTGGAGGTGGTTCAAAGAGATTGATTAAGTTGATTCGTGATATGGAAAGATGAGCAAAGGCCAAACAGGTTGGGACTCTATTCACTGGAGTTTAGAAGAATGAGAGGTGAAACATGCAGGATTCTTAAGGGGCTTGACAGAGTAAATATTGAGAGGATGTTTCCCCTATTGGGAGAGTCTCTGACCAGAAAACATAAACTCAGAGTAAAGGGGCACACATTTAAAGCTGAGTTAAGGAGGAATTGTGAGGATTGAGAGTCTTTGGAGCTCCTTGCCACAGAGAGCTGTGGGGGCAGAGTTCTTTATTATTTTTAAGGATGGGATAGAGTCTTGATCAGTGGGGAATCAAGGGTTTTGGGGAAAAGGCAGGAAAGTTGGACATGAGGAACATTGGATCAGCCACAACACTATCGAATGGTGGAGCAGGTCTGAGGGGCTGAATGGCCTAGTCCTGCTCCTATTTCTTCCAATTTTATGGTCTTAAGGGTGGCCAGCAAGTGAAATATATTTCTAGTAGGCTAGTAGCTGTTCATTTTTGGGTAATATGTGACATGTGATACATGACATCTTGCTGGATAGCTGAGTCTGCCTAGGCAAAAAGATATTTTGCAGCTTTATCTAATTCATTGCCAAGAAAGTTTCATTCTTAACTGGAAAACGTAGGTCAGAATCTAAGTCAAATGGTTTTTGTTTCAATCTTCCCATGGTTGGCTTGTGCAGCCTATCATGAGGGTGTCTCCGGTACAGAAGAGGAAACTGTTTATGGAGGACAGAAAGTAATCCTTACAGCATTGTTGAGGTGTTTTTCTTGGAGAGTAAAAGACTGACAGGATCTAGGGAAGTAATTTTCATTTAAGCTAACTCACTCTCCCACCTGAGGTCTATGTGAAGGGAAGGTGATTAAATAGGAAACATTACAAAAAGTCTTTAGAAATACAGGTTCCCTGATCTGTATGTTCTCTATAGTAAAAAAAAACATCATTTTTGACAGATGTCTTTTGATAGAAACCATGTGCAACCTTTGGAAGTTTCTGAAGTCTCTAAGCACTCAAAGGATTATATAAGGAGGTAAAAGATTGCAGTGAGGATTTCTGGTAACGTAAAGCAACACTTGCTGACAGGAATTAGACTAATAATTAGGATTTCACTGGCATGTATGACAAATAATAAAATAATTGAGGGTAATTTCAAAATTGTATACATGATGAATAAAACGGCTTACTTAAACACGAATAGAACATTTGTGGAAGAAATATTTTTCTATCGACATATGGGATTAAAATTATGATACTTCTTTGCTTTTTTGAGCCCTTATATTTTTTGCTGAACTCATTCATAACAAACAGAAATCACTTCTGCTTTCACGTAGTCATACAGCACCAGCAGAAGATGGCTAAATTTTTTCTTTCATTCATTTGTGGGCTGTGGGCATCGTTGGCTGGCCAAGATTTAGTTCCCCTCCCTTGTTGCCCTTGAGAAGGTGAGCTGCCTTCTTGAACCGCTGCAGTCATGTGCTGTGCACTGACCCATGATGCCGTTAGAGGGGTAATTCCAGGATTTTGACCCAGCAACAGTGAAGGAATGGTGATAGATTTCCAAGTCACAATGGTGAGTAGCTTTGAGGAGAACTTGCAGGTGGTGGTGTTCCCATGTACTTGCTGCACTTGTACTTCTAGATGGAAGTGGTTGTGGGTCCAGGTAAAAGGAAGCATTTTTAAAAACTCAAAATGAAATAGGATTATCGCATACATGAAATACTATGTTTTTAAATGAGAACTTCTCGTCATATGGTGGCCTTCATGATCTCATGATGTCACAAACCATTTTAGAGTGTCATAGAGCCATGGAGATGTACAGTACAGAAACAGACCCTTCGGTCCAACTTGTCCATGCTTACCAAATATCCTCAATTAATCTAGGCCAACATTTGGCCCATATACTTCTAAACTCTTCTTATTCATATATCCATCCAGAAGCCTTTTAAATGATGTTCTTGTACCAACCTCCACCACTTCCTCTGGCAGCTCATTCCATACACGCACCACCCTCTGCATGAAAAAGTTGCCCCTTAGGTCCCTTTTAAATCTTTCCCCTCTTACCTTAAACCTATGCCCTCTAGTTTTGGACTCACCCACCCTGGGGAAAAGACATTGTCTATTTACCCTATTCATGCCCCTCGTGATTTGGGTAAAGTACTTTTGTAGTGCCACATTATTGTAATATACAGAGCCACAACAGCTAATTTTCAGATAAGATGCCACAAAAGGCAGTGATATCTACAACCTGGATCGCCATCTGGATATTAGATGCCCCTACCTTGTGTACTTTGCATGTCTCGTCACAGCCCAATGTAAGGAGGACAATATTCTCACCCAACTAATCTCCTTACACTGAGGCTGGGTGCCAAAATCAGCAGAACACCACTAGATGTAAATAAATAATTAAGATCCAATTGAGCTCATGAAAAGCTCCATCAACTCCAATATTATGCTGCCTGTACTGTAAAATTATTAGCATGGACAGACAAGTGGGTGTAGGCAAAACATTTTTATTTCAAACTATTTGTAAAGGCAGAAAGGAAAAGGGTGCTACCTTTGGTGGGTGCCCATGCCCATCAGGACACCCTGAAGAAGATTCCTCTTCCTTCACATCAGCCTGTAGTATGAAGCCCAAATTCCCACTTCCCTCATGCCCCCTTCTCCCAAAGGTATTGAAACCCATTTGTTAAGATAGTGATCAAAATAGTCTTTATTCTGATTGACAACAGCATTATGTTTCGTGGTTGTTGCCTAATACTGGAAAACATGCGGAGGTTATAGATCAGTGCTATTTGAATCCATTCATGGATTACTATCTCATTTTAATTATCATAATTTTAGCATACAATGTCCAACCTTATAGTGGCCATTGAGAAAAGCCACTGGAAGGCAACAAGGTCCATGCAACTGTTACTCAGTAGAGGTTCAAATTTTTTAAAATCAGTATCTACTGGACAACAAAGTTTCAATGGGAGATAGTAGGAACTGCAGATGCTGGGGAATCCGAGACAACAAGGTGCAGGGCTGGATGAACACAGCAGGCCAAGCAGCACCATAGGAGCAGAGAGGC
>NC_063361.1:18893018-18904073 GCF_021869965.1 Rhincodon typus
AGGAAGTGTTTGCCTATGCATGCTATGATTGAGAACATTTGTCAGTACTCAAAGATTTTTGGGACATGAAGGTGACTAAAGGAGGGAGTCTGGATTGTAATAGTGTAGGACAAGGATGCTGGCCATGGGTGAAAATTTCCTGGGCAAGTGTGCAAGGGTCACCAGGGTAGGGCAGAAGAATTGTATATGAATGTAAGTGGTACAGATACAAGTAGAAAGCATCTCACAGTTGGGAATGATGTTTGAGTATTGAACCTAATGCCAGGAATTGATGGTGTCAATAGTGGGGTCCTGGTAATTAATTTGAGAGCAGTGGGAATTGGGTAGACTAATCATGATAATGGGGAGGATGAACATAATAAGGGGAGTGAATGGTGGGCACTGCTTTTCTAAATGCGGGAGCAGTGGTCTTTGATAATTGTTGGGTTAAGAGTGTGAAGGGGAAATTTGCTCCACTGCCTCATATTATAGACTTTCCACTTTCTGCTTCCTAAGCCCAGTGCTATTGAATATGTCAGCTCATCCTTTAGTGAGCAAGTTGAAAAGGGCTAAGAGTCAATGTTAGAATGGGGATGGTGACAAATGTTAGCTCAGGAGGATGTGTAGGCACATGAATAAGCATTGTGATAGGGTCCACTATAATAGGATAGGCTCAAGGGAAGGTTAAACTTAACATGGCAATTACTAAGGATTATGGGAGGAAGTTAATGGGAAACAGTGGATTGGTAGAAGGTGGTGGTTCCTCTTCTGAAAATGATGTGTGCCATTTTACCTTTCTCTCACTCAGAATGCATTTCTTAACTGGTAGCTAACAGTTGAAATGAGAGGAAGGTCTTTGCAAGTGGGAGGAGTTACTGTAACAGTGTGTGCTGACTAGAGGCAAACTCATGGATGTTTGAATGAGAACCTCTCAATGAATAAGGCCAAGGGCAACACTGTGTCTCCATGATTCAGGAATCTCATGAAATTATGATGTGATTTGTGATTTATATATATGTTTAATCTCATTTAATGTAAGTTCAGTTTTGTTGGTTTTTGAGTTAGCTGAATCAAAATCCTGGAATTCCCTCCCTAATAGCATTGTGGGTCAACCTACAGCAGGAGGACTGCAGTGGTTCAAGAAGGCAGTTCAACACCACTTTTTCAAGGGTAACTAGGGATGGATAAGAAATGCTGGCCCAGCCAGCCACACCCACATCCCACAAATGAATAGAACAAAAAACATGAGTTTCAAAGTTAATAATTAACTTATATTTCTGTTAAAACATGTTTTGAGGATTAGCTTTAGAATTAATGGCTTTTTGCGCATCACCAATGATATTTTTGTTTACCTTCGATGGTTTGTTGGTCAGCAAAGTAAATAAATGTTTTCTTAGACATTTCTGGACTCTTTTTAAAACTTAAAGGAAACCTTTAATAGCTTAGAATGAGAGAGGTTTTCTTTAGCTTTAATTTGGAACATAAATCATTCTATGAAGTCCTTGGATGAAACGGATGGATAGACCATAGCTCCTGAGAATTCAAGGATATAATGAAACTAGATTACCTTGGAGTAAAAAGTAATGTTATTCCTAGACTGGAAGAGTCAAGATAAAATCCTGAACAGGTTACTTAATGGTGAATATGTCTAAATCCAGGTGTCTAATAGGTCCAGGAACAATCTACCTACTATTCCAGCCTACAGGTTAAAATCATTATTGACTTAAACCTACCAACATATTAGATAAAGGGAGTCTGGTATGAATATTGTACCAGTGGTGTGTCAGTTAGTACGCAAAAGTTGTTTTGTTTCTTTTTGATTTATAAAGGAGTATAGTGGGATTAATGGGAATATAATTTTATGATGTGCTTAAACATTTTTGCATTGTGTCACAAGTAGATAGTTTGATTTATTCCATTTCATCATCATTTCTTTTGCTAATAAACTATTATATTGTTAAAGCAAAATCTGAAGCATCACATGCTTATGTTTCAGCGAGAGACCACATTGTTAAAAACAAAACAAAACATGATCTATCAAGTCAGCTTTCAGTCTGGGATCTGACTTGTCCAGTAATAACATCGGGGGCTGGGATCATAACAATATTGAAATCCCAACAACAATGGGAGCTGCAGTGACATTTGAAACCAAGGAAAACTCTTGTTGTTTGAGAGAGGGACAGAGAGAGGACTGAAAAGAAAATGCTGAACAGTTTAATCATTGTCATTTGTTCATATCTATTACATCATGTGTATATTCGGCTGGGTCAAATGAACCCTGCACTTCTATTCACAATAGTGCAGTGAGGTGTTGCAACCACTTAATGTTGTGTCTGAGATATCCCTGGGAATGGGAGAAAGCTGTGGTGTCAACACAGGTTGAACTGATGCTCCATTGAGACAATGCCCATCTGGGTGCTCTTTAAATATGGTGCCCGCACCATTGACCCTGAGAGGTAATGCTGGTAAAACTTGCTGTCTGCCCTCCCTATAATATTTACCATTCTCCTCCTGTTTGTATACATAATAAGTTGAGAACTGTCTGTACGAGAATAACCAGCTTACTCCTGAGTGGAGGTCCTCCCACTTCTATGCCAAATGCTGGATTTATTCAGTACAATGAAAAAATCCACCTTTTAATTTGACATCAGGGAATTTTTTTTCTTTTAGCAGTTCTTGCATCAATCCCAAACATTTGCAAGATCAACTCTCATTCTTCCAAACTCTCATTAGTATATCTCTATTTGCTGAGCCTTCCTCATAAAATACTTCAACATCCCAGGAATCAACTCAGTGTATGTTCTCTGAACTACCTGCAATGCAAACATATCCTTCGATCAAATGGAAACAACAACTGTACATAGTACTTGCCCTGTACGGTTCTATCAAGACTTCCCTACTTTCATCTCCCCATTGCAGTTAACATCCATTTTCTTTCCAAATTACTTGTAGTACTTGCATGCTTATGTTTTGTAAATCATGTTGTTACGACACATATCTAATGATGTGCAAGGATGCCCAGATCCCTCTGTACCACAGCATTACGCAGTCTCGCTGCATTTAAATAATATTCTGTTGTTCCAGTCTTCTTGCCAATGTGCACAACCTCATACGTTTCCATATTATGCTCCATCTGCCACATTCATGTGCACTCATATAACTTATCTGTATCCCTTTGCAGATTCTTTGGCATAGTTTTGTGGTGGTGATGGGGGTCTTGACTGTCAGCTGGAGAGTTGGCAAGATCCCCAAGTTGCCACTTTCAAGAAGCCATCTTGTGCCACTCAAGTGTTTCACAGGCCAGCGTCAGACCATTCTGCAGGATCAAAGACCATATGGGAAGAAGACCTGCCAGCTGAGAGCTATGGGCCAAACAAGGGCTACAGCTCTTCTATACACAACAGCACCACAAGGGAGGAAGTAGCTGCTGCTAGTTCACACCCACATGGAGGGCCATGCTCAGGTGAGTGACAACAAGGAAGGGTTTGTGGGATAGGAGTCATAAATTATTAGATTTGTACATCATAGAAACAGACCCTTCAGTCCACCTTGTCCATGCTGATCAGGTATACTAAATGAACCTAGTCCCATTTGCCAGCATTTGGCCCTTATCCCTCTAACAGCTTCCTATTCATGTACCTACCCAGATGCCTTTGAAATGTTGTATTTATACCAGCCTCTGCCACTTCCTCTGGCAGCTCATTCCATACATGTATGAAAAAGTTGGCCCTCAGGTCCCTTTTAAATCTTTCCCTTCTCATCTTAAACCTGTGCCATCTATTTTTGGACCCCCCACCCCCACCCTGCCAATCCAGGGAAAAGATCTTGGTTATTCACCCTATCCTTACCCGTTTTATAAACCTCTCCAAGATCACCCCTCAGCCTCTGACACTCCAGAGAAAATAGCACCAGCCTATTCATATTCTCCCTATAGTTCAAACCTTCCAACCCTCTGGCAACATCCTTGTAAATCTTTTATGAACCCCTTCAAGTTTCACAATATCCTTCCTATAGCAGGGACACCAGAATTGAATGCAGTATTCCAAAAGTGGCCATGACCTCCCAAGTCTCAAACTCAATGCACTGCCCAATACACACAAGTATACCAAATGTCTTCTTCACTACCTGTCTACCATTGTCACCATGATGAGTGACTTTCCCCCTGTCAATTGGCTATTTAAGACCCTTAATTGCCAGGGGGAACCATTTATGGGCCTTTAACCAGAGTCTTAGATGGGATGCAGGCAGAAAAGTAATGAAGTATTCACCTGATTAAATATCTCTACTAAACTCCCAATGGGAGAGTACACAAGATTCCAAGCTTATATCATCCTTATAACTTGCCTTCCTAGCTAAATTTGTATCATTAGCAAACTTGGTTACAATCTACTCATTGCTTTCACTTATTGAGGTAAATTACTTGCAGTGGAACCTCCAGCACTGATCTCTGTGGCACTCTTCAGAAGTGTCCAGACCCAAAACGTCAGCTTTCCTGCTCCTCTGATACTGCCTGGCCTGCTGTGTTCATCCAGCTCTACACCTTGTTATCCCATTTATCATGCGTCTTTGGTTGTATATTAGCTAGTCAAAGCCTCTTTCCATGTTAATGCATTCTCCCAACACCATGACTTCTTATCATTTAATGTAGCTTTTTATGTAGCATCTGATCAACTGCTTTTAGAAATCCAAATACACTGCATTTACTAGTTCCCCTTTAGCCACTTTCTAAAAACCTCCTCAAAGAACTTTAATAAATCAAACATTTATTTTTCGTAAAAGACATGTCGACTCTACTTGATTATATTCTGCTTTTCTAAAGTCTTGGTCCTGCTTCCTTAACAATGGATTCCAGGATTTTGTCAATTATAGATATTAGATTAAATAGACCATAGTTTCCAGCTTGTTGATGGTTTCAAGGAATAGATTGGCCCACTGTTCACTCAGGTTCCAGACACCTTATTACACTGTTTGAAGTTTGCATATCCTTCATCTCTGAGGGCAAGTAAGGGTGAAGACCTAAAAATGCCAGTATAAGTTTAACTAATGGGACAAGTTTCAAGATGTCCAGTTCCAGTAAAGACGTACATGTTATCTCATGTCATCAGGCCTGATGGGCATTCCTTTTAGTCTTGGTGTGAATAGTCTTAGCAAACGTCCTTAGCTCAAATGGAATTAATTATTGGGCAGTTAGACAGAGATGCAAAATTGCCCTTTTACATCAGCGCCAATATAAAATGTAATCCATTTATCCCATACCATCAGCAAAGAGTTTTATTTTGTGGTCTAAAAGATATCATTTTATATATATAGTCATACAGAAAAGTACAATTTCCAAGTTTCACCTTTCTGTGATACAGAATTCCTCCATAAGAGACAGAAATAGTAGCCAGAGCCTTGGTAGAGTGCACATGGTGTCCACCAAGATCTCCAGGCTAGTCACATGTTCACCAAAGTGATTATTATAAATTGACCCTTTTAGAGTAGAGGCTCTTTGTGAAATTTATTTGGCTTTTAAAGCTAGTAAAATAGCTTGCTTCCTCCCACAGCGGTTTGCCAATGCTGTTTCATCCTTGTACATTCCCCAACAGGATGCCTAAGTGCAAGTCATAACAGCCAGAAATATTGAACGTAGTCGGTTCCTCCCTGACACAGGACGTTTGTTTGGGCTGAGAATGAATGTCACAAGTATAGTGGGATTCAGACTCTGCTGCATTAATGGCAGTTGAGGAGCTCTGGAAAGTTATTTCAGTTCATGGTGAAGTTTGTAGAGTTCAGTAGCAGCTTTCTCAATTTTGTGTTATTCTGGAATAAATGGTACCCTTATGTATCACATAGTTTTCAAATTGTCTAAAACAAAATTCACAATGTAACACGATACATAATCCTTTTGGAGAACTGCACTTGCAGTCTCTTATTGTATCAATTTGGTGTCTGTCTAAGAGTTGATACCAGTGTTAGTATGATTCACAGTTCACCAGCAATGTTATCATACATCACACAAAACTTTTGTCACTAAAAGGCAAATGGAATTAAAATTGGAGTGTGTAGGAAGGCATAAGAAATTGAGAGAAAAGGTTATGACAGATATAATAGAATTTGTGTTGTAACCCACAGGATTATATTTATAAAATTTCTATCAAACCACAATGTAAAACATCAAAAGATATTGGATGGAGAAATTTTAAACATTTTAAAAGACTTTGGCAAGGAACAAATGCAACTCATGGCAACCTATTACTTGATTATCAATAGCATGGCTAAATCAATTGGATTGTGTGCCTAAAGATAGACCTAATATCCTCTTCACTATGAAAATATGTCCCTTATTATAAGAATTGGAATTCTTAACATAATGCAAAAGGATGTATAATACAAGTTGATTGATTCATCATCATGTTTCAAGTGAAAAAAAATGGTTTAATTTGCCTTTGCAGTCTGAGTTGCTCCATTGACCATACAGTAGATCAGACATATTTAATTATGTCTGACATATTTATGACAGCTGTCAATTCCACTTAGCTTCATTCACCAAATAAAGCCAAAATGAATTAAATAAAGGGGGGCCTATTCATTAATTGTGAGCTTCATGTTGCAGAAATCATAACATTCTCCTCTCTACTGGATATGACCAATGTAGGTAATTCTAAACATCTCCACCACATTCTTTCACTGATGAGCAGGAGAAAGCAAGAGATCATTATTAAGACAAGCCTGACATTCACAATATTGTAAAACCTTTCTGCTAAAATGATAAATGAGGAAGAGCAAGTTTGGTAGTGAAGCACAAAAGAGAAATGTTAAAACTAGAGACAGAGAGAAGCACAGTAAGGCAAAGAAAATAAGACAAGGAGAAAAGAAACATGCATTGATTCCAGCTTATTGTCCCTACTGTCAACATGATGAATACAGATTGATGCTATTAGCCTTGTTTTTCACATGAGAGCCTGCCTCCAGTTTCTAGCTGAAAGGTTCACACTTAAAGTGTATTGACATCTCTGCTAAATGATACCAATGCAGTACATAAGACCATAAGATGGAGGAGCAGAAGTAGGCCATTCACCCCATTGAGTTTGCTTCCACATTCAGTGAGATCATGGCCTATCTGATAATCCTCAGTTCCACTTTCCTGCCTTTGCCCAATAACCTTTGATTCCCTTCCTAATTGCAAATCTGTCAATCTCTACCTTCAATATACTTAACAACTAGCCTCAACAGTTTCTGGTTAAAAAAAATTCACAAATTTACTATCCTCAGGAAAGAAATTCCTCCTCATCTCTGTTTTAAATTTACAATTCCTTATTCTGAGATTATGACTACAGGTCCTCGACTCTCCCACAAGGGGAAACAACTTTTCCACATCTACCCTTGAAAATAGTTGTGGCGCCAGCATTGACCCCTCTGACACTCTATTCACAGGTTGCCATTCTGAAAATGCCTCCTCTATCCCAATTCTTTGTCTTCTAATAGTTAACCAATTTTCGATCTATGCTGACATAGTATCTTCAACACCATGGACTGTTACCTTATGAAGTTGCTAAATGTGTGCCGATGCAGCCTAATTATCAAATGTCTTCTGATCCAAATATGTTACATCCACTGCTGTACCTTGCTTGTTACTTTCTTAAAGAATTCTAGTAAATTTGTCAGGCCTAATTTCTCCTTCATGAAGCCATGCTTATTCTGCTTAATCATATCACGTATTTATAAATTTTCTGCTATTACATCCTTTACAATAGACTTTAATATTTTCCCAATAACAGACGTTAAGTTAACTGGCCTATTGTTACCTGTATTTTATTTCCTTCCCCTTTTAAATAAAAGTGTTACATTGGCAGTTTTTCAACCTTCTGGGACTTTTCCAGAATCTAAGGATACATGAAGATTACTACTAGTGCATCCACTATCTCTGTAGCTGCTCGATCTAATATCCCATCAGTTCCAGGGGACTTATCAGCTTTTTAGCCCCACTAGATTCTCTCATACTTTTTCTCTATTTTCATAAATGTCTGCCATTGTTCCTCAATGTCTTTGCTGGTAAACTCCTTCCCAAGTTGACTCTAGTCAGTTCTGCCCTTATTCTTTTGTAATTACATTTATTTAAGCATAGCACGGTTGTTTCTGACCCAGTTTTCTCCCTCTCAAGCTCAATGCAAAATTCTACCATGTTATGGTTACTGTTTCATAAGGGAAATTTAATTTTGACATCATTCAATAAACTTGCCTCATTACACATCACCAGATCCAAAATAACCTGATCCCTGGTTGTATCTATAACATATTGTTCTAGAAAACTATCCTGAACACACTATGAATTCTTCCTCATGGTTTCCTCTGACAATCTGACTATTTTAATCCACACCAAGATTAAACTCACTCATAAGAACATAAGAACATACGAACTAGAAGCAGGAGTAGGCCATCTGGCCCCTCGAGCCTGTCCCGCCATTTAATAAGACCATGGCTGATCTTTTTGAGACTCCATTCCACTTACCCGCCCACTCACCATAACACTTAATTCCTTTACTGTTCAAAAATTTATCTAGCCTTGCCTTAAAAACATTCAGCGAGGTAGCTTCAACCACTTCACTGGACAGGGAATTCCACAGATTCACAACCCTTTGAGTGAAGAAGTTCCTCCTGACCTCAGTCCTACATCTGCTTCCCTTTATCTTGAGGCGATGCCCTCTAGTCCTAGTTTCACCTGCTAGCGGAAACAACCTCCCTGCCTCCACCTTATCTATTCCCTTCATAATCTTATATGTTTCTATAAGATCTCCCCTCATTCTTCTGAATTCCAACGAGTATAATCCCAGTCTACTAAGTCTCTCCTCATAATCCAACCCTCTCAACTCTGGAATCAACCGAGTGAATCTCCTCTGCACCCCCTCCAGTGCTAGTATATCTCTTCTGAAGTAAGGAGACCAAAACTGCACACAGTACTCCACGTGTGGCCTCACCAGGACCCTATACAGCTGCAGCATAGCCTCCCTGTTTTTAAACTTCATCCCTCTAGCAATGGCAGACACTTGTGATTAACATACTGCCTTCGTTGTATGTCCTTATTATCTCCTGATTTAATTTCTATCCTACTGTAATGATACTGCTATGGGTGCCTATAGACTGTTCTCACTGTTGTTTTCTTTGCCTTTTTTTCTTCTCCTCCATCGATGTGGATTCTATATGTTTCCGTCCGAGATCATTTCTCCCTACCATACTTATTCCATCCCATTCCAACAATGCTACACTATCATACTTTCATTCCTGCCTGTCCTTTTGAAAAGTCACACACTCTTGTGTATTTGGTTCCCAGCTTTGATCTCCTTGTAACCATGTCTCTATAATGGGTGTACGATTGTACCCATTAACCTGTATTTGTGCTGTTAGTACATCTATTTTGTTCTGAATTTTACATGCATTCAAGTAAAGAGACATTACTTTTACCTTTTTACCATGTTACCTTGTTTTGACCTGATTTACTCAAGTTTTACTACATTGTATACTCTGTCCTTTCCTGCCACTTTGGGTATTGTTATCCAAATAATGCTGCCTGTAATGTTGCCATATCCTTTTGCTTTGTAAGCCTAAACTTACCACCTCCCAACCTACCCTCCATCCCCCAATACCCTAATTAGTTTAATGCCCTCCATACAGTCCCAGTTATTTGACTTGCAAGGACACTTGTCCCAGGATGATTCAAGTGAAGCCCGTCCCACCAGAACAGTTCTCTTCTACCCCAGTCCTAGTGCCACTGTTCCAAAAACTGAAACTCATTCCACCCATATCAACTTTGAGTCATGCATTTAACTTATCTTTATTTACCATATGTCTGCTTGCCCATTGCTGAGGTAGTAATATCGAAATTATTACCTTGGAGGATTTGCCTTTTAATTTAGCTCCTAACTATACAAACTCTTTCAGCAGCACTTCCTTTCTATTCTTGCAATTGCTGTTGGTACCAACATAGACAATGACCATTGGCTCCCTCTCCTCCCTCTCTAAGTTCTTCTCCAGCCATGAGGAGATGTCCTTAACCCTGCAGTCCCCATTCTTATCCGCACATCTTG
The DNA here is from genome assembly GCF_021869965.1 of Rhincodon typus. NCBI lineage: Eukaryota > Metazoa > Chordata > Chondrichthyes > Orectolobiformes > Rhincodontidae > Rhincodon > Rhincodon typus. The sequence continues at coordinate 18,903,062 of NC_063361.1, forward strand.
CAAAATCCTTGTAACTGTTGAACAATTGCAGGGGCTGAGGCTCCCCAACTTTTACACTCTGTGTCCTCTTATTTGCCTCACTTGCAGTCACACCCTTCTGCCCCTGATCACAGGCCAATTTTGTGCTACCTTGTCTGAGGGGTGTGTCCGCCCTCTGGGGCAAAGTGTCCAGATAACTTTCCCCTTTCCAGATGTGGCGCACAATGTCTGCGGCTCAGGCTCCAGCTCTTCAAATCAGATCCGAAGTTCCTCAAGCTGCAAACACTTACTACACATGTCATCGCTCTGGATCACATTGGTATCCAGCAGTTTCCACATGTTGCAGCAGCAACACATCACCCATCCTGCCATCACTATCTTATTTGATTTAACTCAAAAATTAATTATTCAAGATTCCTTGCCTTACATTTCATTGTACTGATATATTGGTTACTGTAAGCTTAAAAAAACACAAGTATGGATTTAATACCTAGGCTGTTATTTTTAAGATGAAAAAAAAAGAAAAAACGCTAGAGGCTTAAACACAAACTGAAGACCCTATTTTTCTTGAAAGACTAAATATTCAACAGTCCTGCTCACTAATCAACTTTTTTCCCTGCACTCACATTCAAGGCATCACAGTGCAGTTGGTGTCACCGGCCTCTCAGTCAATGCCGTTTAGCCTCTCCCACTTATCCGTCACTTTCGAGAATGTATACCTTCCAGTAGACAGGTTGTGGACCATGTGGGCAGTTTTGCCAACATAGTCCATACATTGGATGCATTGGATCATTTTGTTTTGTATTTTCCTTCTCTATAGTACGTTAGATAACCAAAACACAAAACAACTTATCTAATGCCTCAGATGTCCAGACTATGTTGGCTACACTGTCCAGACATATTCGAGATAGTAGGAACTGCAGATGCTGGAGAATCTGAGATAACAAGGTGTAGAGCTGGATGAACACAGCAGGCCAAGCAGCATCAGAGGAGCAGGAAGGCTGACGTTTCGGGCCTAGACCCTTCTTCAGGA
>NC_063361.1:18904573-18916439 GCF_021869965.1 Rhincodon typus
GAATTCAGCATTGTTTGTACTGCTGTGCTTGATCTACCTATATTATCCCATTTGTTTGTACCTCTGTTACAGCCCTGTAAACATTTCCTTTTAAAATATTGTATGACTTTCCATTTCTCTTGCTATCTTTAAATGTTTGGTCAGGCTGCATTTTTACAGCACATCCTCTTGCACTTCACAGAATCCCAGGAGTGTTACGGTGCAGAAGGAGGCCAAGTGGCCCAACATCACTGCACCTGTTCTTCAAATTAGCATCATTACATTGTACCAGTCTCCTGCTTTGCCTCCCAAAGCCTTGCAAATCATTTCTGTCCAAATAATAGTCTAATGTCCTCTTGAATGTTTTAATTGAACCTACCTCCACCACACTTCAAGGCAGTGCATTCCATATCCTAACTACTTACTGTGTAGAGAAGTTTTATTCTCCTATAACATTTGCTTCTTTTACAAGTTTTAAATCTATACCCTCTCATTTACACCTTCTACGAGTTTCTCCTTATCCACTCTATCCAACCCACTCACGATTTTGAAAACCTCTGTCAGATCTGTTAGCTGCTTTCTCTCCAAGGAGAGTAATCCAACATCTTCAATCTTATCCTCAACTCTCTTTTTCCTATCACTCAGCTAGTTTTGCATCCACATTGCTCCTGTCCCTTTTTTATTTCCAGGGCCTAGACTTTCTCCATATCCATTGATTCCTTCAGTATCAAAAAAATCTGTTAACTTTATTTTTCCTCCTTTTGAATATACTAATTCAGAGGTACGGAGTTTTGAAAATTCACAATCCACTGAGTGAAATTTATCATCATCTCAGTCCTAATCAGCCAACCTATCATTCTAAGACCATTGAACCCTAATTCAGAGGGGGAGGGGCAATTTCCAGCATCTGAACTGAACCGTTTTGACTCCTGTGTGCATGAACTGTAGTGGTGCATGAGATGCATTGCAGTCTCCACAGTTGTGTAGTTTTAACCAGAAAGTAGCTGAAAATAAAAACACATTTCATTAAAGAACAAAGAATACCAGGAAGAGAGATTTGATTCAGGTACTAGTAAGATGATATTGGCAGAACTGATTTACAGAGTTGCACCAATAATTATCTCTTGCCGCCCAGGTGTGGTAGTCATTGATCTATCAAGATAGATGGTTTTCATTCCTCTACAGGCTCATGATGCTCTGGCTGTTTTCTTGTTTGAATTTTCCTCATGCAAATTACTGCTGCTTCCTGCAGCACAGCGCTATGTAGTAATTATTTGGGTGCTGTGGAATGTTTTTAGGATGTTTGGACCGCATAAATTTAAGTTGTATGCGGTATTATGTAAATAAAATATCTTAAATGTAGGAGATAGCAAGAACTGCAAATGCTGGAGTCAGAGACAACACAGTGTGGAGCTGGAGGAACACAGCAGGCCAGGCAGCATCAGAGGAACAGGACAGTTGACGTTTCAGGTCAGGACCTTTCCCGACCCAAAACATCAACTGTCCTGTTCCTCTGCTGGCTGGTTGGCTGTGTTCCTCCAGCTCCACACTGTTGTCTCTATCTTCAACATGGCATAGATCACATAGCCATCTCCTAGCATAAGGTCATTGAATTTTAATCAGGAATTTGAAACACAATTTCTTTTTCTTTTTCTTTTTAGTTTATGGTCATTTAAACCCTTTTTGAATAACAGATAGGGAGCAATGACTCAAAGTGGTCTAGGAATTTTATTTGAATATTGGATACTAATCCGTGTAATTGTGGCAGTGGGAGAGATAGGAGCTTCCAGACCTATGCCTCTGTAGCTTGCAGAAACCCTTCAGAGTGCGCAGATCTTTCCATTCGATATAGACATTAACATGCAGAATTAGCTATAATTTGATTATTCAGGCTTGCAAAAACACATTAGGTAATAGCAAGTATAACTTGTTCGTTAGCCACAGGCAAACTTGTTTCTGTGATTACAGCAGCTACCAGCTCAACATTTCTTCCAGAATCTGCCCTTGCAATTTTCCCAATAAGCAATGCATTGCAGATGTTGTTTTTCTCACTATGAAGTACGCACACTTATCTTTATCACATGCACATATAGAAATATTTAATAAGGAAGATCAGCTACATTCCCAGGAGATATTCTCAGTAATAATCTGTTTCACCCTTTCTGGGAGATTTGTTCTCTTTCATTGACACTTCATTGACATCAGCCTTAAAGCAAAAAGCATTATATAGAGACTTACAGCTTTGTGACAATGGACACTAAATACTGATTGTTTGAGCTGGAAAACTCAGTATAAGCTGTGTTACCAGTATTTATTTGATTCTTGAGATTTCCTGCATCACATGCCTTTCCCTTGGAATTCAAAAGTGGAATTTAGTTTACATTATACCCAAATTAAATCATGTGCTGATGCTTCAGATGCCATCAAACCGGCTCCACGCGCGGAACAAGAGTTGGAATAAAAGAAGTATGAGGAGAGAAAACAGAATTAAGCAAGTGTAATGAAAAATAAATCATTGCCTCCAGTGTGTGTTTGGACATCAAGTGAGGGTGATATTACATTGCACACATCAGGTGTGTTATTACTGAGTTGCAAGCACAATGGAACTGAATTGTAGCATAACTGTTACTATTTTTGGAAGGGAAGAAAATTGAGTGGAAGTTTTTGAAACTTCGCATTTAAGTACAGTGTTGCATTCTTATCCACTTAGGCTCAACAAATGCCTGTGAGAAGACCTCCTTTATGTTTCTGAGGCAAGAGCTGCCTGTGAGACTCTCTAATATTATGAAGGAAATCAATCTCCTCCCAGACCGGCTACTTGGCACACCTTCTGTTCAGTTAGTCCAAAGCTGGTGAGTAGCCACACAGAAGATGGTCATACAAGTGAGAGAATCTCCTCTTTGAATAATGTGTCTCTTATGTGTGGCTTCTTCAAAGCAGTAAATTTTCAATGCAGGAAAATAATATTGTGCAATACTGACATGTTTTCCATCCACTTCAGCAATACTCACGTTATGCTTGTGACAGTATTAGAAAGGTGTTACTAAAACTGGCCATCTAATAATATGTATGTTCAGTAATGATATGAGTTGACTTGTATAGTTGACCTATATAAGCTGATGTATCCTGTTTCAATTATTTGACAGTTATCCAACTGGAACTGTGTAAGCTATACTGTGAACTTTCCCCCACTTCAGTTATGAGACTTGTTTATTTGTACCTTCTTATACTTAGCTCATATCTATCTTGATTGTAAAAACCAGTGTAATACATTTTATGGGTAGTGAAATGTGAGATATCCTATTAATCCCACTCATTATCATTAAGTTACTAGCAAATTTAATTGCAATTGTTTCATTGTAGTTTGTTATACATAATTTCACAATTACGGTCTCTGTTTTAGTACAAAAATGCTTCAAAGGAGCATTGCACTTTTACATGTTAGAGTCATTATTGTGCCCTACAGTCTGCTTAAGTGAATTCTGTATCTATAGAACTCAAAGCAGTTTTAATTTCCAGTCACTATTAAATCAATTCAATTTTTCTAAACTTTGTGAGGAAGTAGTAAGTAGTTCTGTATTTCCTGCATTGACACCTGAACTTTCTAGATTGCAGTATCACTCATAAAGTTGTACTTTATAGGAGACTGGGAGGGTAAATTCCTAGTTTTCATCTAAAAGTTGAGTTTAAGGTAAAAGTATGTCTTAAGAGGCCCCATTGGGTTTGCTTTGCAGATCTGGCTTTGTACTTTGTGTGCAGACCAGCTAACAAGTTATAGGAACATGAACATTTTTGCTGTGTATTTTGTATTTGTATTAATCATTCCATGACATTCTCTAAATTCTATATGAATAATTAATTTTGATTTTGAATGTGACCATATACTACTGCACTAGTGTCATTTTCATGCCCAAGTATGGCGGTCTTGTGAGTTGGCTGCCAGATTGTCAAGATACAATAAGTGAGTTTATATGAGAGAGATCACAAATGCTAGTAAACTAATTGACCTGCCCAGTTCTATTTTCTTTAAGATCGTTACAATTATTGTGAAGGATAAATTTATCCAGTTAGACTGGGGTGAAAGATAGAATCCCTACAGTGTGGAAACAGGCCCTTTGACCCAACAAGTCCACACCGACCATTGGAGCATCCCACCCAGACCCATCCTCTTATAACCCACCTAAGCTACACGTCCCTGAATACTACAGGCAATTTAGCCTGGCCAATCCACCTAACCTGCACATCTTTAGACTGTGGGAGGAAACCCACGCAGATGTGGGGAGAATGTGCAAACTCCACACAGACAATCGCCCAAGGGTGGAATTGAGTCTGGGTCCCTGGCGCTGTGAGGCAGCAGTGCTAGCCACTGAGCCAATCAAGATTTTACAAGTTAAATGGTTTTGAGGAACAGTGTTCATTTAAAAAAAAACAGTGTTAGAAACTAATGTTAAATGGTGAAAAATCTTGGAGCTTTTTCGGAGTACAAGTACTTGCATTGCATAAGGCACCAGTCAGTCAAGTATAATTGACAATGGAGGCCATTGAATCTGACCCATACAGAGCCTTGCGGTATAGTGTATATTCCAACCACATAAACTGACAAAAAATCTAATGTGTAATTGCATTAACAGGTCTGGATGTTTCCAGTTCCAGTCACCAGTTTGTGCTGAGCTAATGGATTTTAGCTGGAAATTGTTGAAGTGCCATTATTGCTCACTGTGACTAATCTAGCAAGAATAAAGATTAGATATTGTTTGTGCTTGATCACTATACATGGCGCAAATGTAAGGACATTGTTCCTGAATTATAACTGGGTTTGTTGTGAAGTCAACAGTACAACAGTAGTCTGACTAGACTTGCATATGTTGCTAGTATTTGGAGGGCTGCTGCTCCCTAATAAGAGGAAAGGAGAATATCTTAAATCAAAATTGAAAACTTGAAGTCAGAAATGAATTATGTCACTCCTTTTACACTTAAAGAATTTGTTTTGGATGATTTTAACCACTTGAGATCATGGTGTTTTACCTGTAGCTTGAACTCAAAGTAAACTAATTTATTCTGGTAAAGGCAGTTTCTCTGACTACAGTTTCATCAAATGATGATCATGTTGAGGCAGATGAGAACAACTGTACTAAAGTTGAAGATCATCAGTTGTTAATTTTAAGAAAATTTGGCAATTTGTTGTTAAACTAATGTACTTGTACAACAGTGTAGTTGTAATCAGTGATACTGCATCAACTAAACAGCCAAAACCTCTGTTGTATCTTGATCTTATGGTCTAGAAAATTTTTTAAACACTGAGCCCTGTGAGCTCCATGAAGCTGCTCTAAATGCTTCTTTCCAGAAGAGTACCCTCACAAGCATATTTTTGTCGATTTCCTTATGACCACTGTCGTCTTCAATTTAATTCTTAAATTGCTTAACTGATTTTATTGGTCCTTGTGTTTTGTACTTTCATACATGCCAATTTTCTTTTTATCTAGGTATGTTCAAAGTCTCTTGGATATGCTTGAGTTTTATGACCAGAACCCTGATGACCTGAGAGTTTTATCAAGGTATGTATTTTAAATTTGAAATAATTTGAGACTTACTGTAGTTCTTTTACTTGCTTATTTATTTTTGATAGAATATTCAACTATTTTTCTTGTTGAGCTCTTTACCTGCAATCCCTTTCTTACCAAAGGCAGTCAGTACAAGTAAATTGGGAAGGATTCATCATAACCTGCTTGACTGCATTATAAACACATCGTCTTTCAAAGCCATCATTTTCCAGAATGATTCTTGAACCTGGACCTTTTGACACAAGCAAGGTTGCTACATAATGTACCACAGGACAACCTCATCCAGCCCTTGCCAAAAAAATCAGCTTATTGGTGTCGTGTGTGGTAGTCCTTTCGAAAGTGTGTTGTTCCCCGATTGTGAAATAAAAGCCCTGTTAACAACTACTGGTTGTCATTACAATGTTTGGCTTTGAGGTAGCATTTTCAAATATGTTAAATTGGCATGAGATATTAACAGTAAGACCAATTTACGGTAATCATAGATTCTCTGCAGTGCAGAAATTCTGCTATTCGGCCCATTGGGTCCACACCTACCCTCTGAAGAGCATTCCATGCAGCCCTTGCTCCTGACCCTATCTCTGGAACCCCACATCTGCTATGCCTAATCCACACAAACCTGCACATCGCTGGACATTTATGGAGCAACTTAGCATGGCCAGTTCACTTACACATCTTTTGGACTGTGACAAAAAACGAGAACACCCGGAGGATCCCACGCAAACATTGGGAGAATGTGCAAACTCCACACCAGACAGTTGCATAAGGCTGAAATCGAACCGGGGTACCTGGTGCTGTGAGGTAGCAGTGCCAACCACTGAGCCACCTTCTATTTTAAACCTGTTAAAGGTCTCAAATTCATTTTTGTTGACAATGACCTGCTTGTGACTTCACAGGAGCCCAAGGCATTGAAATGTGAATTGTCAACTGCACCGTTGATGAGAAAAAGCAAGCATTTTTATGCTTTCAGTTTACTACAGCATATTTGTGCATTCCAATGCTTATAAACTTCACTATTGATATCATTTGGAGTGCTGACTAAGTGCAGTTTGAGGAAGAAAATATCAGTATATTCTTTGGGCAACTTTTTTTTTAGATATTTTAATATTGGTCTTTCACATTAGTTTTTGGAAGCTTGACATCAGGGGCAGCTATTTGTATTGTCTGTTAAATTTTCTTTCTGTAGAAATGTTGGATATAAAGTCAATCTAATCTTCTAATAATGTATGAAGCTTTGATATGTAATATATCTCAAAGGCTTTTTTTTTTTTTTGCATGATCTTAGTTTTACAGATGCTTTAATCACAATCCGGAATAGGCATAATGATGTTGTTCCAACAATGGCACAAGGTGTTATTGAGTACAAGGAATCTTACTTGGAAGATAGCATTACTCGTCAAAATGTACAGTACTTTCTGGATCGATTTTACATGAGCCGTATTTCCATCAGAATGCTCATCAATCAGCATAGTAAGTGAAAAGTTTGTGAGAAAACCCCTGTTGTCTTTAATGAGTGAGTTTTTATTTCAGAAACAAGCTTGTGTACTTTGTAAAGAATTGAATAATGTAACGCACTTTTACGAACAGGAATAGGCCATTCAGCTCCTGAAACCTGCTCTGCCACTCATTAAGACTTTGGCGTATGTTCATTCTCATCTATACCTGATGACCTTCCACCTTACTTCACAAAAATCTGTCTACGTTTGCCTTGACATAATTCAAACACTCTGTTTCTGTTACCTTTTCAGGAATAGAGTTCCAAAGGCTTTTGATCCGCTAAAACAAAGTTTCATCCCTTCCCTGTTTTAAATGGTTGACCCCTGAATTTTTAACAGCGACCCCTATATGTAGACCCTCTCTCAGGAGGAAACCTTTTCTCTATTTTTATTCTGTTAAGATCTCTCAGGATCTTGTTTGTTTCAATCAAGTTGTGTCTCACTCTTCAAAACTCCAGCATATACAAGCCTAACCTTTCCAATCTTTAATCTTTCCAAGTATTAGCTTGGGTAAACCTTCTCTGAACTGCCTCCGATGTATTTAACAGCTTTCCTTAAAGGTAACCGGTGCTGTGCACAATGAACGATGGTGTATGTTGAATATTTATGATTTTACTGCTATGAATGACAGGGTTACTGTGATCAAGTTCTTAATCATTTTTGTCACATAATCAAAATCTATTGTGCTAATATTTAATATTTTCTTCTTTTCCAAGCACTAATTTTTGATGGCACAACAAACCCAGCTCATCCCAAGCACATAGGCAGTATTGATCCAGACTGTGAAGTTGTAAATGTCATCAGGGGTAAGTATTTTTTTTCCACTGTGAAGTACTTTCATGTATTGATGTGGTAATTTATAATTCCTAAATCAGTTAAAATCCACAATCCGAATCTGTTTTTTGACTCTGTTTGCATTTTCATATTCATACTCTTTAGTGGAAGAGAAACGTAGAAAATAGCAGCAGGCATAGGCCATTCAGCCCTTTCAGCCTACTCTGCCATTCAATGTGACCTGATCATCCAACTCAATACTCCTATTCCCGTTTTCTCCCCATACACATTGATCCCTTTAGCCCTAAAACCCATATCTAAATCCTTAAATCTTCATTGTTTTGGTTTCAGCTGCTTTCTGTGGCAGAGAATTCTATAGGCTTGCCACTCTGTAGGTGAAGACATTTCTCCTAATCTCAGTCGTAAATGACACATGCCATGCCTTAACTGTAACCACTGGTTCTGGATTCCCTAGTCACCAGTAATGTCCTTCCTGTATTTATCCTGTCTAGTCCTGTTAGAATTTTATAGGTTTGAGATTTCTCTACCACCACCAGTCCCCATTTTCTAAACCTCAGTGAATATTGTCATAACTGATTCAGTATCTTTTCCTAGCAGTCCTGCCATCCCAGGAATTAGTCCAGTAAACCTTCAATGCCTCTTTCCATACCCAGAACATCCTTCCTCGGATCAGGAAACTAAAACTGCAAACAGTAGTCCAGTGAGGTCTCACCAAGGCCCTGTATGATTGCAGCAAGACATCCCTGCTCCTGTACGCTGGTTCTTTCATTAATATGCAGATAATTTAGAATCTGTGACTAAGTCAGCATTAAAGGTTTGTGCTAATAATGTTTTCATGTGTATTTGTGTTTACATGCCCATAACACCATAATTTTTGCTGATAATGTTAGCCTATGATCTTCTTAAAACTAACAAAATAACCATTTGTATTGTATAATGATTGGCTGCTGCTATAATCGGACAATGATGCTCTGCTTTGTGTACAACATATCTGTCAATTCACAAGCAGTTCTTTGTAAGTATCTAGGAAACGTCAACTTCTAATGCCATGAATATCACTGAAAGAAAATAAGAATTTGAAACCTTTTGTCTTGCACTCATCAGGACTAGGACAGAAGAAAGACAATTGTAAAAAGAAACACACATATTTATACAGCAGAATAAGAGGGTGCTGATTGGTTGGGTTAACATTAGCAGGGAGATCCAGCAGAAACAGTCTACTGTCAATCTTGACTCTCAGACCAGGTAAGTAAGTCTGAGAACTGAGATCTATTCTGGCTGCATCTCCATGCCAATTACAGCTCCGCCAATCACCCTTTTCTCGTGCTATATAAATTGATATCCTGTTTTTCCAAGTCTGGTTGGAATAGTCTGCACCACAGTTCTGATGAATGTAAGTAGTAAATCTTTCACTTTTGTAACATTTGGAGTCAAGCAGATATGTCTTGAGCAAAATGGTGATTTCAGTATTTATTAAAGTCAATATCTACTTTTTTTTCACAAAAGTGGTAGTGTCATTTTTCAAAACTTCTATTTAGTGAGCAAGTATTCTTCAGTTTTTTTAATACCAAAATACATTTTTTAAAAATCTATGACTAAGACTACAAAACCTAATGTATGGTACGTAATAATAAATTGTTTCCAAGATTTTAGATGGTCATGAAAATTGACTTACCCTTTTGTTCCTTGATAAGAAAGCAGTTAATGATTTCCATACCCCGTCCTATGTTGCTAGTGCAGCAACCAGTTAAAGCATTGTACACATGGATTTTGTTGATTCATCTGCCTTTGTTTCAACATTTTCCCACAAAGAAAACATTTGATGCTTCTTGTCTCCACCTTCGCCAAAATGAATGGTCAGTATCAGGATTCTACTTGTTAATAGTCTTTTTGTTGAAGTTCCATGTTCCACAGGTATCATAAAGTGCATGTAGCAGGTAACTTGAGATGTAGAAGCTTTGCATAAAGCAGTTCTATGTTAAGATGTGCATTTTTGCTTTGAAAATGATTGCCCTTGCTTTATGGATAGTCACTATCATCTTGTTCACAGATGCATATGAAACAGCTAAACTCCTTTGTGACCAATATTACATGGACTCCCCTGCACTGGAAGTGGACCAATACAATGGTAAAGTTGCATGAATTAATTTATAACACTCAATGCTGAAGTTATTGATCAGATCACAGCATCTTGTAACCTGTCATTAGTGCTGTTTGTTCCTTTTTCCAAAGTAACTGTACCTTTCAAAAAAAGTATACAGACCTTCTGAAATTGCTGTTTGTTGGCAGTTATTAATGCCTCACTTATGCGGAGACCTGTATATCGTTCAACCTTGACATGGCAGTTTTATTTGTTTGTTTTTATTAATTTCTTTATCACTGTCTCATTTAATAATCTGTATAACTTTTTTTTTCCTGTTTTTCCCACCCCTCTTCTACCTTTTTTTGATGCATTAGCTGCAATGAGATTGTAGGAATTTGATGATGGATGAACAACCCCTACCCCATATATCTACCTTTGTCTTGCATCTCTTTAATAACATTGGTCAATTAAAATCCATCAAGTTTGGTTTTGAAGTTAACAATTCATGTGACAGGAGTTGTTATTTGCATTAGACTATTCCATAAGACCATTAGATAAAGGAGCAAAATTGGGCCATTTGGCCCATCAAGTCTGCGCTGCTATTTGATCATGACTGATATGTTTTTCAACTCCATTTCTCTGTCTTCTCCCTGTAACCCTTGATCCCTATACTAGTCAATAACCTATCTATCTCTATCTTAAATACACACAATGACCTGGCCTCCACAGCTGTCTGTGGCCATGAATTTCACAGATTCACAACCCTCTGGCTGAAGAAATTCCTCATCACAGTTCTAAAGGGTCATCTTTTCACTCCAAGGCTTTGCCCTCGGTTTCCAGTCTCTCCTCCTAGTGAAAACGTCTTCTCCATGTTTGCTCTATCCAGGCCTTTTATTATTCTGTAAGTTTCAGTGAGATCCCTCTCATCCTTCTAAACTCCATCGAGTACACACCTAAAAATCTTCAAACACTCCTCATATGACAAGCCCTTAATCTCTGGGATCATTCCTATAAACCCCATCTGGACCCTCTCTAATGCCAGCACATCCATCCTTATAGATGAATTCCAAAACTACTGGTAATATTCCAAATGTGTTCTACCAGAGCCTTATGCAGCCTCAGCAGTACATCTATGGTCTTGAATTCTAGCCCTCTTGAAATGAATGCTGGCACTGTATTTGCCTTCCTAACTACCAACTGAATCTGCATATTAATCTTAAGAAAAGATCTTGGAACTCCCAAATCCCTTTGTGCTTCAGATTTCCAAAGCCTGCCTTTGTTTAGAAATGCCTCCTCTTCCTACCAAAGTGCAAAACGTCATACTTTACCATATTGTATTCCATCTGCAACTTCTTTGTCTACTCTTCTAGCTTGTCCAAGCCCTTCTGTAACCTCCCTGCTTCCTCAACACTGCCTGTCCTTCCTCCCACCCACCTTCCTGCAAAAATGCTATCCCCTATTCCCAATTCCTTCGCCTCCGCCGCATCTGCTCCCAGGATGAGGCATTCCACTCCCGTACATCTCAGTTGTCCTCGTTTTTCAAGGACCGTAACTTCCCCTCCTCGGTGGTCGAGAACGCCCTCAACCGTGTCTCCCACATCTCCCGCACCTCATCCCTCACACCCCGTCCACGCAATAAGAACCAAAAAAGAATCCCCCTCGTCCTCACGTACCACCCCACCAACCTCCGGATCCAACGCATCATCCTCCGACACTTCCGCCATCTGCAATCCGACCCCACCACCAAAGACATCTTTCCCTCCCCACCTTTATCTGCCTTCCGGAGGGACAACTCTCTCCGTGACTCCCTTGTCCGCTCCACACTCCCCTCCAGCTCCACCACACCCGGCACTTTCCCCTGCAACCGCAGGAAGTGCTACACCTGCCCCCATACCTCCTCCCTCACCCCCATCCCAGGCCCCAAGAAGACTTTCCACATCAAGCAGATGTTCACC
>NC_063361.1:18916939-18925706 GCF_021869965.1 Rhincodon typus
CTGTGTTCATCCAGCTCTACACCTGGTTATCTCAGTTATGTGAGAATGACAGCTTAAATCCATTATGTCAGTCATAACACTGTCTGTGAGCAAGGACAACATCTTTCTGGAGGCCAGAGGCCTCTAGAGATGCGCAATTATTTGTGGTAGAAACAGACTACCCTCCTCAATCTTTTGATCGTTATTCAATCTGATCCTCCTCATCAATTGCCTTGAGGATGCTCATTCTGTTCAGCTACCACAGATGACTAAGGTCTAAACTAGCTATTTTCTTCCCTCTCCCAGGGGAAGGTTTCCCAGTGCAGGTAGGCATCCTGACAGATCTTACCAAATTTGGTTGGTATCACTGTCATGGAAATTGGGCAATTGCACAGTTTGCCATGCTGACTCACTATCCTTCCAGCAAAGTTGAAAATCTAGCCTTTAATGCCTTAGGGAAAAAAACACAAGTGAAAGAGTTGGCTAGAACAGAATAAAGCAGAAGTCACAACATGCACTGGTTTCAAACCCAAGATCATAAACCTTTACAAACAGACAGCTGTTGTTATTATTGTGATTGCTGTTGAAAAAGGCTGTGCTGTTCTTGTCATGTGAAAACAGCTCTAAATCCTACAATACAGTTCAGAACAGAAAATGAAATTACTCGTTATGAGGCTTCACACAGCGATTGTAAAAGATATGAATGATGAAACACTGCATTGAATGACACAAGATTTTGATTGAATTTGATACTGAAGGCATTTTATCAACCCTACTGTGCTTAACAAATTTGTTTTTCTGAGACTTTTGCTTCTACTCCATAATGCGACATCTTAATGATCTATGCCACCATGTACATATTCAATACCTCATATAGAAATTACAATTTGGGAAAATAGCATATCACCCAATCACTCAGTTTTGATGCAGCTCCTTTCTAGTCCTCAGTAGTCCTAATCATATGTTCCCATGTCCTTTTGTCCCTTTTCCTTCAAGCACCTATCAAACTTAATCTTGAATGTTAATAGTCCTTTCTTTAAGTGTTAGCTGGCGCAGTTCACTGGCTCACAAAACTGAGAAGTTTCTACTCCCCTGTCCTAACTCAGATTCAATTCTTGACCCCTCAATCATCAGAGACAGTTTGTTCTTTTCTAATCTCTCCTCTCTTCACGCCTACTGAATAACTCAATAATCCCTCTGCCGTAACAAAAATAGTCCTAGTGACTTGATTTTGTGCAAGTAAACTCTAAAATACCCTCCCTACATCCGTCTCTCTAGCTCACTCTCTCCCTTTATAATCACCTCTTTGTCCGAATATTTTGTCAGCTGCCCAACGTCTCCTTATGTGACTTGGTGTTATAACTTGTTTAGTTTGTCTTGAAATGTTTCATTACATTAAATACAAGTTGGTATTGTGTTTACCTATAACAGGTTGCAACATTCAAATGAATCTGCAGTATAGCCTCTCTGCGGCCTCAAAATCCTTTTATGCTGTGGAGTTCGAAAATACACCAATACTCCTACTGGGGTCTTGTTGCTATTCTAACTAGATTCACTGTGAAATCTCATCTATTACATTCAGTACTTATTAGCTTAAAACATAAAAGCAGCACCTGTGGTGGAACTAAGATCTTGCAAATGTGAATTTATTTGCTCTTTCTGATCACTCAGCTTTCTCTCAGTCAAAACATATATGTTTATAATCAAAATGCACCAAGTGGTATTAAATTTCTATTGGCTTTTGCATTGTGTGACGTTGCCCATCGTTCTACGCAGGATGATCCCTGTATACTGAAATCCTGCCATGATCAAATTACATTTCAAATAATCATGTGTTACAACAGCTTCATATTTAATAATTCTTGCAGACTTGAGATTGAAAGGTTGTGACAATCTTGAGGTCAATGAAAGCGGAAGACTTTCTTAAGCAAGGCATTTCTTGGAAGTCACAATGTTTTGTGGTGACTGCTTGTTTATTGAAGGCTCCTTGCCTGGGATTAACACTTTCAGGTTGCAACTTCTGGTATAGAGATTGTTTAGGTCCTTCAGTTGGTGGCTAATCTGGGGAAAAAAAGGGAAGAACCTACCCAGCTCAACCTTCCTGTTCGTGAAAACTTCTTGTTGTCGGTCCAGTGCGGTACCTGAAGCCTGAACCTCAGCATGCTCCTGAAAAGCATCTGGAAGAATCTTCAAGTAATGATTTTACCCCCTTCTCTGAGGAGGCACTAATCCCATGGCATAGACACCTCTTGCTTTGTTGTATCTCAACCAAGTGGTCATTATTCTTGTGTGACCTGTGTAAGTGTTGGCAGGGTGCTGCCCACGAACTCGCATTACAGCCAGGGGGCAGCCTGACCTCACCTGTTTGTTACGAGATGTGCCTTTAAGAAGGATTTGTTCTGTCATGTTTCTTTTGAACGTGAGTATTGCAAACTTGAAGCCGAGCTGTCTGCTCTGAGCCCAGTTAGCTTTGTTCTTTCACAAACATTAGAATAATGGAAGCACCATGGAGTGGGGTGGTGTCAAGCTCCCACAGAACCAGGATTTTATTTTTAGCTTTCAGCAGCTGCTGGGGTCTTGAAGCTGGATGTGGAAGCTGTTATTCCTCTCTTTGTTATGGCTAAAAGCTGGGGTTTCCTTCATGCTGCTAGAATTGCATGTGAGACAATCTGTTTTACGGAATTTGCCTTTGTCAAGGATGTGTATACGGGATGTCACTATATTGGATCAATTACTGTTTAGTACTTAAATAATCTATTATTCTGTTAAGTTTTCCAGTAAAGCTAGTCCAATGTTTCTTTCTTTTGTTTGTATTTTAACAATAGTGTAATAGTACAGTGTACTCTGCTTCAAGCCTGGTAGTTTGACCAATCGAATTGCATCCAGAACACAACACTTTACACCTGCTTATAAAAATAAAAAAAAAAGTTGGGGTCTAGGTCATCTTCTTAATATATTTTGAGGGGTTTTGGTCTGGTCCATAACATAATGTTCACCTCCAAGGGTGGTAGCTGCTCAACACTGATTGGGAAAATGA
The DNA here is from genome assembly GCF_021869965.1 of Rhincodon typus. Lineage (NCBI taxonomy): Eukaryota > Metazoa > Chordata > Chondrichthyes > Orectolobiformes > Rhincodontidae > Rhincodon > Rhincodon typus. The sequence continues at coordinate 18,919,956 of NC_063361.1, forward strand.
AACTCTGCCTGATTTAACCTCCTTGACAAAAAAAAAGTGTTACGGACATTTTGTTTTACAATTGTCATAACTCAGAGAAATAACTCAGCAGAAGGAGTTTCAGATGGAGAGGGAATGAAGGATTAAATCTGGGATAACTGTGGTCCATTTTGCTGAATCATTCAATCCATTAGTGAAGGCTTTAGGAAGCCTCAGCTACGGGACTTTTGAGTGAAAATTTAGCCACCTGAATAAAATAAATCAGCCTCATCCACATTAATAATGCTATGTAGATATATATCTACATATACATTTGAATTGAACAAATCAGCAATCTGACTCAATTTCGTGTTCCACTTATCCTTTCAGAGTTGAATTACAGCTTGCAACATTTTGTTCAAAAATAATCAATCAGTTTTCCACTCTTAATCTTCTGAGATAACAAGAATGGGTTAGATCACTGACCTCAGCATTAACATGTTCAAGAATCATTAGATAGATTCACAAGTTGAATAAAAGTGTAGCTCTTCCACAGTTACTAAATGAGAGCTCGATTTAAAATGCAGGTTTCTAAAAAAGCTGAACAGAACGATTTCATTGCATGTAGACCATTATTGACCCAAAGGCTAAGATAATTCTATTGCCTGTGGTAAATCCAAACTGCAAGGACTACACGGAGGCTTGGACACCGCTTTGTGGAACACCTACGATCAGTTCGCAATGAGCAACTGCACCTCCCAGTCGTGAACCATTTCAACTCCCCCTCCCACTCCTTGAACGACATGTCCATCCTGGGCCTCCTGCAGTGCCACAATGATACCACGTGAAGGTTGCAGGAGCAGCACCTCATATTTCGCTTGGGAACCCTGCAGCCCAATGGTATCAATGTGGACTTCACAAGCTTCAAAATCTCTCTTCCCCCTACCGCATCCCAAAACCAGCCCACCTTGTCCCTGCCTCCCTAACCTGTCCTTCCTCACACCTATCTCCTCCGTCCACCTCAAGCCCCACCCCCATCTCCTACCTATTAGCCTCATCCCGCCTCCTTGACCTGTCCGTCCTCCCTGGACTGACCCATCCCCTCCCTAACTCTCCACCTACACTCACCTTTACTGGCTCCAACCCTGCCTCCTTGATCTGTCTGTTTCCTCTCCACCTATCTTCTCCTTTATCCATCTTCTATCCAGCTCCCCCTCTCTCCCTATTTATTTCAGAATCCCCTTCTCCTCCCCCATTTCTGAAGTAGTGTCTAGACCCGAAACGTCAACTTTCCTGCTCCTCTGATGCTGCTTTGCTTGCTGTGTTCATCCAGCTCTACACCTTGTTATCTCAGATTCTCCAGCATCGGCAGGTCCTACTATCTCTGTAACAGATTCTGCCATTACTTTCAGTTAATGGGAAAGAAAATCAGGTGAGGTGGAAAATGGACTGCTGCTTTGCTATCACTTGTTTTGTGCAGCCAAGACCAATTTAGAATCATAGAATAGAATCCCTACAGTGTGGAAGCAGGCCTTTCGGCCCAATAAGTCCACACCGCCCCTCCGAACAGCATCCCACCCAGACCCATTCCCCTAATTTCCCATGTCTAACCCACCTAACTAAACATCCCTGGGCACTATGGGCAATTTAGCATGGCCAATCCACCTACCCTGCACATCTTTGGACTGTGGGAGGAAACCCATGCAGACACGGGGAGAATGTGAAAACTCCACGCAGACAGTCGCCCGAGGCTGGAATTGAACCCGGGTCCCTGGTGCTGAGAGGCAGCAGTGATAACCACTGAGCCACCGTGCCACTCGTTTCTTATGAGCAAAACGTTAAAGAAATTGAATACTGCTCATTCATAAAGTTAAAAGATTTTCATCGAGTTCACAGCTAATAACAAAAATACTTGGATGTCTAAGGCTGCTTACAGAATAAATACACAGCAGTTTAACTTCATGGAATTAAAAGCCAGCTGAATGTGACAGACAAAATCTCATCTAATTATCCACGAGCGTGTGCTTTTTTAACTATTCAGCATTATTGGATTCACAAATATTTGTAAATTAGGCTAAAATAAAAATAAAGTCACCACAGTCTTACCAGACCATCTCTGATTAGAGAAAGATGCACTTCAGACGAGGGGAGAGGCTGAGAAGGACAGCCCCTCATGGTAACCTCAGCTGGTGCAGGAACTGAAATGTCAGCATCATTCTGCATCGCAAACTAACCGTCCAAGGAACATCACTGTTAAGATTTTCATTCACATCTTATAAGGTTATTAGCTTGGTCGTGCCTTCTCTTTGAATGATATGCACCCTCCACATGCCTTACGAGTACAGACTATCTTGGAAGGTTCTAGAGAAAGCTATTGTGAAGTGACTCAATTTTGGCGGCAGGAACACAGAGACAATCTGAAATAGATGTTACAAGTTTAAAATGGGTGCAGAGGCAGTCACCTGGCTGTGTTTGCACAGAAATCATTGAAGGTAGCAGGATAGATTGAGAGCATAGTTAATAAAGCATGGAGTATCCTTGGTTTTAATAATATGGCCCAGAGCACAAGAGCAAGGAGGCTATGCTAAAATACCAAGGTGTAGAGCTGGATGAACACAGCAGGCCAAGCAGCATCAGAGCAGCAGGAAGGCTGACATTTCGGGCCGAGACCCTTCTTCAGAAAAACATTGCTTCAGCCTATTCTGCAACAGTGCATCCAGCTCTGGGCACCATATTTGCAGAAAGATATGAAGGATCGAAGAGGTTGCAGGAAGATTCATATGAATGATTCATATCAGCAACGAGGAACTTTAATCATGTAGACAGACTGGAGAGACTGGGATTGTTATCCTTGGAGAAGATTGACAGGGGAACTGATAACAATGTTCAAAATGATGAAGGATCTGAACAGAATAAACAGGGGTTAAAAATATTCAAACTGGTGGAAACATTAGAAACAATAAAAATGAAGGGAATTGGAATACACTGAGAGAATGGTTGAGGCAGGTGCAATTTGGGTTTTCAGGAGGACATTGGATCATTGTCTGAAAATGAAGACTGTGCAGGGTTACTGAAAGGATGTGAGGAAATTTGGAGAGCCGGTGAAAACACAATGGGCTGAATGGCGTCCTTTTGTGCTTTAATAATTATTCTGTGAATCCTGAGCGTGCACTGCCATCATTATAATGTTGCAAAGAATGTGACGTACACACTTTGACATTATGTAAAGCTCCACGACCTACACCTGCAATGCTGTCGAGCATCCACTTTTTTCTCACTGGTTTACCTTAGGCCTTTATTCTATAGGATGTAAGTCACTGTTAAGATGCCTAGATTGCTCTAAACGTGAGACATAACACAGCTTCCACAGAGTAAGAACAATGTTCTGGCTCTGATTTTGGTGTTGATGGATATAACAATGGAGAAACAGTTCCCACGTCCACATGGCAAACGGAAGTCACCTTAGATTGAATGTTCAATACTGGAGTGATGCCAGTATTTTCTTAACGTTGACTGGTGGGTGCTTAGCAAGTCTAAACATGAATGTAATGATTTTTTAGGATTGTTTTAACAAGTTTATTTGTAATAATGTAGGAACCATACTGCAGCACATCCTGAAGGAAATACCTTGTACTTCCCAGAGCATACTGAGGTGAATTGTAAGCTTCAGTGAGTGTGAACTGTGCATCCTGCAAGAGATTTTAAACTTCTGATAGAAGTCAATGCAGCAATGCATGCTCAATTATAATGAATATATACAATATATACCTGGGCCAGTTCTGATGACGAGTCACCAAAGAACTAAGTATCAAATTTCAGTTGCATCTCAACCTCTTGTGTACTGATACTTGTGTTTTAGGGGTTTTTGGATGCAGTGGTAATGTACCTCCCTCTGGACCAGAAGGTCAAAGCTTAAACTCCATTATGAGGGGCAATGGATGTTACGATGTAATCCAAGAAGAACTGTGGTTCCCTTCCTCTGTCTACTTTTCCTGAAAGGGAGAAACATAATACTTTCTTCCACCCTGTCACCCAATTAAAAATTCTAGGCTAAAGGGAAAGTTAAGAAAGTTAAAAAACAGACAATATGAATGATGGATAATCTGCTTAATTTAAAACCTAGTGAAAAAGATTAAAGATTGGAGATAAACTTTTATTGTGAGGGCGGGGGAATGGAGGGAATATGTGGAGATCTTTGGGAATCCAGAGAAATGGTGTAAATTGGATTGATGTGGCGTCTCTAGGTTTCTGCAAATCTCAAACTAACAGTGGGCATTCAAGAGGATGCCCATGGAAATTTAACCCTTTTGTTGTAAATCTGTTGGTGACAAAAAATCTGATGAAAGAACTTGTTCAAGGGGAGAAATGGATTGGCAGGCCGTTAGACTTAAAACACCGAGAGTCAAAGGATGTTAGGATAGGCAGGAATGTAGACTAATCAGATCAGGATATTATTAACAGGCAGAGCAGGTTTGAGATGCCTAATGGCCTACTTCTGTTGCTATTTCATATATTCATGACTAAGAGACAGTCTGCAGCATCACAACAACGTTTTCACGTATGCGCTTCACACATGACTGTCCGGAGCCTATCAAACTAGTTTATATTCCTCGCATGTCGACCTTGCAGGACAAAGAATTTAAGTTCTTTCATGCGATATACAGTCAATGCTTGTGTGCCAATGAAACGAGTGTTAAAATGGGTTCCTGAAAGGTACATTTATTATGTTTTAACTTTTCTTACCTCCTCATCATCATCAACGTATTGCCCGTAATGTTGTTCCATCATTTCCCTCTGCCATCGCTCCTGTTCTAGGGTTTGACGAATCAGCTGAGCTACTTCACTGGTTTCTCCAGGTTTCTCCCGTCCAATCAAAAACCTAAAATTGAGGCCATTCTTGTCAACATATTTCCAATTCTTGCATCAATATTACAGGGCTGACTTCTGGTCACCACGTTTGTTTCAAACTGAATCAGATTTATCTAATTAACTCTTCTCATTCAGACAAACAGAACAAAGACAGGTTTAGCAACATATACAAAACCAAAATGAAATCTGAAATTAAAACAGAAAACACCAAAAGCACTCAGCTTTAATGGGAAGAAAAACATAGTAAATATTTCAGGAATCTGACCTTATATTCATAGATCACTGACTTGAGATGTTCACTCAGTTTCTGTCTGCACAGATGCTGCTAGACTTTGTAAGTATTTCTAGCACTTTTATTAAATTCCATACATGTTTAGACCAGAGCCTGATTAAAAACTGCAAGAGTTTCCAATATAGATTTCAGCTTGATGATGATCTCAAACTGCAAACTGACAGACTAACAGGAAAATACTTGGAGCTTCCTGTTTCACTTGTTATAGAAACTGAAACATGTATTAACACCGCACTGAAGGTGTGATTACATTATTAGACACAGTGACAAAATCTGGTTGTCTATCCATTCTATTTTCTCTACTCAATTTCTATCAAAATACCAAGGGGTGAATCCAGGTGTTGCTAGACAAAGGTAAGCTTAACTGGTATTTTGAAATTCTGCAGCATATTACAATCATGCGTACCAGCACAACCATCAAGTTCCAGTACATCACAATATTTTTCTGGATGAGGAAGTTGAATGGCATGCTTTAATAAATCATTAGTAGTTATTATTACACCCGGTCATTGTCATCACTTCTGGAAGGTATGGTGAGGAAACTTCCAATGTCAGTCATAAATCTTAAAAACCTAGACAGAATTTCCTTTCCCAGGTTGGGTGTACAGATTCAGAAAATTCCTAAGACAAAG
>NC_063361.1:18925806-18929440 GCF_021869965.1 Rhincodon typus
GGGGAGGAGGTGGGGATGGGTGGATAGATTTCCTGGGTTCATTCCCAGAATGAATGCCAGGTCAGTATGTGGTTGGAAGGCCTTCCTCAGTGATCCAACATTGTACTGTCTGTGAAACCTGCCTGTGTAAAACGTGACTAATTCCCCTTTCTGACCCTGCAGAAATGGTAGGTTGGCTTTCTTAGCCATTTCCCAATGACAGACAGTCGTATATTTTTATCTATACCCAAAGGTTTCTCCGAATTCCCAGAGTTTTGAACTTAAGTCAAAAGCCTTTGAAATAATATTAACTACCTTCTGGACACAATCTCTTAAAATGCAATGTTGACAAAAATCCTCCTCCATAGTAACTGATGTGCATTTTTGTTCAATAAATGTAACTTTTTAAAGTTACTGGTCTGTGACATAATTCTATCCTAGATCATGTCTGACTGACAAATATCTAATCAAGATGAGTATTGTCTCTAGTAACTTCCCCTTAACCTGGAGTCATGAATCAGTGGTGAATTACACTTGCCATCTTAGATTCTATAAACCAGGATTTACCCAATTTACAGACTGAAAACAGTCATTGAGAAAATCTTCCCCAATCTCACATACCCTTCTAAACCCTCTGTGTAAGTAATTCCTAATTCCTTTTTGTAATGACCTGGTAATGGACCACGATGGTAAATTTTAGCTAACCTTATCTCAGATTCTCAAAGTTTGCATGTTTCTGACAGTTCTTGCTACAAAGTATCATTTACTAAGAGGTAGTGCTGTCGATTTGATGCACAAAGTGGCCAGCCATTCATTTATACCTTTAATTTTATGAGTGAATTTGTCTCCTTTTCCAAACATTCAACATTAGCAGTGTATCCATGATCTTCCGCACAATTATTTCATCAACTGACACAGATAAGTACCTGGCAGATATTGAGTAGGTTGAATATCCATGACTCAGCCTACTTCTATACTGCAGGCTGTGCTCTCATTATTCTACGTATGGCTTGTCCTGCTTGATGGTTTAATAAGTGACTTATTTTTGGCTTAGCAAACAATTCCAAAGGAAAGCTCTTGTCCACACCTCCGAGCCAGGAGAAATGGACTCAAGTCCCATCTGCTCCAGAGATGTGCCATAACATCTCTGAACGGGTTTATTACAAGATATAAAAATAAAATAATTCCAAATGAATAGGGATTTTAAATTATTCCGATGAAGACACAATTGTGCAGACACTGTTATGACAAATATATGAAATTGCGACGGCTGTTTTTAGTACCTCAGCCCTGAAAGTTATTAATAATGAGTTAATGGTTAATTGAATTGCATGAAATGACCTTGCTACTTTAAGCATTAACTGAGTTACTGCCTCTGTTAAAAGTGCAAAGAAATTTTACACAAACATATTTCAAAGTTACGGATGGTAATTCCTGAACAATAATTTTTTGATTGTGCCAATAAATAAAATTCTCACTGGTTTCTTTGGAAGCTGTAAATATGCATTGGAGACCTCTCCTTCTTTTGGTTTCTGTGTGGCATGATGGTGGTTTGGAATGATGGCCAACACCATGCATTCCAGTCCACAGGAACCTGACACCCATTCTCCCCCTGTTCTGGGTTTGGGAAATTTAGTGGTTTTTAGCTAGGCCACCTTGCAGCAACACTGCATTCCTCCTTGAGACTAGAGTCAAACTATTCGAACATAAATCACTTGGCAAAAAGCCTGAGGCCTACCAGCTGACTAGGTGAAACACTGACTTGTGACTGTATCTCATACTCAGCCACCTGCTCAGACAGCAGGAAATGGAGGTGTACTGATGATCATCTCCACAGAGGCGAAAACATACGGATTCCAAAAGTGCTAAGTACACACAAGTGGAAATTTCTTCAGAGGAAGTCTGTGCAGTGAGCAACACTTTTTCTATCCAGTCATTACCGCTAGGCAAACTAAGCAAAATAAAACAGGGAATTAACTCATGGCTCAGCAGATGCTTTGCCTTAAGCAAGCATTTCAGTAACAGAGTGGCCATTATCTCATCACTTTTTCCGTTTATTTTATTACTTCTTTTTACAAACATAAGGGTTATACAGACAGACTGCTCAGCAGTTTTGTCACTATCAGTATTTGCCTTTGTAAACACTTTGCATTTTTAACAAACGGGCACCTGAATTGGGTGCAAGAAAATATTATGTAAATCTTATGAGAGTCTGTTTCCAGCCGATGCAAATAGACTTTATCCCGTCCAAGGAACAACTGATCTGTTTAAAGAAATAACTGTAGATTGGTGCAAGAAAATATGATCAAAAAATTCAGAGAAGTCTTTGAAGTAAGAAGTGAGACTAATATGTGATGTAATTAGATTGATTAAATAAGACTGAGATGAGCAGGATTTGTTTACAGTGGTGAGCCTGTGGAATTCTCTGCCACACAAAGCAGTTGAGACCAAAATATTGAATGTTTTCAAGGAGAATGTATAATTATATAATTAGAGCTCAAGGGATCGAAGTGTATAGGGAGAAAGCCAGAGCATGCTAAGTTGGATGATCACCCATGGTCATACTGAATGGTGGAACAGGCTCAAAGGGCTGAATGGCCTACTTCTTGGTCCAATTTTCATTCACCACAGGGTAAATGTACATGAAGATACAGCAAACATTAGTTAAAGTATACATGTGAGGCCAAACAAAATTGACTTCTAGTCTTTTCCTCAGCAACCACTAGATGAGGTTTAATATTGGTGAGGGAGAATTGTAGTCAACCTGGGGACAGACCAACTCCATGATGCACTGGCAAACAGCCAAGGGAATTGCTATAACTAGGGAATTGGAAACAGTCTTGGAGGTTAAAGTTTGGTAAAAATGTGCTGGAGGCTAGAATTTGACAGAGTTTTGCAACATAGGCCTGAGGGCATGAGGAGCCATTTGATCTCAGGATAGAAGCTAAAGATTTATTAAAATGTGCTTTACATCAATATTTGAAAGGTCTCTATGTCCTTGGACTATCATGTACAGCACTTAACATAGCACTGTGCTCACTCAAAAATAAATCCACACCACTAATTACATCCTGGCGCTAACCCCCTCATTGCCTCATCACCTCAATATTCACTTCCCAAACAAACTGCTTTGCTAAGTACAAATCTGGCTTCTCCATTTATAAATTGACATTGACTCCAAAGCTGGCTTTCATTGTCCAAGAATCCTACCTGAACTGATTTTAACAGGACTTCACCTTGGCTGGCTTTCTGTTTGCAATATCTAGGCCTAACAAAGGCATCAGGACCAGCAAACAGAGATGCCAATTCTATAGACAGAAACACTCCCAGAAAAACAGGGACATGGTTACAATCTATACTGTGCCCAGCGGGAAGAAACAAGACACGCAGGCTCATGGGATCACTCATGGAATTCCATTGCTGACATCCCCCTGGCAAATCCACAGGCTCCAATTTTACCTTGAGATAGTAAGAACTGCCCATGCTGGAGTCAGAGATAACACAGTGTGGAGCTGGAGGAACACAGCAGGCCAGGCAGCATCAGAGGTGCAGGAAAGCTGACGTTTCAGGTCGGGACCCTTCTTCAGAAATTTCTGATGAAGGGTCCTGACCCGAAACGTCAGCTTTCCTGCTCCTGTGATGCTGCCTGGCCTGT
>NC_063361.1:18929540-18934018 GCF_021869965.1 Rhincodon typus
TGAACACAGCAGGCCAGGCAGCATCAGAGGAGCAGGAAAGCTGGCATGTCAGACCCGAAACGTCAGCTTTCCTGCTCCTCTGATGCTGCCTGGCCTGCTGTGTTCATCCAGCTCTACACCTTGTTATCTCAGACTCCAGCATCGGCAGTTCCTACTATCTCTACTATTCCTACAGGGAATGTAATGTATGATTGAGTGAGCCAACATCTCTGAGACTACTATCCAACTTTCAGCAGGAGCCTGGAAGAACCTCTGTAGAAATTCTACTTGTTATTTTTAAGATCTGGTTGTCTGAGACTTTCATGAACAATATTACCTGACAGTGCCTTTCGTGTTTCGAAGGACTGAAGCTGCAAAGCTCTGGGTCACACCAACTAGACTGATGCCATCAACCTCCACAATTAGATCATTCACTTGGATTCTGAAGAACAGAAAATGAGGAAAATCAGCATTCATTGGACATAAATAACTTTATTCTGTCTCTGCAGCAACTATTTTGAATACAGCCCAGTCATAATGATTAAGTCTACAAGATGTCACAGTCGAGCAGCAAACAACAATTTTAAAGTTTTTTTTAGTTCAATCCACAACATAAATAGAAAGTGGCATTGCAGAATGAATAATTATTGCAGAATACCCTGCACTCAAATCCTACTTCAAAGAAATGTTTCTCATGGATTGGATGAAGCTAAGATTATATTTGCAGTTTTGTTAATTTCATAATTAATATTCTTGAATAAAATGTTCATTTGCAGTAAGAATTTAGATGACAGATCATGGTGCAAAGAGTTTATTTGGAATAGGATATGATCAATTTGCTTCAATGTAAATGTCATTCAAAAGGTGATGACCTTATACACAGGCGAAATGTAGCTTTATGACAGAATAAGGTTTGATAGAAATTAAAGAACAGAGATTTTGCCTTCAAATTCTAACAGTGGTACAGATTATTGTTATGACAACTTTACCACAAGTATACTGAAAGGGAGGAAGTAACCCTTTATTTCACCAGGTTTAAGTAACCCTAGGCAGCAGAGTGCATTTTCAACTGTTAGGCAACTCGCATGACAGACTCACTATTGGATCTGAAACACACATGAAGCAGTATGACCCCAAATGATTTTTCAGTGATGGTGACATTTGAAGGCATAAGAGAGGGCTAAATAAGAAATCTGTGGGGACAAGTCAACAATTTCACCACCAGTTTCAGGATTGTGAGAGACCAAGGATTCCTAAGCTGGCAATGTCAATCCACATGCTTCTGATCAATTAAAGCTCAACAACTAATCTTAAGTGCTGAACAGTTACTTGATGGCATGCTACCTCGTTCAGTTTCGAGGCAGCATGTAAGGGCAACTCTGAACTGATCCTTGCATTACATTGCATTAGAGCAGTGAATATGAAGTCAGGAAATCAGTACATTTTTTGAAGAGACTCCTTCATACTTGTTATGACCACTGGCCTTTTATAAGATAGTCATGCATTAAACTGAATCCTTTAATTCAAGGTAAACTGGAATGGTTTACAGAGGGGTATGTGACTTTTGACAAAAGCATCCCAGAGACAATCCCATGTGACCTGATGGGGATAGAGGTGCAGCTCGAGACTACTGAATGCAAGGTGCAGGTTTTAACACCTGGACACAAAAAGGAGGCAGTTGCTCTTGCGGAGTACATATTCACAGATTCTCAGAAGAAGGGTCCAGACCCAAAACGTCAGCTTTCCTGCTCTTCTGATGCTGCTTGGCCTGCTGTGTTCATCCAGCTCTACACCTTGTTTTCTCAGAGTCAGCCATGGTTCACACTCCCCTCTCCATGGATAGTCTCACTTCCTGGAGTTCTGCATACTGGACATTCTTAGCCAAATTTTGTTATCCAGTTTAAAAGCTCAAAATAGTGCTATGATAATTTTGAGCGATTAAAGGTTCCAAAAAGCAGAAACCTGAAATATGCTGAGTTCCTCAGAAGTTCTTCCTCTCATCTGCGGTTGCTCTCTGAAGATAGAATTCTCTAACCACCAGTGATTGCTTGCAAACTCCTAGAATTTCAAAAATCTGTAAAATTCTCTCTACGATCCACTTCGAGCTGGTAGCCATATGGTACAGTGACTTGGCCTCCTCTGTTTGGTTGGAGTCAAATTAGCTTTCTTTATCCAAAATTCAATAACATCATAAATCATTTGTTCACAATGCAAGCAACATTTACATCACATGAAAGAATTAAATAAAGCAGACAGAAGCTGTCCAGTAATGAGGAATTGCGTCATTTAATGTTTTCTGTTTTATATCATTTGTCTCCGTACCTTTCTGCACTTGAATTTCCATTCCACAATCCTTAGGCCCCAGGAGGCGGAGCTGCACTGGCACTCACATCAGAAAGGAAGCCAGGAGCCACTTCTGAAGAAGGATCCCGACCCGAAACGTCAACTTCCCTGCTCCTCTGATGCTGCATGGCCTGCTGTGTTCCTCCAGCTCCACGGTGTGTTATCTCTGACTCCAGCATCTGTAGTTTTTGCTATCTCCTATATCAATATGCTTTTCCCACTTAATTTCCAGGGTACTATAATTCCAATGGCAGTTGAGGTCAGAGGTGCTCACTGCCACGGCGCAATGCACGATTCCAAAATCAAAGTCAAGATTAAGTATTTAAATTTAAATGTTTCTCAGGTTTCACACCTTGAGATCAGGTGTTGTCTCTTGGAACATTGATGATACATTCTAACTACACTCATTCATTTGTTACAGCCTCGTTAAAGGCCACAAAAGGCCTAGAAACATGCGACATACAAAAGCTAAGATGGGCTCAGACAAAAGGAGGAGAATAGCATAGAGAGACAATACTATAAACCGTAGCATAGATTCCATACATTGTTCGAATATTTAACTGAAACCTCAGCATAGCATCCTGATACTGAAAGTGTTAACTTGTGCTTTTATGCACAAGTGCTTCTTGACACATAAATATACCTTATTTATTATTTGTTACTGTCTTAATTATGCATGTGTGACACTGTGCCAAGTTTGAACAATGTGAATATTCCTGTCTGACTTCAGGCATGACCCCAATCACAAAGTAATTTAATCAATGGAGAGACTGACTTTTACAATTCTGCATCATTGTTTAATGGAAGAGGCAGCTTCTACCTTCAGAAAATACATTGGAATTTTATTAACATTTTAGTACATCTATAAATAGAGTTAAGGAGAATGAGGGTAAACACTGATTCACAGGAGGGTTCTCGACCAAAAATTATGTATTAAAATACTTACTGTATCTGAGCAAAGAGATGAAATCCACTGGATATGAAAACTATGAAGTGACCTGTTCCAATAACTCATGATCAGCACTCACTGAGGGACTTTATAAACTAGGTCGCATGCTGGGCATTGCTTACATTCGACAGAATCTCACATCTGCAAATCAGGGCTTCAACAATTCATCTTATCATAAATACTGATTATAGTTTGAGTAAAAATCCAAACCATATTCAGAATTCTTCTGAGCAGAAACATTTAACAACTGTGTGTGTGTGTGTGTGTGTGTGTGTGTGTGTGGGAGTGTGTGGGAGGGGGAGAGAGAGATGAGAGAGCGAGAGAGCGAGAGAGCGAGAGAGCGAGTGAGAGAGCGAGAGTGTGAGAGGGACAGTCCCTCAGAGCAGGGATAACACTTGCTTATGGCGAGAACATGTGGAGAGACTTTTAACGTGATGAGGTACTGACTTGGATGATCAGCCATGATCAGGTTGAATGGCGGAGCAGGCCGAATGGGCCAAATGGCCTACTCCAGCTTCTATTTTCCATGTTTTGATACGGTTGAACATTCTTACTGCTTATAATAACCACATCTGATGGCTTTACAGATTAGTAATCAACCTGTTGGGTTGCACTTCAACACACATTCCGTGGTAATCAAGGTGGGACTTGAACCCAGAGCTTCTGGCCAAGAGGCAGGGACATGACCACCTCTTAATCAATAGTTCATCTCTCTGGAAAACGCTGATCTTGACAACGATTACAAAAGTTGAGGAGCCAACATTAACAAAATTCTTCTTGCCCATTTTATTTTTCAGTGATAAGCTAAACTTAGAATGATATGGATGCAGCCTACTCTAACCTGCAAGGTTTGAGTGACATAACATTCATGGATATTTTATATGGGGTACCCTGGGGACAGGTTGTTCATTGTGCCTCTCCTGTGAGACTGTGCTTCAGAGGTAACAAGGTGTAGAGCTGGATGAACACAGCAGGCCAAGCAGCATCACAGGAGCAGGAAAGCTGACGTTTCGGGTCTAGACCCTTCATCAGAAATGGGGGAGGGGAAGGGGGTTCTGAAATAAATAGGGAGAAAGGGGGAGGCAGATAGAACATGGATGAAGGAGGAGATAGGTGGAGAGGAGACAGACACGTCAAGGAGGCAAGGTTGGAGCCAGTAAAGGGGAGTGGAGGTGGGGAGTTAGGGAGGGGATAGGTCGGTCCAGGG
>NC_063361.1:18934518-19054262 GCF_021869965.1 Rhincodon typus
CCCATGAAGAAATGATAAAAACAGCATTAATCTATCTGGATTATTCCTGAACAGAGGTTAAATCGCTGCAGGCCACAGCTACAATGGGATCGCAAATGGCAGTACCCTGCAGTGTGGAATCCAAGTAATGGAACTTCAGTTTCCTTTATTTCTCCCCATATCTTAACCCTTGGAGTCAATATATCATTCTAGAAAACCAAAGTTGCATTCCCACCAAAACCAAGGTATCCTTCCTAGGGTGTGCTACCTGCTGTATATGAGTCTGAGAGGGTTGATACTGGTTCAGTGTCATAAGCATCACCCAAAGGGAGGTGATGACCTAGTGGTATTATCACTAGACCGTTAATCCAGCGAACCCCGGTAATGTTGAGGACCCGAGTTCAAATCCCACCACAGCAGATGGTGGAACTTGAATTTAATAAAAATCTAAAATTAAGAGTCTAATGATGACCATGAATCCATTGTTGGTAAAACCCATCTGGTTCACTAATGTCCTTAAGGGAAGGAAACTGCCATCCTCGCCTGGTCGGGCCTACATGTGCCTCCAGACCCACAGCAATGTGGCCGACTCTTAGCTGTCCCCTCGGCAATTAGGGATGGGCAGTAAGTACAGGATTAATCAGAGACTCCCTCATCCAGGTCACAGCACATCTAAAATGACGCAGAACTGCTCACAATCTGGCACAGGCTAATGTTGAACACATGAGTGCATAAGGAATACATACAGTGTCCTATTTACTGAGTTATAGTTATTATAGGACAGAAAATTTCACATTCATCAACTAGTTTATTTCCTGAGGCATAACAGAGACAGAGACAGTCTCATTTTGCATCTGACCTGTAAGAGATACATACCTGTAAGAACATCAAAAGCATTGCACTTCACTTTTGCTAATTATGTACGTTCATTGTCCCTTCTAGTCAACCCGCAATCCCAGAAAAATTACTGCAAGTGTTTCAAACAATTCAATCAAACAAAGTCAACTGGTTCTATTCCACCCTATTTAAAACTATAAGCATTTCCACGTCTATGAATTAAAGCTTCACAGTGTCCTTAAAAACTGAAGGCATTCCAACTTACTACAATGTCATTTTCATAAAATACAAGAGACAGGAAATGTGACAAGCTGTTGGTTAAAAATGGAACAACCAATCTATTCATAAAAGAAATGGCTTTATTGGTTGAATCTGTCTTGGGCCATCATTAAAGAAGCTGAGTTACTGGTAAAGGGATTAAATGCTGTATCAGTAATGACCAATGTGTGTGATACTTACACTAACAATAAGCCTCTGTGCAGAAATGAGTCTCAAAAGGATACTGTAAATCCTCTGGGTGCCCTTCCACATTACTCAGGGCAGAGTTTCAGTTATTGTCTTATGCCCTTAAAAAAAAACCAAATGATGAGGCTTAATAGGTTGAGGCATTTATTTGATCAAAGGGACATCGGATTTTAAATTAAAAAAACTGTGTATAGGAAAGACTGCAATATACTGACGCATATGGAGCAGCTCTTACAGCTCTGGGGCTAACCAAGGGGCTTTCTCAAACTCTTGATTCTCCTTTAAGGCAGAACTTTAGGGAAAATCAGGAAGTTTACTTAAAAAATCTGCTATCTTTTAACAAAATCTGCTTTAATCTTGTTGCCAAGAAGATGAAAAAGCCCTGGAAGTCCTTCCCCGATAGCACTGTGGGTGTACCTATACTACAAAGACTAGTGGTTTAATCTGGCAGCTCACCACCACCTCCCCAACGGAAGTTAGGGATGGGCAATAAAGACTGCCACAACCAATGGTGGCACACATCCCATGAAAGAATACATTTTAAAAACTCCGTAACTCGACAGAATTGGACATTTGTCAGCGCATGGATTCATACACTACAGTACTGACTGGAATCCTTTGTTGATATAAGCAAGATGTCAACCAGCTCGTTATCGGATGAACACCCGGGTTTACATCAACCTTAAGTATCGCTCCTTTTCCTATTAGATTTTCTAGTTGTCTTTCAGAGCAGCATTATTAGCCGTGACTCCATTCCAAGTTAGCCTAAAGCCATTCCTCTTTTGAGAGCTTGAGATGTGATGGAAAGTGGACAGTACAGTAAAGTATATACTTCCTTTTTGCAGAAAATCCCAGGACTTACGTTGTTGAATAGCTTTCCTATGATCTAATATTCAACCAAAACTAACCAGTTTTTACCAAAATCCATCAAAACTATGCTCATGCAGGATTTGTGTGGAGGATCCTCAATTTATCATTTAGAGTTTCCTACATAATGTTACAGGAACATCTGTGAAATTAAACAATAATTTTGGGTAAATACCATTGCCTTGCTTAAGTTATCAATGGAAATAGATTGAAGCTACTGGGAAAGGAATCATATCCCCTGGGTTTTTTCTTTTCAAGATGATTCACTGTTTATCTGCTGCATAATCTCTGGTTTAGCTTTGGTCCTCACACCCTAAGAAATAAATAGTTTCAAGACTACTCAGTGCTCTGCATGACAAGCATAACATTTTTGGTTTCTGTAATTCTTCATAATGGAAGCAATGTTGTAGACTGACTCACATCGCAGTGGACAAAATAACAAAAATGCCAAACAAGTTTTGGGGGATAATACTAAGCACTTAATGTCAGCCTGTCAGAAAACCAATTCAAATCTACCCAATCTATAGGAAATGCTCATTATTGACTAACTGTTGAGTTGAAGCTAGCGCTAATAATGATAAATGAAAATTAAGAGCTGGATCTCCATCCCCTAACTCCTCAATCTAAGAGGAGTGCTCTTGAAGTGAACTCTACCTGACCTTCTCCTATTGATGTTATGCTTCCACATCCACTCAAGCTTTGCACCAAGAATCATGGGCAGAAATCCAGCTGGACCCTGCAGCAGTGTGCTGTCATGTGGTTTGACGTTATATTATGAGTTTGGGTTCAAGACCGACTGTTTGAGAAGGCAAAGTCGAGTCGTCTTCGGGCTTAGACTTCAGAGTAACTCTATTTCCTATACATTAATAGTAAATACAATCACACACGGTGGCTCCAACCTTAAAATTACGTTAGGGATGGACTAAACTTCCTCTGTGCATTCATATTCACACGCTCATTTATATGGAGAAAATCTGCAGAAAGCTGCAACACAATGAGACTTGAGACTTGAGACTTGTAGTAGTGCACAAACCACAGAAAGCTAGCACATAAGCCAGCAGGTAATCAGAAAGGCTAATGGTACATTGGCCCTTATTTCAAAGGAGGTTGGAGTATAAGAGTAGGGAGGCTTTACTACAACTCTACAGAGTGCTGGTGAGACCACGTCTGGAGTGCTGGCAGCAGTTTTGGTCATCTCATTCAAGGAAAGATACAATTTCATTGGAGATAGTTCAGAGAAGGTTCACCTGATATGGAGGGATTGTCTTATGAGCTCAACAGATTGGGATTAAATTCACAGGGGTTTAGAAGAATGAGAGGTGAACTCATTGAAATATATAAGATTCTTAAGGGGCTTTACAAGGTAAAGGATGACAAGGATGTTCACCCTCAAGGGGAAGTCTTGGACCAGAGGGCATAATCTCAGAATGAAGGGATGCCAATTTAAGACTGAGATGAGGAGGAATTTCTTCTCTCAGAAGGTTGAGGCGCTTTGGAACTCCTGATGTATATTTATGGTTGAGATAGATTCTTGATCAAAATGGGGATCAAGAGTCGTGGGGAAAGGGCAAGAAAGCAGACGTGAGGAGTGTTGAATCAGCCATGGTCCTCTTGAATAGTGGAGCAAGTCTGAGGAGCTGAGTGACTACTCCTGTTCTTTTTTTTCTGGTTATGGTCTTATGCTCTCAAGTTCTCTTTAAATGTCCACTTTAGTGTGATCTGGTCTAGTGCAGTGTAACTCCATCCATACTGTGCTATTTATGATTAGTGATGTGCAGTTCTACGACATCAGTGCAAGGTCACTCCAAGGTCCTGAAGCCCTTACACGCAGTAATATTTGGTGGTTGCAGATATTCTGAACAGCAGCGAGAAAGCCTTCAACTGTAATCTTGATCCTGCTCTGAAAAGAAAACACATATTCGGAACCCTGCCAGTGCCATTCTAAACCATCTCAGATAATTTGACTGGTGCTGGATATGAAGTTTCAGGTCTGTTCTTCTTCCTACTCTTCCAAATGGCCATGACCCTGGTCCTGAAGGTAAATATGAAGCAGGAGTGTCTGTACATCTCTCTTCCCTCCTATTTTTATGTCTGTCCTTCCCTGGAGGATAAATACTCTGCTGCAACCGGGATCAACAATTTCTTTTTTGCTCTCTTTGTAAACTGGGGCTAAGTGGTCTCTTATTGGAGAGAAATGGGAAAAAAAGCACCCAGTAAAAATTCACATGCTCCAAGAATTTCAAATACTGAGCACTTTAGGTTGTGGTGAATCAAATTAAGGCCCCCAATTAGGAACTGATGAGATTCCAATGTCAAAGGCGAGAATGAAGCGGAATATCAGCAGCTAATTCTCAAACAAATTAAATGCAAATAGCTCACCTTCATCTTTTTATAAACCTGAAGAGAACTAGATTTCAACACAGCATGGAATAGATATTGAAGAATATTATACGAGTTAGGAATAACTGACATTGTACCACAAGGGCATTAAGTACTGATTGCTCAGCAGGAACACATCATAGCAGATACCATTAATCATCCCTTAACAGTCAGACCTCTCCACCAACCACAACTCCGAATTAAGATTGACTATTTGCAACTCCTTCCAAATTGTGCGATGGTGTCTCTGGACTACTGTGTGCAGCCTTATACAGGATTAGTAATATCACTTTTATTGTGTCTGATTGCACTGTTTAAAGTACACAGGAAACGAGAACTTCATTATAGATAATCCTCACCATTAATGTCTTTGTATTTGATTATATCTTTTAAAGTATACAGGAAATGAAACTTCATTATAGATAATCCTCACCATTAATGTCTAGGAATGAGACCCTGCAAATTCAGCAGACAATCTATTGGAGGATCAGTTAAACACAATGCTCAAGAAAACTCCTGCAGAATTTGTCATTGTACTGGAAAAGAGATTCTTCAGCCTCGTGGATGATACTCTGATACTAAACGGAAAATATGAGTTAACTAGCCTGTCTTTCAACAGCTAAACCACCTACAGTGTCCTGAACTAACACTGGCTGAATCTTTCAATCACAAGACTAAACTGGAGACCATCGCACAGAATCTTATCAGCCCTGCAGAAGTGGCTTTGGAGCTGAGAGAATGGGGAAAGTTTTGAAAGGTTGTCTACCTAGCATGCTTTCTGCCGTTCAGAGATCCTGCCGGATGCAATGTCAGACTGATTCTGGCTATCCGTTCCCCAATGGTGTGTAGTCAATTAATGGCTATTAGATGTCAACTTGGGCAAAAATTGGGTGAAGCCACTGGTATCTCCCTGACAATAGTCACACTCCCACATCCCAGCTGAAGACAAGCAGATGCCTTGAGCAGGCCTCCCAGTTGGCAGGATGGATGGCCAGCGATGCCCTCATTTAACTTGCCCACCTTCTTCCCTGGAGCCAATGATATAGGAGGGCCACAGTTATAGCTGCAAGTTATCTTGTACAGATATTCCCTTCTTCACAATCATGGTGTGACTGCATTTACTTATTTCACTTTTAGATTCTTTCACAGGATTTGGATGTCGCTGGCCAGGCCTGCCTTTATTGCCTATCCTTAAGTGCCCTTGAGAAGGTGACAGCATCCTGGAACTGTTGCTGTCCATGTTTTATAAATACACCCACAATTTTGCTGGGAAGGGATTTCCAGGAGTTTGATCTAACAACCATGAAGGAATGGCTCTTATACTTCCTAGTCAAGGTGGCCGATAGGTATAGCTTGCAGGGGAACATGCTCACATGCATTGCTACCGTGCGGCCTTTTCAATTGGGTGTTTGGTAGGTGCTATTGAAGGAGCTTTGGCGAGCTGCTACAGTGCATTTTGTGCATCGATGGTGGAGGGAGTGAATGTTAAAGTCGATGGATGGGGTGCCAATCATGCAGGCTGTTTTGCTCTGAACAGCATTGAGTTTCTGGAGTGTTGTTGGAGTTGTGTAACCACTTAGGCAAGTGGAGAGGTCTACATCACATTCTTGTCTTGCACCTTGCTGATGATGAACATGTGTTAGGGAGCTGGGAGGTGAGTTCTTGATGCAGAATTCCCTGCTTCTGACTTGCTCTTGTAGCCACAGCATTTCTATGGCTAGCCTAGCTCAGTTTCTGGTCAGTGGTAACCCTCAGGATATTGATCAGTAAATTCAGCAGAGGTAATGCCATTGAATGTCAAAGCGAGGTGGTCAAATTCTCTTCTGTTGGAGATGATCATTACCTGACAATTGTATTGTACAAAGGTTTGTCATTTCTACCAGGTTTTGAAGTCTTTTCAGAGTACTTCCAGCTTAAAGCCTCATCCTGTTTGATGTCAACTTTTTGGGAGATCTCATAGCTGGGTTCATTTGGACAGTAGATGCAGGATCTACAGATGACCGTGATCCCTGTTCTGTTACAATGTCAGCAGGAGTCTGCTCAACAACAGCATATGGTAATGACACTTGTAAGTGTCTATCCTAGACAAATGCTGATCAAAAAAAAAAATCAATGTTGCAACTCAGACACCAGGTTACATCTTAACAAAACAAAAATAGGAGTCAGATCACTTGCTGAGCAGTGAAGATGTTCTGGAAGTGTTCCAGGGCCAATTTAATGCCTTTAATTCCAACTGACTGAGGAGCTATGTGAACTGTTCCATTATCCACTTGCGTGGGCACACTATCTATTAGGCCAAGTTGGTTACCACACTGAATTGTACTGGACGCTATTGAAGAAGGATCTTTGGAATCCAGTGTCCTCAAGGGATTATGATGTAATATCCAAAGATGAGATTTCTTGAGTTTACAGTGCCGATTTATTTTGATGTGTTTAGTTTGAGAAACATGAGCCAGATGTTCCTGGTTGGTACATTTCGTGAACTCCATGCAATTTTGAGAAGTTTGGGAAATAACCTTTTGTGCAACAATCAGCAACAGCATTAATTGCAAAGAGTATATAATGTATTTAGATCTCTGACAGATGCTGACGCAGGTTTCGTGATCCAATTGCGGGGTCAGTTAACCAGGTGTAGAGCTGGATGAACACAGCAGGCCAAGCAGCATCAGAGGAGCAGGAAAGCTGACGTTTCAGGCCTAGATCCTTCTTCAGAAATGGGGGAGGGGAAGGGGGTTCCGCAATAAATAGGGAGAGAACCAGCCCAGCTTGTCCCCGCCTCCCTAACCTGTCCTTCCTCCCTGGATTGACCTATCCCCTCCCTAACTGCCCACCTACACTCACCTTTACTGGCTCCATCCCCGCCTCTTTGACCTGTCTGTCTCCTCTCCACCTATCTTCTCCTCTATCCATCTTCTATCCGCCTCCCCCTCTCTCCCTATTTATTTCAGAACCCCCTTCCCCTCCCCCATTTCTGAAGAAGGGTCTAGGCCTGAAACGTCAGCCTTCCTGCTCCTCTGATACTGCTTGGCCTGCTGTGTTCATCCAGCTCTATATCTTGTTATCTCAGATTCTCCAGCATCGGCAGTTCCTACTATCTCTGCAGGGTCAGTTAGTTTGTTTTGATATGTTCAACATATTTCATGGGTCAGTGGATAGAAGCACAGTGCACAGTCCAATGAGACTGCACTAGCTCTCACTTACTATGTACTTTTCAAGTTCTTTCCTCTAATTATTCTTTGGTTTTGCCTTCTTTAGTTGTTCTTTTCTCAGCTGCCTTCAGAACACAGGATTGGTCATTGATCTAACCATTCAGCCACACATGACAGTTCTTTTGTTTGTTTGCTTGACTTGAGAAATTAGGATATGACAGATTACAACACACTACAAATGGTGTTGACATATTAATCTCTGAGGAAATCCAAGAAAGAAACATAAAACTGTAGACAGGATGGATAAGTTAACATTCTAATGTCTCATTCAATTACACTATTCTAATCACTCGTTTGGAAATGTTGGGCTGCATTCTCCTCTGATTTGTAGCACTGCCAATGAGGCAAGATTTTTGTCTCCCATGATCCTCACCCAATTTCCTGTTTCAGAGGTCACTGCACTTACACAGCATGCTCCCATAAGGGAACTGGAAGACATGGGGACAGCTGTAACATTTTAAGCAAATGAAGTCAAAGTGAAAGTGATCAGCTGACCTCTTAAGACCTCAGGAACTTCTTCTAAAAAACAGACAAATGAAAGAACAGCCTGCATTTAGGTAATACCGCTCATGACCTGATGATTTCCCAAATTACAGCCAATCAAATATCTTTTGAAGTGGAGTCACTATTATAATGCAGCTAATTTTCTCACAAGGTCCTACACACAGCAGGAACAAGTTGGCTGTTTTGTTCCTTTATACAATATAACCCGTTTCCGTGATCTTGCTTGAGGATAAATATTGAATGGGAGAGTGAAATGGGATCATTTAGATTCACGCTTCCATCTAGGAAGGCAGGCGTTGGAGCATTGATTTAAATGTCTGTGCAGCACACTACATCCCTGAGACTGAAGGACACCCTCAGTACTGCACAATATGTCATCTTAGAACTTGTGCTCCAGTCCCTGGAGTGGGGCTTGAACCTACAACCTTCTGCCTCAGAGGCAATAGTGACTACCTCCGAGTCACAGTTAATAACTGAAAGATGAATCCTTGAGATGTGAATGGAAATAAAGATTTCACAGAAGGACACTTTCCCTCTCAACAGGGTAATGAGGGTCTTCCACCACTGCCTCAGTGATGAATGCTCTCTCCTTCCAGGTGGTCCCTGGAGCCATTTATGACTCTGATCCCTGTTTAGTTATGACATCAGTAAGAGAGTCTGTTCAATAACAGCTTATGGCATTGGTATTTGTAAGGGTCTATCCTGGATAAATGAAAAGAGAAAAGATTAATGTCGTGACCCAGATACAGGTTGTATCTTAAAAAAAGTAGGAGTCAGAACACTTGGTGATGTATCAGAGATTGCACATATTCTCAAGTGAGATTGGTGCTGGAAGAAAGGGAAATCTTAAAGCTTGCTGGTCCCGAATACTGCTGGTATTTCCATGTGACAAGAAAACCTTCCTGGTTGCAGCAGTGGGATTTGAGATTGGTGTGGGTTCTCTAAAATCTATGTTGGTAAAAGAATTGATAGAGTTTGATAGGAATACTCAACTGGGGAAAATGGAATATCCTAGGTCCTGTGGTTTGATGTATGATGTTAGTTCAAGAGGTCACATGGAGCAGGGCCTCTCTGAAACAAGGTCCCCCACTTCCCATAGTGTTCCGATAGTGAATGGTGACCATACGATGAAGGCAAATGGCCATGCCAAAATTGAGCAAGGAGATCTGCAATGTTACGGTAAATTGTGTCTCTTTTGAGTGCGATCACACATTTCTACTTGCAATTTCCCTTGATCATGGACTACACTCAAGCAATTCCAAGCCATGGCACTGAACCAAACAAAGAGACAGTTTTAGGAGCCATTTACTTTGAATGAAAATGGAATTGCTGAGGACATATACCGTGGTGAGTGCATAACATTCCTTTTAATGACCTGCACAGTCACATTCCCATTTCAGTGATTTACGTACAAGCATTTACAAACTGGGAGATAGTAAGAAAGGCCAATGCTGAAGTCAGAGATAACACAGCGTGGAGCTGGATGAACACAGCAGGCCAGGCAGCATCAGAGGAGCAGGAAAGTTGATGTCTCCTGGCCTGCTGTGCTCCTCCAGCTCCATACCGTGTTATCATTTACAAACTGGGCTGTTTTACCTCAAATTTGCATTGAAATCCCAATCAACATCTAATCCTAATTTAACTACAGTATGGGATTTCTGGGCAAATGCATTTGTAGTCATCAGCATTCAACTGCAATTAATCTGTTAAATTGTGAATCAGATCACAAGAATTGAGCGTAAAGTTGACAATAGGCTGGAGATGTCTATCCAGCAGTGTGCGCAGCTTTTTGGAATCTAGCTCATGGGAAGACTCATGTTATCTTCATTTCTATTGGAACCAATGCAAACTACTGGATTCTTTGCACATGGTTTCTTTTCTGTGGTGTAAAATGATCTTACTTTGGTTTCGATTGAACTACGCTTCCTATGCACACTAGCATCAAATAAAATATACTTTGCACTCTGTATGCAGAGTAATAATATAAATAGTCCATTTGGAAGAACAGGATAGTCTGGTCTATAGGCATATTTTACCGAGTCACAAATTTGTTTAGGCCCTTTTTAAATGCAAAATACTTGGCAAGCCTCAAGGGCAGGCAGGCCTGATGCTGAAGACGAGAAGCTCACCTGAAATTAGGTGCCAGGTTTATTTTAATAGCAGAAGTAACCTGCTGAGTCCTTAACGTGTCCAGAAGAAGCTCCCTAGACCTCTGCCTCTCTGACAGTAGCCCTCAGTAATGTAGTGCAAGGGGGTTGTGCAGTAAAGCACAGGTCAGCTTCATATGGACTGGCGATGCCCTTAAGTGGTGCTGCAGAGCTGGCAGGGGTTCCCTTGATCTGCAAGACAGGATGGTAAAGAAAAAGCATCTCTCTTAACCATGTTTTTTCCGAGACCTCTGGTGGACCCTTTCCTGAACAGGAAGATCTGGCTGCAGAATGCACATGACCAAAAGGATCTGGAACCAGGCTCAAGGCATTTCTTAAAGTATTCAGTTTGCTCCAGTTTTACTTTGCATTCACTACTAGAAACATCTAAAAGCAGCAAGGACCACTGTAGAGATAGCCACACCACCAGTCCAGTTTTCATTCTAAATGTTGTACATTGGGTGCGCTTTATGTGCGAGACACAGGCAATATGACAACCAACTTCAATCCCACTATAGTTAGTTGATCAGTTAGGTGCATTCTTGAGTGATGTAGAAAAATCCATTTGGATAGTCTCTGTCACTCTCCCTTTCCCATCCAACTGATCAAAATTGCAAACTATCTATTTATTCAATGTTTATAAGGTATCACTGGCACACTCGTGTGTTTAGTTTCTCTCAATGATGTTACAAATGAGGGCAAAATTGGAACAGTTTACAATGCTGTTGGGACAATGTCCACAACAGAATTGGAAAGAGTTTGGTATATTCATCGGCAATTATAATTCATCTGTGTCATTTTCAGTCATAGAGAGAAAGACATTGTTTATGTTGAAGTGGCGAGATTCAGAAGCATTCAGAGTTATATTTTCTTGAGACTGAACTCAGATATTTTCAATCTCATTGTATTTTCACACATTTCTCTCCATTGGCCACACCACTCAAAGGCTGGGAAAAATTCTGCCTTTATCTCTTATTGGTTTACTGATGATTTGGAAGCTGCCCACAAGGATGATTCATAAATATTAAAGAAAGAATTTGTACTCATATGATGACTTTCATATCCTTGGAATGCTCCAAAATACTATTGAAGTGCTGCCATTGTTGGAACTAAGTGAACTTGGAAACATGTGTGCACACTAGGTGCCACAAAAAAAGGAATAATTGATCAAATTTTCTGTTCAGACAGCATTAATTGAAAGAAACCTGTTGGTAAGGACCCAAGGTAGAATCTCTCTGCTCTTCTTTGAGTATTTGTTATGAAATCTTTTACTTCCACCTGAGGGGGGAATGGCTTCACTAAAGGATGGCATCCCGTCAGTGCAGCTTTCATTCAGTCCTGATGGCAGATGTCAGCCTAAATAACGCGTTCACTTGCCTGCCATGGGGTTGAGCCCTCAGTTCTCTTGACTCGTAAATAAGTCTATAACACACAAACCAAGGCTGACACGAGAGACAAGAAATGTTCGGCAGAACAGTTTATATTTAAGGGAAGTGACTTGGCACGCTGTAATTTTCTTCAACAAACTCTGCAAAGCTTGAGACTTCTGGTTGCAGCACACAAATTCTATTCATATAAACAATGTCGCATGAGAAGTTCTCAAATGTGCTAAAATATGATTATGGATGATAGCAACTCATTTACTGTTATAACTCGTTGATTATCCAGTTTTAGGTTTTCACAGCCATAGGATGTTCAAAACACTTTATGGCCAATGAGCTACCAGTGGAGTTCAGATATTGTTGTAACACAAGACATAATTTACACATGACAAGCTCCCACTAACAGCAATGTGACAATCTACTTTCTGTACTGTTGATTAAGGGATAAATATATCACTGATGGCCTGACCAGGGACAACTACCCTGCTCCTCTTCCAAGATAATGCCATGGAATCTTTTACATTCACCCGAGACATCAGGGCAGTCTGCAGCTTAATATCGCATCTGAAATACTAAATTCATTCAATGGCATGTCCTTACTCCAAACAACACATTTGAACATCACTAACACACTCCAGTTAGAGGTCTGGCCAATTTTATTATATTCAGTTCTGTAACTTGTGCAATCAACTGCAAGTTCCTCCTGAAAAGAAATCAACACAATACAGGCCAAAGCTCTTGGCCAATTTAAACTTATTTAATAAAATAGTCTCTGTAGGAGATGCATGTCTTCAACAGATTCTTTGTTTACGTTTTCTCACTAGAGTGGAAGAACTGATGTCAGTACATGCAAAATGAATGTTTGCAAGCTTCGTTGTATTAAAAATTTATTGCTCTGCTCTGGGAGCAGTGCTCCCAGACCTTTACTTTAATAATCGCCAGTGCAGCAGTAAAAACAGCTGGACAGGAATTATGGTAGAGCATATGAACAGTGTAGAGGTTAATAAGTGGTTTTCATGATGGAATTTAAGATAATTGTAAATCCAGCAAGTTAAGACATTGAGTTTATGACTTCTCTTAACTTCCTGCTACTACTTTGCATAATCCTTTCACTTGTTTGAATGTGGAGCCATGTTTCAGCAGCCCAGCATGCATTGTTACACAGCTCTTTAATTTAACAACCACATCTCCCAAAATTCGAGGATGACAATTAAAATGTTGACAAAAAGACAAGTAGCTTCCGCGGTTCACAGCATGCAAGTGATTTCAGAAAAAAAAAGTGACTGGAACTAAGGTTCCAGCTTCACTGGTTTATACTGAAAGACAGAGGGGTGGGGGTCACTTGCGCAATGAGTTTTATAGCATTTGAAACAAAGAATAGCCACTCAGTTGTGGAATCTGCCATGAACCGTTATTATCAGCTTGATCACAAGAGAGAAAGTAATTATATGTGCTTTTTAATTGAAAGAAATGTGCTCACTAGCCTTATCAACTGTTTTATTTCTTGCACATTATGTAAACTGTCACCTCCTTCCCCCCAGTAAGAATATTAGATGCTTCCACTGGATTCTTTTGTAACTGGGAATGGGATTTGCAACACAGGTTAATTCATTACATTTGTTCACAAGTTAATTGATCTCAGTGGTGAAGAGCTTTCCTTGGAGCACCCCAGTGCTGAATGGAGATGGACAATTAATACCTGCAGTTACAACTCCCTCTCGAAACCTGTTACTCGGGGTCACTCAAGGCTCTCTTCAAAACTGTGAGAAGTTGCAACTGAGATCACACAGTCATAGACCCTTCAGTCCAACACATCCATATCGAATGGATATCCTAAATTAATCCAGTCCTGTTTGCCAGCATTTGGCCCACATCCCTCTAAACCCTTCCTATTTATATACCCATCCAGATGCCTTTTAAATGTTATAATTGTACCAACCTCCATCACTTCTCCTGGCAGCTCATTCCATACATGCACTACCCTCTGCATGAAAAAGTTGCCCCTTAAGTCCCTTTTAAATCTTTCCCCTCTCACCTTACACCTACAGCCCAGGAGATAGTGAATCTTCCTGTCTTTGGTTCTGAATGCCTGGCAGGAACTATCGGAATACTTCAAGGTCAAAATATATGGATAAACACTGAACAGCTGATTTGAAACTAATGTATTTTAACACAGGATTGGAAATTTTCATCAAAATGCGACTCCCAATTGAAATATTTCATTAAACACATGGAAATATGTTACGCAAAACATACTCGTGGCTGTGACGTCATCGAGATTCTCGAGAATTAATTTACCTTTCCTGACAAGAGCATTTCATTTGATTTCTTATGCATGTTACGTTGGGAACTCAACTTTCTACTAGCTCTCTAAGTTTAGTTTTGCTGGTTTTTCTTCCACGGAGCCAATCTCTGGTCCTTTAATATTTAAAAAAACTGCAGCTGGTGGCAACCAGCATCACGTCTTCGACCAGCTGCAGTTAGGAACTTAAACTTGCCAAATCTTTTATTCTGTTGGAAGAACTGACCTACTTTTCCATTGGGGTTGGAGGGGGAGGTGGGCGAATGGTGTTAAAATATCCCATTTGGCTTTTCTCCAGCACCTGAAGGAGAACAGTGTCAGTGAAGGTTAGGCAACGCAGTGCTGGAAATGGCAGCTTTGAATCGCTCCACAAAAGCTTTCATTAAAAATGAAAATTGCACAAGGATTTCATTACATGGAACAACTCCAGTCTGCGAACAGTGCTAGTCTAAGAGAAGTGTGCCAGAATTCACAATACTCTTTCAGTTTCATAGGAAAAAGTACCCAATGAAAACTAAATCCTGTATCTAGTTAAAACGTGACTTCTGGAGTCTTCTATTCATGAGCGCTTCAGAGTATTAACAATCCACAGTGACCATCCATCATGCCTGCTACAATAACTAAATACGGTGGATGCTGGAGATCTGAAATTAAAACAGAAAGGACTGGAGAAAAATAGCAGGTTGGCCGCATCTTTGGAATGAGAACCTGAGCTGACGTTTTGTGTCCAATATGACTCTTCTTCAGAAACTGAGAAAAATCCCTAAGAAGAAGAACTCCAGGAAGCCTAAGAAGAATCATGGGACTTGAAACATTAGCTCTGTATGTCTCTCACAAATGTGGCCAAACCCAAGCTTTCTGTCTCTACTTATATAACACCTTTAAGGTACGAAATATCCCAAGCATTCAAAGGAGCATTATAAAACAAAGTATGGCAACAGACAACAAAGGAGAAATTAGGTCAAACAATCAAAAGCTTGGTGAAGGGGAATATCTTAAAGGAGGAAAGTGAGGTAGAGAGGTGGAACGCTGTCGGAAGGGAATTCCAGAACTTGGGACCTGGAAAAATTGAAGATGGGATCTGACCACAAATGGCAGAACAATTATGATTAGGAGTGTGCAGGATGACAGAAATAGAGGTGCACAGATATGTCAGAGGACTGAAGGTTGTCTCAATCAATGCTCAATGAAACAATGCTCTGCAAGATGTCCCATAATACAATGTCTGCCAGAGAGGGTTAATTAATTAGGTCATTAATTAACACAGGTTTGTACCTACAACTGAAAATTGAATGCAGAAGATAGCAATTCAGTAAATGAAACAAACATATCCTTTCGCTAAACTCCACCGTAAACGAGACTATTCTGATATTTTAAGCAGAAGTTGATTATGTTCTTCATCAGAGTTCTGATGGAGAGTCATCTAGACTCGAAAATGTTAGCTGGCTTTCTCTCCATGGATGTTGTCTGACTTGCTGTGATCTCCAGCATTTTTTGTTTTCAATATAAATTCCAACATCTGCAGTAATTTGCTTCTACTTGGTTGTACTCTTATTATCTATCAGTAATCAATCAATTAAGAATACAGAGATTGGATGCTGCTACTCTTTCCACCCTACGCTAAAAATCTATACTCTTCTCATTGCGTCATACCCATCATACAGAACGGAAATAGACCCTGTGGACCAGCCGGTCCCTACTGAACCTAATCCCAAACTAAACTAGTTGCACCAGTGTGCTCCTGGCCCATATCCCTCCAAACCTTTCCTATTCATGTACTTAACCAAATGTCTTTTAAACATTGTAATTGTACCCACACCCACCACTTCCTCAAAGTTCACTCCACACACGAGCCACCCTCTGTGTAAAAAAAATTGTCCCTCATGATTTTTTAAAATCTCTCTCCTCTCACCTTAAACATTTGCCCCCTAGTCTTGAAACCCCCATCCTAGGGAAAAGACAACTACCACTAACTCTATCTATACCCCTCATTATTTTATAAACTTCTATAAGGTCGCCTCTCAACCTCCTATGCTCCAGTGAAAGAAGTCCCAGTCCATCCAGCCTTTGACGAAATCTGACTGCTTAACACGACATATCATACCTGTCTCTTGTTTGACTTTCAGACCGATGATTATAACTTAAAGCCATTTGACAAGAGTGCAGCCTAAGCACAAAACTCTAAGATTAGTTCCTGCATTATATCAATTAATGAAGATAACTATGTTAGGGATGTGGAATTACTCGCAATCTACTTACCCTTCTATCAGTCTAAGTCTCACGCAGCATCATCAATAATATAATTTCACACATTTTTTTTTTCCAAAATAACAAAATATTTTACACAATAACAGAGCCAGGCTGAAGGAGGAAGGAAATTCAAGCACTGTCTTTTGTTCAGCCAATGTTTATTAATTTTATAGCTTTTTAAATCCATTTTATAACAAAATAACAATTATGGTCAGTAGTTTCTGAAGGAAAAAGCACTGTTCAATTAAAAAGTGTATATGAAATTCCTTCCGTACTCAAAAACATAAAAATGGCATAATTCCTAGTTGTATTCTCCCAAATGCATACATAAATGGTTAATTCTGATATGTCTGACAATTCCGAATCTTTAACCAAATGTTTCAAAGACTCTTTGTTTTATATTTCTTCATCCATAAGATGTGGGAGTCACTGGCAAGGCTAGTTTTTATACCCATCCATAATTGCCCCTGAGATAATGGCACTGAACTACTGCCTTGAACCCCTGGAGGTCAAATGGTGAACGTACTCCCAAAAGTGTCCCAAAAAGTAGGGACTTCCAAGATTACCGGCCCAGAGTTGGTGAAGGAATGGTCACATCCCGAGTTAGGATGGTGCGTAACTTGGAGGAAATACAATGTGGGAAAGTGGGAGTTTATGCTCTTCGGTAGGAAGAATAGAGGTGTAGACTATTTCAAAATGGGGAAAGTCTTTGGAAATCTGAAGCACAAAAGATTTAGCAGTCCTCGTTCAGGATTCTCTTAAGGTCAACATGCAGTTTCAGTTGACAGTTAGGAAGGCAAATACAATGCTAGTTTTCAATTCAAGAGGCTAGAATACAACAGCAGGGATGTATTGCTGAGGTTGTATTAGGCCATAGTCAGACTGCATTTGGAATACTGTGGGCAGTTTTGGGCCCTGTATCTAAGGAAGGATGTGCTAGCATTGGAGAGAGTCCAAAGGAGGTTCAGAAGAATTATCCCAAGTTGAAGGGTTTGTCAGAGGAGGAGCGGTTGAGGACTCTGGTTCTGCACGCAATAGAACTTAGAAAGATGAGGTGAAAGATGATTGAAACTTACAGAATACTGAAAAGCCTGGATAGAATGGATGTGGAGAAGCTGAATCCATTAGTAGGAGAGACTAGGACTCCAGGGCACAGCCTCAGAGTAAAGGGATGACTCTTTAAAACTGAGATGAGGAGGAATTTCTTTGGCTAGAGGGTGGTGAATTTGTGGAGCTCATTGTCACAGAAGGCTGTAGTGGCGAAGTCATGGAGTGTATTTAAAACAGAGATAGATAGGTACTAAGTGAAAAAAAAAAGGAACTACAGATGCTTGAAGTCAGAAACAAAAACAAAAATTGTCATAAAAATTCAGCAGGTCTGGCAGGTGTGGAGAGAGGAACAGTGTTAACATTTCAGGTCGTGACTCTTCTTCAGAACTGGACTTGAAACGTAATGTCTGCATTCTCCCCACAAATGCTGCCAGACCTGCTGAGTTTTTATAGCAATTTTTGTTTTTGTTACAGATAGACAGGTTTTTGATTAGTAAGTAAATCAATAGTTATGAGGAGATGGCATGAGAATGGCGTTGAGAAACATATGAACCATGATTGAATGGCGGAGCAGACTCGATGGGCCAAATCACCTAATTCTGTTCCCATATCTTATTGTCTTGCAGTCTTATGGAAATTTATATATGGTTGACAAGGCTGCTACCCTTGTCATCTTAGTTCCTTGCTTACTAATTGATCATCCTATACCGATGCTACATTCTAAAGATTTTGAGTTCCGATGAATTCAGAAAGAATTGATAATCTTGGGGAATAGAATTCAAGTCAAGAATACTTCAAGTGGGAGTCCTGATGCTCATATCTATCAGCCAGATGTGATGAGTTCTATTACAAGGTCACTGCTCATACTATTCCCCAAGTTAAAACTCTTTCCTTACATAATGTGTTCCTTATGCTTTGTTGAAAATCTCTTCCACTTAGTTCAAGAGTTAGTCATTTTGATTTAAATGGTTTGATGCTTTTATCTCCAAAAAATATTCTGTTAATTCGCCTAGACTAACATTCTGAAAAAGTACATCCTGACACAGCAATCTGAAGTCTACAGCCAGCTCCTTAGGCCAACCACCCAGCCCCCACTCTACCACCTCCACCTTTCCCTGTCCTCGCCATCTCACCAGGCTCCTCTTGAAGTGGTAGCCTGAAATTCAAATCCATGATAGGGTCTGAAGCCCAATGCCACATACTCACTCCAAAATTTTAATTCACGACAGTGGGGCAGTACTATACAATTACATGCCAGTTATTCCTCTCCGAGTTTAATGTGGTTTCCTGAAGGAAATAGGACATGGCTGCTAGTGGACCTAAAATTCAGTTAATTAATATAAAATTTGAAATTGAAGCTGGTGTCAGTGATGGAGCCATGAAACTATCATTGATTGCTGTTAAAAAAAAAAAAAAAAAAAAAAAAAAAAAAACTTTGATTCACTAATGTCCTGCAGGGAAACAAATCTGTTTTCCCAACCTGACATGGTATACATGTGACTCTTAACTGCCCTCTGAAATGGCTGAGCAAGCCATGCAATTATACTGAACCACTGCAGAAAAGTCAAAACAGAGTGAAACTGGATGGACCGCAAGACATCAACTTAGGCACCAGAAACAACAACAGCCTTGTCCATTCTGCAAAGACCCCTTACAAATGTCTGAAAAATCTGTAACCATCTTCAGTTAGAAATACTGAGTAGATAATCCATCTTAGTCTCCTCCTGAGATCCACAGTGTCACAGATGCCAATTGTGAGCCAGTTCAATTACTTCAGGTCAAGAAACAGTTAAAGACACTGACTATTCAAAGAACATGGGCCCAACATTCAGTACTGAAGACTTGGGCTCCAGTAAAGTGATGGAAGGTTTCAGTGACAGTGCTAACTGGCAGCACTTACACAGCAATAATTCACTCACAGACACTCGGTTTGGGTTCCACCAGGACCATTCTGCTTCTGACTTCATTACAACCTTGATCCAATCATGGACAAAATAGCTGATCTCCGGCAGTGTAGTATCAATATTTGCCACTGACATTGAGACAGGATTTAACTGAGCATGGCACCAAAAAGAAGTCAATGGATGTCAGGAGGAAACATCTCTACTCATTGGAGTCATACCCAGCATTAATTAAAATGGCTGTTTTTGTTATGAGGTCAATTATATCAGTCCCAGAACATCACTGCAGCAGTTCTTCAGGGCAGGATCTTGGGACCAATGATCTTCAGCTGATTCATCAATTCACCGTCCATCATAAGATCAGAAGTGAGGATGTTTGCTAATGACTGCACAACGTTTATCTCTATTTGCAAATTCTCCCATACCAAAGCAATCTATGTCCATATGCAACAAGAACTGACAACAAAAACTCCCTGTTATGAGGAAGGGTCACCGGACCTGAAACATTAACTCTGATATTTTCTTCACAGATGCTGCCAGACCTGCTGAGCTTTTCCAGCAACTTCTGTTTTTGTTCCTGATTTACAGCATCCGCAGTTCTTTTTATTAAGAACTGACAACTGGGCTAACAAGTAGCAAGTAACATTTGCACTATGCCAGGCAATGACTATCTATAACAAAAGAGAATTTAATCATCACCCCTTGATATTAAATGGCACCACCATCACTGAATCCCCCATTATCAATATCCTGGAGGTTACTATTAATCAGGAACTGAACTGGGCCAGCTACCCTATAAATACTGTGGCTACAAGAACAGGTCAGAGGTTGAGAATTGTGAAGTGAACAAGTCACCTTCTGAGCTCCAAGGCTTGATCAATATTTATAAGGCATAAATCCATAGTTTAATGGAATACATTCTATTTCCCTGGATGAGTGCCACTCTAACAACACTCCAAAGATGTTCTATATACTATCAAGCAGATTGCTTGACTGGCACCTCATCCACCATCCTAAACATTCACTGCCTTCATCACCAATGCACTGTGGCACCAATGTGTAGCATCTACATGATGCACTGCAGCAATGTGCCAAAGATCCTGCCACAGCTCCTTTCAAGCCCATGTCCTCCACCAATTAGAAGGACAAGGGCAGCAGATACATGGAAGAGCGACTACCTGCAAGTTGCCCTGTAAGCCACACACAATCCTGCCTTGGGACTGTATCACTGTTTCTTCACTGTTGCTGGATCAAAACTGTGGAATTCCCTTCCTAACAACACTGTCAATGATACCTACATCACAAATTGGCTCACCATGCACTTTTTCAAGGTCCATTAGTAGGCAGCGACACCCACATTTCATGAAAGAATAACAAAGATAACACTCAATTTCAGCTTTCAAGAACAGACAGGAAACCATAAACACAATGAGCTGTGGGATTTTGACCAGTTCTTTCAGCTGCTGATTCCAGGAGTCTATATTCCTGGAATGGACAGGAAGCACAATTTACCAAGGCTCTGGAAAATGTTTGAAATGTGATAATTGTTAATGCGCAAAGACATATGTACATGTCAAAAGCGTGCAATGAATCACATCATACCGCAGTCTCTAGCAACAAGTCAACCTGTATATTATTTCAGTTCGAGATGTTAATTCATTCACAGCAAATTCTTCAGTTTGTGATTTTAATGGCAATCTTAACCATTTTCAAAACAGCACAAAAAGTAGAAGATACAGTGGTTAGACAGTATCACAAAAGGGATGCTAATTGCCAGGCTGCTATTGGATACAATTCCTCTTACTAACTGCTTTAACGCAATGGGCCTGAATATTAAGGGTTGGGAATAACTTGCTAAACCCTGAGAGTTTACATTCCAGCAGTAAATGTGAAATTAATTGGATGGCAAGAATATTCCCATTTGGAGGTTAATGTTTAGTAAGTATCTAATGATGAGAGAATACAAAGTTGTTTACATTATAATCTACCATTGAACCGATTTATTATCTGCACACATTTCCCCCAGTTTTGGGTTCCAAACCAAAATGTGCTTGAGACACGCACTGTGTAATTTTCAAAGTCTCAATCAATTAACCCCTAGGAACAGCTCACCATTCAAAGGGACTGCACGTACACAGGCTCCTGATGCTGGAAGGTTAATGGGAGACCCTCCAGGACGCTAGAGTCCAGTAGCCCCACTAGCTGAGATGGGTGCTTCCAATCTTAACATTAAAACATAGGAAGACAATCGGAAGTACATTTTCTCTTGTAAAATCCACAGCCAGCAGACTATGATCCCAGGCAATGGCCAGCAGCTGTGGGCCTGCCAAACACCATGGAACCAGGGAGAAGTCTGTCACATGATCCTTTTAGTCCCCACCCCACCCCTGCTAAACCCCCACCTCCCCCATAAAGGGTTCAGGCTAACGTGAACAGTCTCTAGGTCCCAGGCAGCCTAAACGGACCTTTAATTAACTATAATTGAGCTTAAGTGGTTACAGGAAGAGCAGTTTATCTGACTCTGAGCTACCCTCATTCAAAATAGCTCTCGGATGGGAATGTGGCAGAAAGCCAAAACATGGGCCACTGGCAACAAACTGTGCATGAAACCACTTGAAATCCGAACCCTGATCAACTTCAAAATTCAGCTCAGATATCTGTCTAACCTGCTCAGATTTGCATAAAATACTAGCCAGTCAAATAAGGCCAGAACACCTCCACCAATAAAGAAAACTGTATGCGCCGTAACTAATGAACATCCTCTCTGTCTGGTGTTAACAATGATCTCAGAGTCAGTGAAAGCCATGTTTTGTGCTTGGTTCTCAATTTGTGAACCCCCTACTTAAAGCAATAAAATAGTCACTGTGCAAATTCAAAACACATCCTCT
Source organism: Rhincodon typus (assembly GCF_021869965.1). NCBI lineage: Eukaryota > Metazoa > Chordata > Chondrichthyes > Orectolobiformes > Rhincodontidae > Rhincodon > Rhincodon typus. The sequence goes on from NC_063361.1 coordinate 18,956,679, forward strand.
GAAAGTGGTCCTTTCACACTGACGTTATGCCTTTATGCTTGATTGCTCGTGAAATCTACAAAGAATAGTTCAGACGAGGCATGCATTAAACAAGTTTAGAAAAGAATTGATTTAGTTTCACTCCACAAGCTATGATAGTTATAATGTAACAGAATACACACTTGTACGCTGCTGATTACTGGACTTATGAATATAATGCATCTGTCAACAGTATGGCATCTATATGTTAACACAGAGATCTAAGATATTAATAGCTGTCAATATGAAGCTGACTGGTTATCAAAACACAGTCAGAAGCTGAAAAGTACTTGAGGAAGTCAGGGAAATATTATGGAAAAATCTCCATGCTGCAAAGATTCCAAATCAACTAACTTGCCTGCAGGAAGCCATTGAAGTTCAGCAGTGATTGTAACAAAATGATTTGAAATTATAATACACCAGTGGGTTTAGTACATAATTTTGGTACTACTTGCTGATAGTAATAATTTGAACTTCCCTCAAAGTGCAACAGCTGATAGCTGAAGGATTTGTGCTCACTGATCAAACACAATGTTCACACAGCATTTAAGAATGATTCTACTCATCCACCTCCACTGAAGGTATAGAGTGCACTGGATGACACACAGCACCAAGGTTCAGGGTAGCTGAGGAAAAGGAGAGTGTATACACAATTTTGGACATAGCATTGAAAATCCAGACAAGGTAGTCCAGAGGAGCAGTTGACCTGTTTCCGCTATGGAGGTAGGAAACGTCCTTGATCTAAATAAAATGTGGTGCAGTTTTAGAGAGTACAAAACTGCCTCAGTAATAACTTGTTTATTCCCAATCTGCTGGACACTTAGGAGAATGCATTAGGTAAAGCACCACTCACCAAAATGCTGTGCAGCCTTATTAAAAGCATTAACCGGTAATTTAAACGGTAATTTTCCTTTAACAATCCTCTGAATGGCAGTTCTTACAACAAACTTCTATTTCTTTACCAAAAATATGTTTCCACACTAAACATAGCAAACTGGTCTTTCAGATCAAGATCTTGGCCAACTAGAAAGCTATTGAGTAACTGAAGGAAGCATCGAAAAATTTTCCCTACTGTTTTGCAGTAAAACAAAACTCAATTGGAGGTGGAAACAGGACACCAAGGCTTTGCACAGAGTTGGTAGAGAAGGTGGCTTAATAGTTTGATGACATTACTTGATGTGTATCTACTAGTGAGAAAAAAAAATCTTTGGGTTGGAAGAAATGGAAAGGAAAGATCTTTTCAAGATCATCCGGGTCAAAGGTGTTTGAATGCATAGTAGCATTAATGGAGACTGTTGTATTATGGAACCAACCACTAGTGTCCTGCCACCCAGCCTCCTTTCCAGATACGTTCTAACCAACACGTTTGGAGATGTTATGACACACCTCTGCAGCAGGAAGGACTTGAACCCAGGTTATAAGCTGGACAAACTACCATCTACCATTGCCTGTTCGGTGAACTGTGGTAAAGGATAATCCATTGGGGAGTCTGAAAAGAGGCACTTGCCTTAACAGCAAGTAGTTTATTGCATGACAGCAATAAATCCAAGCCAGTAATTACATCTAACCCGACCATCTAAGACTATCAAGGACACATCTGACCCCACTGGGATCTGAAGCTAGAGTCCTCATTCTCTACCCAAGAATGTACAATATATCAGGTTTGCAGTTTCCAACATCACATTTTCAGAACCATTAGTTTACACAACAAAGGTGACCATGGTTACAGAAAGCTAATTTTGGATATTAGCAGCATACATTTGTAAACAACTGTGTATGATCTCAAATTCGTATTTTTTTTTCTGAAACACTGGTACAGCATTTTTATACCACGATACAGAACAGTAAAAGCCAATCCACATGAATCAATTCTCAATTAAAAACATTTGGCCAGGGAAATGGAATGTTCCAAGGAAAGAAAAGTCTAAAAGAATTAGATCAAAAAGAAACTGTCTGTTAAGAAGAAACCGAGTACAATGAATTTCAAAGACGTGTAATTCCCCACATCCCTCCTCCCTGAATCCAAAATAACCTCTTTGAATAAACACAGGATTTTAGCAAAACAGGAGCATTCAAAATAAATGGCTGCATCTTCTAGGACAAAGTCAGTTCAAACAAAATGAAAAGCAGCATTGGGCTGCACCCAAACATGCCTTCTGCACACTAAATGCAAATGTCAGAGACTACAGTTTTCAGAACAATGCTTTCCATTCACTGAAATAGGAAACAGTGAACTCAGACTAGCTCACAATGTTGGCCAATCTGAAATCACTGGGGCTGGCTTTTGCTGTGAGGTTCATGCTCATCTCCCGCAGCTCTCGTGAAAGTCTCCAAATAGGAACTCTGAATCTACAAGTTGAAATGACTGGTTTTAACGGCAGCAATTATCAACGGAGAGAGGGAAGGACAGCCAATCCTACTTTTTCACTTGTCTTGACTGAAGTCTGCTCTGTTTTCTGTTTCTCTGAACACATTTTTATAGCATCAGTAAAAGTAAGATATACAAAAAACTTCTAATGACTGCATGTTCCTAAGCATATGGAAGTGAATGTGCATAAATGATAGTCATTTGGTTTGACACTTTAATTTTCACACTCAGAATGAATGTATGGTAATGAATTCAGCACTTCCCTCAATACAATTATATTAATGAGACTGACAGGAAATTTCTGTCTGAATAGATATCAGCAAAATGGATGCATGAAGAAGTGTAATTTCTGGTCTAACTTCCGGATTATGCCACCTCAGGAATCAAATTTGTTTTATTTTCACTGAAACAAATCCTTTGATGGTGCAAGAAGTCCAGTTCCCTGCTTCCTGGCTCCTCCACTTCCAGAAACTAAAGAGACAATAGGACATCAACATCATATGTTCACAAAACCAAGTGGTTCCTCATTTTGACTAAGCACTGCACAACATGAGGGCGATCAGTAATCAAAACAGATTGCAACTGAACCAGATAAGCTTTTTATGCAGATGCAAAAAGCTAATGATCAGCCACTGTTTCTTGAGAAAGACAGCACAAAATAGCATTTGTACAGGGTATATAAGGTCAACAGATGTAATTTGTGCAGCTCCAGGGGTGTAATTTCCTGAAATGTTCTATTTCTTAATGTTGGATACAGCAGGATACCATTTGTCATTGTAGTTTTCAACTGTACACAGGGAAGTATGTATTTATTAGCTGAGTCATAACTGCAAAACCACATGATTAAGAGATACTAACTGTTCTGCCACGAGAAGCCTGCTAATGTTACATTATCTGGCAAAGTATACTTACATCGGTAACAATCAAGCCAAAACACAGCACTATGTCAAAGCATCATTGAAGGGAGTGTGTTGATCAGTAAACTTCAAACAACTCAATCATTTTATTTTTCTACTTGTTCTGTTCCTCACACTTCTCATCTTCTGCTGTTTATGTACAGCAAAATGTGAAGCTCTTTTTTGTATCAATAGGTTTCTCGCTCAGTGATGCCACACCCAAATTTGAGTCTTGTGCTCCTTGAAGCTAATCTGAATAATCTACGTACGATTAGTTAATGTTGTTCTTCCCGATTAAGATCCTTAAATTGTGGAAGCATAAGACACCATGAACTTCCAATGTAAATCCAGAATGGAAACAAAATTGGGGATCATTTATATTTGTGTATGGTTCAGTATCAGGAAGCTGGAGTAATTTACTTTCCTTAACTATTGCTCATGAACACTAGCAACATGGGCGGGTTAAACAGAAGGAACTGGTCAATCGCAAACTTCTGACTGCCACGATCTTGATTTCACTGAAGATCAAATTTGAACACTTCTTTGTCTTAACTGCCAAAACTTTTTGTCTTAGCTAACAGCTTTTGAAAGGAGTTAAAGTATTGGAAGCATGAGCTCAGAGTTTTGACTGAGAGTCAAATATTAAAAAATTAAAACTGCTAGCCTTGTGGTCGTTAATATACCATTGCGTTCTTTTTAGTACTTTTTAAATTAGTTTTAGAAGAACTTGTTATTGGCCATTAGTGACCACAAGGCTGGTAAGTTATGTATCAGAATATCTGACTCTCAATCAGAAGACTGAGCTCAAACCCAAGGACTACAGCTAATTTTTACTGCATTCTAAATTTTGATTCACGGGTCAGGTCTTGGGGAAAAAAACCCTGCTCTTAGTGCCAAGTAGCTCAGCACAACCTGACTCATAGTCGGCTGATCAGTGACTAAATTACCTTCCCAGCAGACTTGCCTGTGAAGAGATTTCTGGAATCCCTGAAAGATGACAAGTCTCATCAATGGGCTACTAACCTCACAGACTAGTGAACACCCACTTGAAGGATGCTAGTGTTACATCCTGGTGTGAAGTAACGACCCTCAACACGATCAGCCAATCTTGCATTAATCAATGTTGGCTAGTGTACAAGTCATTGAGATATACAGCAAGGGAACAGACCCTTTGGTCTAACCCATCCATGCCGACCAGATGTCCTAAATAAAACTAGTCCCATTTACCAGCATTTGGCCCATATCCCTCTAAGCCCTTCTCATTCACATACCCATGCAGATGCCTTTTAAATGTTATAATTGTACCAGCCTCCACTACTTCATCTAGCATCTCATTCCAAACATGCACCACCCTCTGCGTGAAAAAGTTGCCCGTTAGATCCCTTTTAAATCTTTCCCCTCACCTTAAACCTATGCCCTCTAGGTTTGGACTCCCCTACCCCTGGGAAAAAGACCTTCTTTATTCACCCTATCCATGCCCCTCATGATTTATAAACCTCTAAGGCCACCGATGCTCCAGGGAAAATAACCCCAGCCGATTCAACCTCCCTTCTGAAGTCTTTCAAGTTTCGCAACATCCTTCATATAGCAGGGAGACCAGAATTGCACACAGTATTCCAATAGTGGCCTAACCAATGTTCTGTACAGCCGCAACACGACCTCCCAACTCCTAAACTCAATGAAGTTGTCAGTTGACATCCTTGGGATTAGGCAGCAGATAGATGTGCTGGATGGGGCAGGACAGACATGTGACGATGTGGGAGAATCACATTCCGACAAGGTATGACTGACCTCACTACAGCAAGGTGTCTCTGGTCGATCACGTGTGTACTCACATCGCAGTGAACTGAAATTGGCAACTTGCAAAACAAGGACATTGACAGTGCAAGAAAGCTCCAGCAAGTGCACTGGGAGGCAGAAAGCCTGAGGACTGACATCATGGATCTTTCTGATCATAGAGGAAGTCAGAGCCTTGAACATTCTAATTATGTAGAGAAGAAAAGCATCACCATGCAGTGGGTTTCTTGGTGTCACCAAGAGTTGGTAAAGTTGGAAAAGCTGTGAACCCAATAAGTCTTAGGATAATATTAAAGAGAATAGTGGCTAAACCCAAAGTTATAAATATCATACAGTTCTATCTCCCAACAACTGATGCAGGTGATGACACAGCTGTGTTCAAAAGATCCAACAGACTACTGATGGCATCTTCAAACTCAATTTGGCTCCATCAATGTTTTTGAATATGCATTTTAATAAGCTGCCCAACATATTATAACCCTGCTCCCCCAAAATGTCACATGCCTAACAATGAAATTTAACCACCGCCATTTGTAAAGGTGATTCTACAATGGCAAACAGATTAGATCTTTTTATGTCTTGCTTGTCAAGAGAATTTGAAAATAAAGTTGGAATAATAGACTGGCAAAGCTGAGTTTAATGATAATGATTTATATCAGATTTAAATATGAAGAAATGCAGATTTGATACCAAAGCAAAGTTTGCTGTGTATGAAATATTCTCCGTGGTAATTGGTGATGCTGTCTTCGCCACATTACCATAAGTGGGGAATTCATAATTATTTTTTGCATACAAGCTAAGGCTTGTAACAATATGGAGCTGAATCATGATAAATACACAACCAGTTCGTCATGCAATGCCTCCCTTGGATTGGATTTAGTCAGCAAATCTTTAATACACAACTCATTCAATAATGCAGTCTGGGGAACGGCAATGGAAAAAACCTTGCATTGCAGACAGAAGTGATCAGACTTCTCAAATGTGCCATTATTTCTTGCTAATATTCGGTACCAATTAAATTTTTGAAATGGGCGGCGATATTTACATGCTGCATTTGGATGTAAAATTCTGATAATGAATCTCCTGTTGGCTGGTCAATGTTACTTATTCAACCAATTTGATCATTTGTTTTTGGCATTAGGTTCTCTCTTTGCTGCATGACTTTCAAATTACCGGATATCTCAGATTTTTGTAATGCAAATAGCATTTTACATTATCAGTTCTAAGTATCATTAGCTGCAAATGGGAATGGTTAGATTAGAATTTTGCTCTTAAAACAGCCTAAGGTTGATTGCACCTGCCTGATTGCTCTCAAAAATATTGAATGACTTGTGGAACTATATGTAGTTGAGAATGGCAACCATTCCAGGCTCATAAGATTGAACTTGCTGCTGAAGATTCAATAGATGGTGGGACAACAGTCAACAGTCTCACTGTTTGGCAATATACTGTTTTCAGCACTGTGGTAATGGAATATGGATCCAGCCATGACGTTCCTCCTGTGGGAAAATCAGTGAGATCAATAGCAGGGTTTCGCCTGTGCATCTCTCACTGACTGTTAAATGAGAAACAAAACACATGGAAGGAGGTCACAGGGTAACTCTGGGGCTATACATTATGACAGGAGGATGGAGAGTGTGATGGAAGCGAATTGCTCGCTACCACCAGACGTTAGCTCCAAATGGATGGACTTTCAGAAAGTTTGCCCTGCGGGACTGAAACAACTGAGATTCCATCCCCTTTGGCAGGCAATCAATTAAATTGATCTAGTGTTTAAAGAACGCATTTCAAAAGTAGTCTTTGCACTCTGGCCATCCCACCATAATCCAGCACTTTAGATATTTTTAAGCATTCTATTCAGAGCCACCCCAACTGTGAGACCATAGAGGGTACTACAGTGGGCCAGACTGGACGAGCAGTATAAAGACAATGCAGCTACCATTCATACATGTCAAATGGCAGCAAGGTTCGTTGCAGTCGGACATTACAACGAGATATTTCCATTGTTTCAGAGCTCGGTGCTTAGTTGGGGTATGGACAGGCAATACTTGCCATTTACTTCTGCCAAGCTCCTTCACAACCTGAGCTTTAACAAGGTACTGACTTCCTGCTGTGAGGCTATCTTCTCTCACACGTTCGGAGATTGGGGGACAGGGGCTGAATGACAAAGCAGTGGAGACCATGCATCTTTCATAAAATTGCTTGTTCAATTGTTCCAATTTCCATGTAATCCCACCAGTCACAGGCAGGCAGCCACAACTGCTTCTAACTTGTCTGCGACAGAAACACATGAAAGCAGGAACATGTCAACCTACAAAACTAACTCTTGACCTCCTACTTCCAAAGACAGTGATGTATAGGTAGGCCAGCTCACTCTGCTGTATGAGCAGCTGCTCATTGCGACATTTGCTGCCACCATCTTTAAGTGTATGAAACTATTGGGCTTATTTGGTCTTGTGTGTTAGACCAGGGGGTGAATTTCCTCTAACTAGAAAAGTCTCTTGTAGTTATTTATTTCCAGGTTACATTGATCTGATACACATTGTTATAGAGACTTTGAGGATGGGCCAAATGTTATATTTCACTCTCAAGAGACCCTATTGTTCTACCAAGTCCACATAACACTGTCACAGTGTTATGTATTGCACTCCTCTGTATTAACCCTTTGAGATCCATATCCAACAACAATAAAAAGTTAAAATTCTGCCCTTTTAGCTATTGTGAGAAATATTTCAAATTCAGCTTTTCTACATTTGTAAAAGACACTTAAATATGTTCCAAAAATTATAAAACACTGCACAACCTATTTATCTGCAGTATTCTGTACCACCCTGAAACCATGCCTTATTTCTGTTCACCACAGTGAAAAGCAGGGCAGTTCTCTAAATAACTTTCCACCCTGCAATTACAATGCTTCTATCACCTCCACTACTAAGACAGGGACCTCGTTGGTCGACATGACTTCAGAGCTCACTTCAAATGCACCTTGTCCTAGGCACTGCAACACTAGAACTCTTTCCCACATCTACTACTCTCCAACTGAAACAGGGGCAGATTCATGAAGAAACATCTTTTCTGATTCCCTTCTCAAGTCAAACATAAAAAGAAGAAATCAAATCAAAATTGGCTTTCTTGTTCTAACAGGTTTAATTCTAGTTTATCTAGACAACATCAACATCTGATAACATAATGAAAGAAATGAATAACCGACACAGTTAACACCCAGCTTGCATCTTTTTTGTTATAAAGGATTGGATAAAGGAATGTTCGATGCAATCAGATGTTTATTTTGTTTAAAGCATTCTTCCAAAAAATATGCCTGTAACTTATAATTATCTTTTGCCTCTCATATATACTGTAATACTTTACAGAAACAGAAATTCTTTCATGTCATTACTCCATTAATAACACTGCAGCAACTCGTCAATGATTTTATCAAAGGGTATTTTGTTTCCATCATAATGTATCACACTAAACACAACGCTCCAACTATGCTCCATTAAGGAAAGTTCAAGAGTTTTCAGGTCTGGAAACAAACAGTTTGGAAAGTATAACTGTTGAATGATGAAAGATGCCATCTTTAATAAGATGAATGCTCAACTGTTGTTCTTACCTGTTTTTTTTACATAATTGAGCATTTTGTATGTTCTTTCACAATTGAGCACTTAAAAGAAATTCTAAGGGTGAGGATGTAATATTCTGGCAAGATGTCAGAAACATGCAACAATCAAAATGCTCTTACACTGTTGTTAACAACTTGCTTAAAACTATAAGACATAGGAGCAGAAATTAGGCCATTCGGCCCATCAAGTTTGCTCTGCCATTCAATCATGGCTGATAAGTTCCTCAACCCCATTCTCCTGCTTTCTCCCCGTAACCTTTGATCCCCTTGATAATCAAACATTCAATGACGTTCATCCATCCACTGTTTCAATGACCATAACTGTCTTTATATTACTACCAACTTTGCAAAATAGTAAAGATGTGAATTTCATCGGTGTCTGAAAACTTACCATCAAAATTCAGGAACAGAATGGCAAGTTGACTAGAACAAATCCACTAGTATTTGGCTTTCTAACAGTATTAGCAATGACCTGCTAAACCTGGCATGCAATGAGTGAAAGAAATAAACAGGATAAATACTACATACATGTATTTGCATCCTATATTCCAGAATTAACGAATATACCCTGGAATCTGCAGATAATATGTACCAGCACTTCACTTTGGCTACTCTGGATGTACTTTTATAAAATCAATTATTTATTGGAATTAAATGACCTTTTAGGATGCTTTTTAAGGGCTTATGGACTGGAATCTCACCCCACTCCAATGCAACAGGTAGAAGTGCTCAGTTTATCATGATCTGCCTTAATATCCTCACTCCCCTAGTTTATTCCTTGGTTATTTCAAGTAAGCCTCTTTTTATCTCTCTTTCATTATAAATTTTGATTAATTCAGTTCCTCTTTGTAATTTCACAACTGTATTAATAACTTAGTTCGTTTTTTATTTGCACTAAAGAAAAAATACATCAAAACTTGCAAATTGCCAGTTTGCTGGAATGCATGGAGAAAAACCTTTCTTGAAACAATGAATGTATAGTTTCATTCAAAGCAGATGAGAAACTGTTCATTATCTACCTTAACGTGTATCAACCACTACTGCCTATATGTCAGCTAGCGTAGCGTACACTAAAAAGACTTGCGTTCATGTTGAGACAGATATCTGAGGTTTATTAACAACATTATTTATATCACTATATCATAAATATAAACATCATAGAATTGCAGATGTATTACAGCACAGAAGGTAGACACTTGGCGTATCATGTCTGCACCAGCTCCTCAAATGAGCATCATTACTGACTCCCAGTCTCCTGCTTTTTCCCCATATCCTTGCACATTATTCCCATCCAAATAATCCTCCAATACACTCTTGAATGCCTCCACCACACTGCCAGCCAGTGCATTTCATAACCAAGCACAAGGTAAAGTTTGCATAGTCTTACCAGATCACAGGGCGTGGTTTAACTCGAGGGCCACTCTGTGTCAGGTGAGGGGAGAGGTTGAGAAGCTGAATCGTTCATGGCAACCTGAGGAATTGAATCCACACTGTTCATGTCACTCTACATTGCAAACCAGCTGTCCAGCCAGCTGAGCTAAATCAACCTCCTACCCTAACAACTTAATGTATTAAAAAGTTTTTTTTTCTCACCTCACCATTGATTATGTTGCAAATCACTTTAAATCTGTGCCCTCTGGGTCTTGATCTTTTTATGATTGGGAACAGTTTCTCCCTGTCTACTCTGGGTAAGGGTTCTAGTCAAAAAGGGTTGTAGTGTGGGTTCTATGCTTATTTATGTTAGTGTATGTTACATACCCACAACTACTAACCGAACACATTGTATTAGCTCCATGGCACTGACAGGGTGAATAAAGCAAGATGGATATCTTTAAATCAGAATATCACGTATCGTGGTGTCATGTAATTATCTGCCTAGTCTGAAAATTGCAGTAACACATCACATAATATGCATGAATAATACTTTCATAAAGGCTGGCCAAAACTTAAAGCTTACTTTATAGCAGCTCCCCCAACATCCCCCGCCCAACCCCCTCCCACAAGCTCTGTAAAGAATTTAGCTCAATTAATAATTGATGAAAAGTAGAACAATTTCACTGGAATATCATTATGGATGTGTACCAAAATGTCAAGGAACTAGAAACGTCCTTGAGGAGCTATAGCCTCTCATTGTTTACACAACAATTTAAGATGGATTTATTAATAAAGTAAAGATGAAAGGGCATTCAAAGATACTGGCAGATAAATTGGGTTAACCAAATCTTACATACTCACAAATATTACCCTCCAAATACAGCTAGCAAACAACACAGCATAAAAAGAACTAATTTAATCTAAATAAAAACCAAAAGAATTGCAGATGCTGTAAATCAGGAACAAAAACAGAAATTGTTGGAAAGGCTCAGCAGGTCTGGCAGCATCTGTGGAGAAAAAAAAATCAGTTAATGTTTTGGTTCCGGTGACCTGAAATGTTCTGAGGAAGGGTCACTGGACCGGAAACGTTAACTCTGATTTTTTTCTCCACAGATGCTGCCAGACCTGGTGAGCTTTTCCATCAACTTCAGTTTTTGTTCCTAAATTAATCTAAAATTATTATTTTAAAAGATGCACTTTATTCATGAATCTCTAAAAGGAGCAATTTTGTAAGGTAACCCTCAAAATTGCTTACCATTCCCTTCTCATTGTATGTTTTTTAAACACTACAATGGTTCAGATTGTAGTTAACACAGCTCTTGCCCTGTTGCTATAACGCATGAAAATTATCCCAGGACTTGGACATTTTTGGACACACATTTTGTAAGGACAAATGCAGTATTTGTGTAAGTTCAGCTAACTCACTAAATACCACTTGGATTTCTTCCAAGCGCATTATATTTTGGCACAAACACCTTTAATATACTTAGCAAGCTAACTTGGCAGCCAGGTTCAGAGGATGTTGGATTCCATCTTTCAGAAGCTGCAGACCCACAAACTGTGAGAGAAAGTAACTCTGAGGTTAGTACTGAATTGATTTTTTGCAACAAAATCCTTTTCAGTATTTTTCTTTTATGTCTAAGAGCCATTTATGGTACAGAAGGAAGCCATTTGGCACATGGAGCCCATGCCAGTTCCCTAAGGAGCAATCCAGTCAGTCTCGCCTCCCCACGCTACAGCCCTGTAATTTTAGTTCTTTCAAGTGTGTATCCAATTCCCTTTTTGGATCTTTGATCGTTTTGGCATCCACCACCTTGGTGGTCAGGGAGTGCCAGGTCATTAACACTTGCTATGATGAAAAGTAGAACAACTTCACCGGAATATCTTTATGGATCTGTACCAAAATGTCAAGGAACCCAAAAAAATCCTTGGGGAACTATGGCTTCTTATCGTTTAAACAGCAATTTAAGGTGGATTTATTAATAAAGTGAGGATGAAACGGTATTCAAGGGGGTTGGCAGATAAATTGGGATAACTAAATCTTAGATGCTCACATATATTACACTCCCAATACTGCTATCAAACAACACAGCAATTTTCAGACATAATTGCAGCATAAAAAGAACCAATTTAAGTCGAAGAGATAGTAAGAACTGCCGATGCTGGAGTCAGAGATAACACACTGTGGAGCTGAAGGAACACAGCAGGCTAGGCAGCATCAGAGGAGCAGGAAAGCTGACATTTCAGGTTGGGACCCTTCTTTAGAAATGCTTCTGAAGAAGGGTCCCGACCTGAAACGTCAGCTTTCCTGCTCCTCTGATGCTGCCTGGCCTGCTGTGTTCTTCCAGCTCCACAGTGTTTTATCTAATTTAAATCTAGTTCTTGGTCAACAAAGTTCTTCCTCACACTTCCCTCTGCATCTCTTGTCCAAAACTTTAAATATGTGTCTCTTGGTCCTTGTACAATCAGTTAATAGGAAGAGGTTGTCCTTGTCTCATAATCCAGTACACTTCTAACAAATCTTGCCCCAGTCTCATTTGGTCCTAGAAGAATAATACCATTCTTTCCAACCCAATCTTGTAACTAAAACTATCCCCTATTATTGAAACCAGCCTCCTCTGCATTCTTTCAAGGGCCTTCACATCTTTTCAAAAGTTTAATGAATAGTACTAGATGTAGAACTCTACTGATGGTCTAACTAGCGTTTTATTAAAAGTTCAGCATAACTTTCTTGCTTTTGTACTCATGAATTTCTAAAGAAGAAGATCCCTAAAAGTTCATGAAGTCCAAGATCCCATACGCTTTGCTAACCACAGTCCCATTTCGTCCTGTCACCTTCAAAGATCGATATACATTCTACTTCCAGCTCTTTCTGTACTGATCAACTTTTAAAATTATGCCATTAAGTCTATATTGCCTCTCCCCACCCCTCCTGTTAAAATGCATCACCTCGCACTACTCTGCATTAAATTCCATCCGCTGCACATTTACCTATGTCTAGTTATAAAGGCATTTTTTATCATCCTCAGTGTTTGTCACTTTTCCAAAGTCGGTATTATCACGAAAGTTTGAAATTTTACTGTATATCCCATTTTTAAACACTAACCTTTAGGAAACAGCACTGTCCAGTACCCACCAGATCAAAAATAACCATCTACTAGAATTTCCTACTTTCTATCATTTAGCCAAATTTTAAAATCTTATTCTAAAAGCCTCAATTTAGTTAATCAGTCTTTTCTGTGGAACCCTATCAAATGTGTTCTAAAAATCCAAACAAACATCTATCACATTCCCTTTAATTGATTCCCTGTCTTACATCAAATTCGGCTGCAAGGTGATCCATGTTACTTAAATAAAAACAAAAGAACTGCGGATGCTGTAAATCAGGAACAAAAACAAAGTTGCTGGAAAAGCTCAGCAGGTCTGGCAGCATCTGTGGAGGAGAAAACAGTTAACGTTTCGGGTCCGGTGACCCTTCCTTAGGACGATCTATGAACTGATCCATGTTACTTGCTCCCCACAATCTATGATTTCCTTCAAATTGTCCCCTTTAGCTTTCAACCCTCCTACTTTCTGCTTAGCTGCTTTATAAACAGACAGCCAGCTCATACTATTAATCCTAAACAGATTTATAGGAACAAGTACCTGCTATCATAATAGTGGAATTTCTCACATCAGAATCGCACCTCAAGGATGAGGATGGTTGAACCGCAAAGGGATTGATATGAAAGGCTCGACACCCAACATCTGCTTTAGTTCTGAGCTAAATGTGAATGGGCCAAAGGTTAATTCAAAAACCTACATTTCATGCTTGCTTATTTTGATTAATTCACTGAAAATTATCAGAAATACTCCCCAGAGGTTATATACTTGAAATTCAATCCAAGAATTTGAACTCAATCTTACCCACTCTACTACAGTTCTGTAAGAGCACTCAGAATATTGAGAAATCTTTCTTCAGAGAAGACATTCCTGCCCAGTGTTGAGTTAGCCAGACAGTAAAAATCCTATGAATTGATATAGCAGAGGAGTTCACCTACAGTCTGAGCATAACTCTTCACTTCATCGCAAGGCCAAATTAATTGGCTGTTCATTTCATTGCTGTCTATGTGGTTACCTACATAACTCTCAACACTCTCCAGCAAAATAACTTATTGCACGTGCATTGTTGACATTTCTGAAAATATGATAAAGTTGTAAATGTCCAGCTGGATTTTCTTTGTGGGATACTGAATCCTGTTATAGATCAGACCAGACCTCCAAAGTATATTATGGAGACAGCCTGGACTTTTAGATTTTTCTAAGAGCAACTTTAAGGCATTGTGTTCCAGATATAAATTGATTGGTCCACCACTGCATTTTAATGAACACACATTTTATTCTTACAACATAATTAAAATACGACAAAAGGAAGAATTAGAATAACTTTATCTTGTTAAATATTTCAATAAAAGTAATTTATTATTTAACCACTAATCATCAACTTTTCCAATGGAGTCAGCATTCCATAAACACAGCCTGGGCAAAATTCAGCAACACAGTTATGATTGTCACATGCTGTCGCTCTCCAGTCCAGTAGAAAGAAACTCCAAAAGAAACATTTTCTGAAGAAGGGTCTAGACCCGAAACATCAGCCTTCCTGCTCCTCTGATGCTGCTTGGCCTGCTGTGTTCATCCAGCTCCACACCTTGTTATCTCCAAAAGAAACAATTTGCCTAACTGATTTTTAAGAGGAAGCCTCGCTGCATAAGACTTCACTCTCGCAGCAGGGAACTCAAACTTTTAGGCCCAGCAGCCAGAAAAAAAACACCAACCAACTGAAAACAAGAGTCGTTTTTTTTTTGATCTGTGTGAACCTGACCCCACCCACTCATGATTCTTTTGTCTCACTAAAACACCCAGGGAGAACTCCAAGCTGTTTACCAACTACCTGTCTGAAGGAGATATTTCAGCACCACTGTGACAAAACCGCTCTGCAAGGACAGAGCACATCTCTTAAAAGGGACAGTATCGTCACAATCCCATCATCAGGCTCAAATGCATTTCAGAAGTTCACACTGTGGGAAGGCACTCATTCAATCGGGTTTTCCACTCAACAGGATGGCTTCCTCCTTCTGCTGCAAGCAGGTAAGTAAATTAGGCCTCAAAGCTTGCCTGAAATTCTAGGCCCCCATGCTTATGTAGAAGCTGCCTCTAGATAGCTAACTGGAGTTTGCAGCCTGCACAAACCTGGAGGCTGACTGAAGATTCCCTGTAAACAAGTGTTATTCAATCTTTTTTTAATCTTTAAAGCTTTAATCAACTTTTACTTGGATAAACGGACTATCTGCTGCATGCAATAAATGACCTGGACAAGATGGAGCTGGAGAAAAGGTACGCTGGCGAGCCACACTACATTTCGTGCTGTGCACCACCTTTCCCGGTTCTCCCAGTTGAGTCCAAAATTGTTGTTTATAATGACTAAATAGATCAATATTGCCTCTACAAGGACAGGCAAACAGCAAGCAACTTAGCCAGGCACAAACTGCACTTATTCTCTGAAATTAATTGTTATGTTTAAGATTGCAAATGTAACTGTCTTACTACAGCAACCGTTTTTAATGTATTCTAATTTATTTAGGTGAATGGGACATCTTGCTTTCAGTTGTACAGTTAACTCAATTAATCACAACTTCTGTCTTTACATTGAATGCAATGCAGTAAATTGTTGATTAACCATGAGCTAAGACTGAAAACCGATTAGATAGAATGAGCTACTTAAAAGAATGCAATGAACAGGGTGATAGATCGCTAACTTTTTTTTGGGCTGGTACAACAATTCAATGACATTCTTATAACCTTTACAATGCCTCTACCAGGTAATATGTAACAGAAATAAATGTCGATCAGCCTTTGCATCAGTGTCCACTATGGTTTTAGACAAAGGATTGGAACATTTAATTCCATACAAATCTTTATTTATATTTTATGAAAATATTCATGTCTATAACTAAATTTTTCCTCCCTATTCCATAAGGAGTCACCCTCTGCTATAACCAAATATCTTTGCTGCTCTCCTTCTGAAATTAATTACTATTGGCATTTTCCACCTCCCCTTCTCATGAACAAATTGATGAATGTTATCAGTCAGTTGTCAGCACTGAAAAGCAGCTCTTGGGATTTTAGAAACTGCCATTTTGATTCCAGCTGACTTCATTCTACCCCTTATCCAATGTTTCTGCTCTTAGCTCAGTTGGCTGGATTTTTTTTTAAGCACTCATGGGACGTGGGGGTCACTGGCTGGTCAGCATTTATTGCTCATCCCTAGCTGCCTTGAACTGAATGGCTTGCTAGGCTATTTCAGAGGGTAGTTGACAGTTAACCACATTTCTGTGGGTCTGAAGTCACATAAGTAAGCGAGTTGGGTTTTTCCGACAATTGGCATTAGTTTCATGGTCATGAGTATATTCTTAATTCCAGGTTCTTTTTTAACGGAATTCAAATTCCACTGTCTGCCACGGTGGGATTCAAACCTGGCTCCCCAGAAAATTAGCCGAGCTCCTGGATTAATAGTCTGCTGATAATACCATTTGGCCATTGACTCCCTTTAAAGGCTGGTTTGCAATGCAGACTGACGCCAATAGTGTGGGTTCAAATCCCCACAACGGATTAGGTTACCGTGAACCATGAAGGACTCTCCATCTCAACCCTTCCTCTCGCCTAAGGTGTGGTGACCCTCAGGTTAAACCATCATCCGTCATCTCCATCTGGTAAGACAGCAGGCCACTAGCTTTCTGGAAATATGACGACTGTACCTTTAACCTACACTTGCTTCTGCTCTGCCAAAGGCCCACCTCCCACCTCAAAATCCTCCCTTGTTCACCTTCCTTGGTGATCCCACTCAACACTTCTCACTGTGCTCCGCACCCCCAATCCCATTGCTCAATGTGTCAATCCTCACAATTCTGCTACTGTATCCCACTAATTCCAAGGGCAGCATGGTAGCTCAGCAGTTAGCACTGCTGTCTCACAGCATGAGGGACCTGGGTTCAATTCCACCCTTGGGCGATTGTCTGTGTGGAGTTTGCACGTGTTCCCCGTGTCTGCGTGGGTTTCCTTCCTCCAGGTGCTCTGGTTTCCTCTCACTGTTCAAAGATGTGCAGGTTAGGTGGATTGGCCATGCTAAATTGTCCATAATGTCTAGGGATGTGCAGGCTAGGAAGATTAGCCATAGGAATGCAGGTTTTACAGATTGCATAGGGGTTGAGTCTGGATGGGCTGCTCTTTGGAGGATCAGTGCAGACTCAAATGGACCAAACGGCCTTCTTCCACACTGTAGGAATTCTCTGATTCTGTCTCATGTATCTACTTTTAATCAACCTGCCCAGACATGTTATGATGCACTTCTGCAGCAGGTGGGACTTGAACCTGGGCTTCTGGCCCAGACATAGAGAATGCTAGCACAACAGCTAAATAAGCTCTGCCAGAGGCAGGTCCCTGGCTTATTGTCAACTGATGTTCTTTTTGAGCCATTTTCTTTGGAATTTTTCTTGGTGTTTTTTTTTTGTTTTTCACGAGCCGACTAATTACCCCTTAACAAATCCATTGCCCACAATGAGATCATGAGAGCTTCCAGATCGTCTGCACAGAATGCTACATCAGATTTACCCACCCCATCCACGCCAAATAAAATCAACTTGCATTTCTGAAGAAGGATCCAGACCCGAAACGTCGGCTGTTCTGCTCCTCTGATGCTGCTTGGCCTGCTGTGTTCATCCAGCTCTACACCTTGTTATATTGCATTTATTTAATGCCTTTTACATTGGAAAAAACCTCCCAAAAGACTTCAAGAGGAGTAATCGGAACTATATAACAATCTGCAAACTCTTCATCCAAAATGGTTGTGCTTTTCCTACTAAAACTCTTTAAGAGGATTGTCCACTTTTCTTGTAACCATTCTAACTTCAATTGTACACAGCTGTGCTTAAACTGTCCATTTAATTTGGGACCTAAAGATAGCAAATCAGTGTTTTTACTTGGATACAACATCCATATGATTCACAGTTTTATGGTGACACACTTTGAGATGGGGAGCCTTTGAGAGATTGGATTAGAGGCACCAATGTCATTGTGCCAGGATCTGGGGCACAGAGAGCAACTCAGGCTGAAAGTCTCCAAGGTTCACCACCAGGAATGTGAATCACCATCGTTACCTCAGAGCTCATGACCCAAACAATTATAAAATTACCATCGTGATGACTGCAACCAACATAGGTGAATGTATATTTGTTTATGGGTTATTGGCATTGCTATGACTGTAGCATTTGCCTATCCTTTGAACTGATTGATTTTCTAGACCATAGCAGAGGGCAGTTAAGAATCAACCACATTGCTATGTTTGGAGCAAGAGAGAAAAGAAGGTAGACTTCTGTCCCTAAAGAATAGTGAAATAACTCCACAGAGGCTGGTATCCCATCGCCAGTCACACTTTATTCACACATGCACACTACTTGACTGGTCCAGCTTCCTCAAAGCCAGCTCTCAGAGTGACAGACCCTCTGACACTCCCATTTGTATCTGCCAGGGCTCCCTGATTGGATCAGGTTAACAACCCCAATCAGGAAACTCAGATTCTATGAGGTCCACCTGGCTGAACTCGTTATGATCACTACAAGTACTAATGCATTAGATGGTTTTTACAACATCTCATCATCACAGTTATGAAGACTAGATTTCAATTCCAGATTTTAAATTGAGTGCAAATGCCACAATGGGATTGAAACTCATGTCCCCACAATAATAGCTTGTATCCCTCAATTAACAGTCTAGCAGAGTTACCACTATGCCGGCTCTCCAGCTACCCTGGAATGCAAAATCTTCATATTTTTCTTTACAAACAAACCAACTTATCAAATTATCAAACTTTGACACAGAAGTGAAGGTAACAGATCGCAGCAATACAAAAATATCTTTCCAATATCTTTCCAATATCTTATGGGGGGTGGGGGAGGAGATGGTCTAGTGGTATTAATCGCTGGACTGTTAATCCAGAGACCCAGATAATGTTCTGAGGACCCAGATTCAAATCCTGCCACAACAGATGGTGGAATCTGAATTCAATAAACACCTGGAATTAAGAATCTAATAATGACCCTGAATCCATTGTCAATTGTTGAAAAAAAAAACCCATCTGGTTCACCATGCCCTTTAGAGAAAGAAACTGCCATCCTTATCTGGTCTGGCCTACATGTGGCTCCAGACCCACAGTAATGTTGTTGGCTCTTAACTGCCCTCTGGGCAATTAGGATGGGCAACAAATGCTGCCTGGCCAGTGACATCCTCATCCCATGAATGAAAGAAGGAAAAAAAAATTAACAGTTCTACATATAAATGATCATTCATACTTCTAGCTACAAACATCTGCATACAAACCAATGTATTAAGTGATAAAAACTGCAATAGTAATTAATTACATTGCCCCTAGTTTAAATTCACTCTAAAGCCATTCACCTGAACACAGTTAAAATTAGGTTTAATGTAGTTACGAAGAAGAATACCAGACATAAATCTGTGCAAAACTCACATCTAAGTGCAGAGTAAAAAAAAACAAATAAAGTATCAAATTAGTTCAAAAGCACGTAACATCAATATGCTGAACAAACCATACATAGGTAAAGAGGCTGTCATGCATAAACAACATGTATGTGACAAAACAAGCAACTGCACACATGGCTAGACTTTGGACATGAAGAAACATTACCATGAGCAGAACACAAGCCGAATAAAGCAACAGCACCAGCCATTTCACAGGAAAAAGATCAAACCCATTTCATGGGCAACAACTGGCCAAACATTAGGAAGAAAAATCACAGATGAACAAGGTTCACTGTAGCCAAGAAGACAGGATATTCACTCATAGGCTTAAAATACTGAACAAACCCCAAGCCATGATTTATCAATAAAATGAAGACCTGCGGATGCCGAAGATCTGAAACAAAAACAGCAGTCTGAGTCAGCCAAGAGTCAACATGGAGTCTGCTTTCTCTCGACAGATGCTGCTACATCTGTTTCTCCAGCAATTTCTGTTTTTGTTCCATGCTTTATCAAGATGCTTGGGTGAAACTGAAAACTAATATGGTCAACATTGCCATCTCAAACAAAATGGAACATTGCTCTCAAAACAGTATACTGAATTTGTGAACAAGCCAATAATTAAAGCCACATCTATGTTATTGTCATTATATTTAATGAATTAATCTTATTTTTTTTCTAAATATTGTGTCTACAATGAGATGACTGTTCAATTCAACATAAATCCATTGATGCACATAATGACAAAAATAATAATGAAAATTAACTAACTGGATAGAAACATTTTCTCTGGAGTAATCTCCAGAGAATGTGCTTTTCTTCTTCCTTTCTATGAGGCAGTTATACATTTACGCAAATTGATTGTACGTTTCCTGTTCAAGTTCCTTGGTACCCTGTCACTTTAACTCAAGCGCCTCAGCTAAGTGAGTTTAATCAGTAGATCAGCTGAGCACAAAATGGAGCACCTTGTGAAAATGAAGCATTGCATCCTAGGGTTGAAGAAAGAATGACATTATTGAACCATCCCACATTAAATCCTCCTTCCTGCAAATTGCTATTTTGTCTCATCAACCGGTGAAAAACATGAAGAGCCAGTATGGGGAAACCATGCAAGGCAAAACAACGAAACTGCTCACATGGACATTATATTGTAAATTACAGTTTTGTGTACTATCAAAAATGAGGCGGAGGTTAAAACTGTTTACTGGCTTGATATCTTGGGTAGAAATTGCTCAACTTAGCTCCTGGTCAGAACAAATGTGTGTCATGACCCGGTGACAAGGCTATTTAACCCAAGTATTAGCATGCTGCCCCCGGGATCCCGACTAGTCAGGGAGGGTGGGGGGAGAGATAACAAGTCTACTTTGTCAAAGGAGAGATTTCTTATTGATGGGTCCATGACATTCATGGGTTTGTTTTTTTATATATGTTTATCCATATACTGTCATAACAGATGTTTTAAATTCATTTACAATACTTCATATTTACAAGACTACAATATCACAGACTTACACACAGTTCTGTCTACTGATATTATTGTACATTACATGTAAATGACTGACTGAATACACTACAGTAACTCATTATATACAGACAGTGACTGAAGACAGTCAAAACAAAAAACTTAATTGATTTTTTAAGTATCTTAATTTGGATCGTCCAGTGTGCTGTTCACTGTCAGTATGCACTGGATTTGCCTAGGAAAGATGATCCACCAGAAAATTTCCTTTTGCATAATATTTAATGCAAAGTGCACTGCTCAGCATGATATGGAGAATGATAGAACATTACTAAGTTTGGAAACACGTTACCTATGATTACAAAGAAGCATTGGCAACATTGCATTCAGCAGGTAGTCAAGACCTCCTGTTAGGAGAGAAATGAGAGGAGGAAATTTAGTGAAATAGAATGGCTGATTTCTTAATGCCCAATTTCCTAATTTTCTCTTCTGACTAACCCTAACTAATCAATGGTGTGAGGCTGGACAAAGCGGTGATATTCAACCATGATCAGCAGAAGCTGAAATAAAAGTTAACCAAGATTATTAATATTGGAGTCCCAAGGTCCATAATGAGTAACACATTACTCCTAGCTTGCACCATAGCTCATGTCTACCAATCAGCCTAAATCCTTGGTGAGAGAGAGCACACAGCAGCAAGGCTGTTGGTCGCATGTTATGGTCCATTTCCAGTCAGTGGGACAGTTCATGATTGCAGCTTTTAAATACTTATACACAGACAAAGTTAGTCTTTGCCCTGCTGTCAGGCAAACGTGTAAGGTTCTAGCACAATGGAAACCATGGCAAATGGGGCCATTCCTTTGTCAGAACGTAACTGTGTTTATTGCTTAAAAAGCAACGGACAGGATATTTTGCACCGTATAAAGTTGTGAAAGGGGCAGGTCTATTCTTGTTCCATTCACATCGGTTATGAGCGCTGCTCAGACGGGGAAGACTTTGAATGTGCACATAAAATCTTTCAGAACGGCAGCAGAGTAGGGTGGGCTCAGTCCAGGGCTTGAGACAAACGCGCACCATTGTGGTATCGGAATCCCATGCAACTGGACTTCATGAAATATATGAGAGAAAAACAAAATCCAGGATCACAAGCACTGAAAAAAAAAACCCAAGCCTCAACACAAAACTCACAGAGGTAGGCTACATTGCAAGGATTTAACTTCAAACATTCCAACAAAGTTGATACCATTAAAACATTAGCTCAGTTCGTTGGACAGCTGGTTCACAATACAGAGTAATGACAACAATGAAGGCTTAATTCCCACACTGGCTGAGGTTACCATGGAGGTCCCACCATCTCAGCATCGCCCCTTCCCTGAAGGGTATTGATCCTCAGGTTAAACACACCACAAGCTGTCTCTCTGTAATGAGAAAACAACCCTATGGGCCCCTGGGGCTATGACAACTTTACCTTATTTAAAATGAAGCCAGATTAATTGGGTTATTGGAGGTCTGTGTTTTCATGATTCATATGTCCTTCACTGCTTTTCTACTTTGAACCACCTCATCGAACTTCTTACTGCATGCTACCTGTCAAGGAGTGATGAGCAGTGCTTTTATTATGATTTTAATTTTACCAGGCAAGTCAGATCCTAATCAGTAACTTAACTTGATAGATCATATTTTGATTTGTTTTGGTTTTAACAAAGTGGTCATTCACAGAACGACAGATTTTGTGTGGATAATAAAGTTTATAAACAAAAGAAATGAAGATCAAATCGAATAAACCAAATCAGCTATTTATAAATACCACTCAAAGATTTTAAATGCACAGTTAGGAATAATCCCATTTATTCTAATAAATCTCTTTATAAATTGAAAATCAACAACACAGGCTTTGCATACATAGAAACATAGAAATACAGAAGATAGGAGCAGGCATAGGCCATTCAGCCCTTTAAGCTTGCTCCGCTATTCTTAGTGATCACGATTGATCATCCAACTCAATAGCCTAATCCTGCTTCTCTCCAGAATCTTCAATCCCATTCACCAAGTGCTATATCTAGCCGCCTTTTGAATACATTCAATGTTTTGGCATCAAATACTTCCTGTGGTAATGAATTCCACAGGCTCACCACTCTTTTGTGAAGAAATGTCTCCTCATCACTGTCCTAAATGGCCTACCCTGAATCCTCATACTGTGGCCCCTGGTTCTGGACACACACACCATTGGGAACATCCTCCCTGCATCCACCCTGTCTAGTATTGTTAGAATTTTATAGGTCTCTATGAGATTCCCCCCCTCATTCGTCTGAACTCCAACAAAAACAATCCCAACCTGGTCAATCTCTTGTCATACATGAATCCCACCATCCCCAGAATCAGCCTGGTAAACTTTCGCTGCACTCCCTCGAGAGCAACAGCATCTTTCCTCAGAAAAGGAGACCAAAACTGCATACAATATTCTAGGTGTGGCCTCATCAAGGCCCTGTATAACTGCAACAACACATCCCTGCTCCAGTACTCGAAACCTCTCGCAATGAAGGCCAACATACCATTTGCCTTCTTTACCGCCTGCTGCACCTGCATGCTTACCTTCAGTGACCGGTGTACAAGGACACCCAGGTCCTGCTGCACACTCTCCTCTCCCAGTTTACAGCCATTCAGGTAGTAATCTGCCTTCTTGTTTTGGCTTCCAAAGTGAATAACCTCATTTATCCAAATTATACTGTAAATTATACAATGTGGAACCAACATTAATACTTCACTCTATGGTAACTTAGAGTTACTAAACATTTCCCAGGCTTATCTGAATGTCACATGCATCGAATCTAGCTAGCAGCACTACGTTAACTGCATGGAGCCTCTTCCGCTGCTCACGACTATTTGACTGATCACTAACTGCTGCTCACTGGCCCTCGAACTGATCTATGAGACTCATTATCCCAGAGAGTCTTTCCTCTAGTCCGAGGCAAATTGACACGTTCAAACATTCTTTGCTTTAAATGTAACAGTCTTCAGTTATCCAATTGTCATTCTAGACAGCTTTCAAGTCACAGATCACATGGAGACAATAATAATGAAAGGATTTTAGCACACATCTTACATCTATACTTCATTGATCCCTGAAGTTCAATCCATTATTGACTTTGAATACAATGAGCCATGCAAAGTTGTTCAATCCTTTGGAGAGAAAATGCAATTATTCTGCTTTATGATAATAGAAGGACGTATATATCATAATGGCTCCTCACAAGATTCTTTCTGCAAACTGATGTAAGTTTAACTGTCATAAGTGACTATTGTACTACTAACAGCAGATGTCAACAAGTAATGTACAAGAGATTAAACAGCCAAATAATGGACTGAATCATATCATAGAATCCCTACAGTGTGAAAACAGGCCATTCAGCCTATCGAGTCCACACCGACTCTCGGAAGAGCATCCCACCAAGACACACCCCATCCCTGTAACCCTGCATTTTCTGTGGCTAATTCACCTAGTGTGCATATCCCTGGATACTATTGGGCAATTTAACATAGCCAATCCAGCTAACCTATAAATCTTTGGACTTTGGGAGGAAACCCACGCAAACACGAGGAGAATGTGCAAACTCCACACAGTCACCCAAGGATGGAACTGAACATGGTCCCTGGCACTGAGAGACAGCAGTGCTAACCACTGAGCCACCGTGCTGCCCACTGACTTGGCTGAAATGAAATATTACATTCTGAACAAATTTATTTGCTCATGGGATAGAAGCATCACAGTCAACAAAAACATTCATTCCCATTCCTTTGCTTTTCTTAATATACCTCTTTTTTGCACAAATGTTCATTAAGCATCATCTTCAACAGTCATACACCAGCTTTTGGCATCATCACTGATACTAGATCAGCAGGATATTTCAGTTTTACTGCAGGATTTAAAAAGAATGCCTCCATATTGTGAAATGAGTGTGTTTCTTGCCGAGGCAAGTATGAAAAAGGCAAATTAAAATGATAATTATTTTATTCACAAATTGCTTGCCATAATGGCTAACCAACATTATGCCTTCCATTAAGAATTATCCTGAAAAGAAAATTAGAGAGAAAACAATCAAAGGAAGTAATTTAAAGGAGCAAATTATATCAGAATTAAATTCCCAAAATGCATTAGCAGCAAGCCACAGAAAGCACCAATAGAGTCATACTATAATGACAGATGAGACTAACCTAGGTTAGGCATCTACTAATTCAAACATATAACACTGGAATACTCAATGACATATCATGATTGATTTTTGTTTAAGCAGTTAGAGAATTTTTATAAAAACATTTAAAAAGGCACAGGAGTTCTTGTCCTTTTTATATTCATATTTATGTATACCCTCTATCCTTTTCTAATCAAGCAAACTATCAAAATCATGAGAGATTGCTCACTGCTGACACGGGGATTTATTTTCACAAACACACACATTATCACTGTACAATAAAGTGTAAAATTTCAAATAATGCAATTAGCTCGAAGCTTCCAACTAATCATTTCATGTGGTGGTTGCATTCATGGTGAACTCTGAACCAAGGTGGCAGAATGTGCTTCTGCTCTACTTAGTACTGATCAGATAAAAGTGTCACAGTCCTGAAGGACCATAGGGCTGATCCTTCATTAGAGATCGGCTGGATGGATCGTTGATTTGTGATGTAGAGTGACATCAATTCTTGCACTGGATGAGGTTACCCTGAAGGATGCTCCTCCTTGACCTCTCCCTCACCTGGAGGTGTGGTGATCCTCACGTTAAATGACCACCAGTCATCTCTCTCTAATGAGAGAGAGAGCAGCCCTACGGTCTGGTAAGACTATGACGACTTTACCTTTTACTGATCAGGCAGTTCACAGAATTAATCTAATGGATATCTCTGGCAAAGTTGAGTCATTGATCCACCCAGTAAGCATGTTCCTTTCCTTTTTAATGTGGTCATCAGTTGGCAAAATAAATTTGGTTAACTAGCATCTCTAGCGACAATGTGAGTAAAGTATTCAATTCACCAAAGTTACTCCACATGGATTGCATTAATGACATTTCTCAAGTGTCATTGCCAATTGACGCAAAATAGCCAACAATTACATCCAATGTCTTTGCAACTGCACACTACATAAAACTGGCAATGTGGCAACTAAAGAAAAATACAGCTTTGTCGTCAGTAAAGATTGAAGGATAGACATGATTAATGATCCAAACCCAATTCTTCAGTTACAGGTAGTGTGATAGTGTACAGAATTTTGTAACTGATCTAAATAAAGAATTCAATGTAATTGATTCTGTTCAACTTTAATTCATTGATGGATACTGTCAAAGGAGATAAATTGCTTTATTTTCCAAGCCAGTCAGTTCATTTTACAAATTTCTAAGTTTCTTTAGATAAATAGCTATTGCGTGCATGCACTTATTGTCAAGGAAGTGAAAACTATATTGATGTTTTAAATTCCAGATTCATCTAGAAAGGAGTAAGAGGGGAGATAGGACTGGTAAGATGGTTTGAGGGTGAAACATATTCATCACACTATCCTGGCCCACCAGCCCCTATCACCACTTTTACTGACCTCAATTCAGGCACAAGAAAGCTACCCATCAGAGGAACAGGGACCTGATTGAAAGAGAAGTGCCAAGTCCCAGGACATACATGGTATCTTAACAATGAGCAGCAAAAACAGTCTGCATCACCTCTGGCAAATCAGCAAAAAACAGCCACAGCAAGGTTCCAAATCCAGATAACAGTCGTTTTTTTTAAGTTTTAAAAGGTTCCATGAAAAATGCTCCTCTTGGGCTCCACAGGTTACTTATCAAGATGGAGGCTCTTTCTGTGGGCTGCCGACCATGGATTTTCATACCCCCAACCAACACATGATCCCTGGCAGTGGCGCCATTTCTGCCAGCTGCCAGCCACAGTCAGTGTCAAGACTTGCAAATGACATCTTTGGGTTAAATCTCACAGGGCCTAATGCTTGATGGAAGATGGGAAGGAGGAAAGTAGACAATTTAACAAATGCAACAAGGAAACCAATTTGTTAAAATATCCCTAAACAAATTATGCAAAGAAGTATATTTTGTTGGATCATGTCCGATTCAATAAAAGGTACATTTCATGTCCTTTAGCCATTTGCTGTCATTTGCTTCAGCCCTCCACAACCCATGTCCTCCAGCCCAGGGAAAAGCACCAGAAGAATTCCTGGCAGTATGATTATGGAGTTTAATCATTTTAGAATGTATCACTGTATTCCTTCTGCACTGACAGTCAACGATTTCACTAAAGGTCCTTGTTTTCTTTTGACATTATGAATAATCTTAATTCTGCACATTTATCTCGAACATGAATGAGCGCCATTTACTCAATTTAGACTTCCTATTCTAAGTGCATCAACAAAGTTTTTTTTAATAATTTTTAAATGCTTTGGCTATAGTTAACAGACATGATCTTTGTCATGTGTTTCTGGCATGCATTAATATGCTGGAATTACATAAGAGCACGAGGAGGAAATGCCTTGCACAACACAGTGGGGAAAAAAAAAATCCCTTTTGGATTAATGAAACAACAGTTTAAAAAGCATCAATACCATGATTAAGTGGGAACCATTAATGACTGGACTTATGTGGCGGATTATTATTTCTTGCCCACGTCGTGACAAGGCATCACTTGTAGCCCATTGCAAAATGATGCAGTGTTTGACAGAAATATTGTTTCTCAGTAGATCCATCACAATTCAATAGTGGTGCTTCTCAGGGCATACTAATATTGACTCAGCTCCATCCTCTATGATGCTCTGGCACTTTGAGAAGAAATACACATGGGTTTGACACAACAATACTGTATCCATGCTATGAGTATGGTGGAGACACAGCTGTAAGGTGAGCAAGCAGATGCAATGATGTCCAGCTAATGGTGCTGCACACAATGTTTTACTCCATCAAACTAACAGTCATAGAAGTTGAGGTGATTGTAGAAAATGCCATCAGCTCATGAAAATGCTTCAGTTATCACAGTTGCTACCAACTTCACAACGAGGCTGTTCTCATAATTACATCACGGAGCACCAACGCCTGTAAATGTGGCTAAAGGACATGAAATGTACCTTCATTGAATCGGACACGATCCAACAAAATATACTTCTTTTGGTAATTTGTTTAGGGATATTTTAACAAATTGGTTTCCTTTGTATATTTGTGTTAAATTGTCTAAAATTGACTCAAACACAAATCCAAATCCAGGCAATCGTCTTTTTCCAATTTTTAAAAAGTTCCATGAAAAATACTCCTCTTGGGCTCCACATATTACTTATCAAGATGGAGGCTGTTTCCGTAGGCCCCTGACCATGGATCCACCATCTAGTTCTAGCTTCTTGTTTTTCCACCCTAAACTTCTCCACCACTTTTTCGAAGAACCTTCTTAAAACTTACCTCTTTGATCAAGTTTTTTGTATCTACTCCTCATATTTCACCTTCTTCAGCTCAGAGTCAACATTTGTCTAATGTCACTTCAGTGAAAGGCCCCAGAACAGTTTTCTTTGTTAAAAGGCACAATATCAACGGATTATTGTTGTTATTGTTATTTCAAATGAACACTAGCAAATTAAAAGCATATATAATTTAACAAAGTCGCACTTTAAGTCAACTGTATCAACTAAATGATTAATTGCAAAAGCAATAAATCCCATTAGGTACACCACAGAAAAAAAATGAGATGGTCTTTGGTTGCTTACTGGGAAAATCTGATATGCTTTGCGAATTAATACAGGCCACAACAGGACGGCATTTACCAAGCAAACTGCCTCTATATGCTTTCTCCATATCTGTGTTACTGTCTATCGTATCCTCATTACAGACAAATGGTTTAAGAATCATATCTGCCCAAGCAGTTGGAGTCTTTGCATCTGGAACATCTGCAGTTTGGTCAAAATCTAATTTTACCAGCTGCTGTTTTTACACTCATTCAGGAATCCAAGAATTCAGGAACAGGCAGCAAACACCCACGAATGTGAATGATCCTTGATCAGCTTTCTGGCTGTGTGCACAATTAACTCAAGAGCATTAAGTTGTTAATGCTGGCGTATACTTTATTAGAACAGGAAATGAATGCTTATTTGAGGCAGATGGACCCTTGGTTTCTCTCTTTTCATACAACATAAAACTTGCTATGACTTACAGCTGGATTGAGAAAATTATTTTGAAACAGGATTTGCTCTCCCAGAGGACTTGATTAAATGAAGTCTCTGATTTTATTAAAAATTAGAATAAAAGATACATGGTAAGAACTATAACCATACTTCTCCTCTGAATAACTCCCACTTTTCCCATGCCAATATCAAGAGCTGAACCCTGTGAATTCCAAATAAAAACCGAAAGAACTGCGGATGCTGTAAATCAGGAATGAAAACAGAAGTTGCTGGAAAAGCTCACCAGGTACAGCAGCATCCGTGAAGAAAAAAAAAATCAGGGTTAACGTTTCGGGTCCGGTGACCCTTCCTTAGAACTCCCTTCCTGTGAATTCTATGTTAACAGCCTCTGAGGAGGTCAGCAAAGTTTGGGCTTCAAATGTTTCTCAGAGAAGCCTCTGCGAGGAACTGCCTGAAATTTTGGTACATCTCCAGGGACCATCTATCCTCATGTTTTTTGAAGTGCTGTCACTTGCCTTTGTATGGGCATGCCAGTACACTACACCGTATGAACTACTGCTTATTAAGAAAATTGCTGCCACTATCTTCTTAAATTGTAGGTAATAACAGGGCCTGTTAGGTCCAGTGTAGTAGAGGAAACCCAGTCTCTAGTAGTTATCAAGATACAGATTTTCGCATGCAACTATTTGCAGGTTATATTGATATGATTGATATGACTGATATTGCTACAGGGACTTTGAGGAGGACCAGATGTTAAGTCACACTTCTTCGAGATCCTAAGCTGTCTGCTCACAAGTCCATATAACAACTTCATAGTGTTCGGTACCCTTATGGGATGCTGCTTAATTAACCTTTTCAGATGCCTTCAGACCCATTTACAACCAAAGGAAGACAGTGCTGCTATAGCAGATTGCACTAATAATTTTGAATAACAAAACTGATGTGCCATTCAAATTTCATGATTCTGAAGCCTATTTCATAGGCTTCCCAATAATTTGAAAACCTCAAATTAAGATTCTGGCCCAGGGACAATCATGCAAGAATCCACAGGACATTTTGAACATCTCTGAAACAGAATACAAGTTCAAAGAGCTTTGTCAGAACAGCTTACTGTAAATCATTTTTACTTAAGAAGAGTTTGACCGAAATTGAAGATCTCAGACAGCATTAACGTTATTCACCACTTCTGTTATATGGGACAATGGAGTCAGCCTGTCTCAAGCTGCTTCTTACATATTCCATTCTGTACTGCTTTTGACAGGAAGGTGGACTGGACCTTAGTCTAACATATAAAGACTTTGAAAACGTAACACTCCCTAAATGCTGCACTGTCGCATTGAGAAGGATTATATTTGGGGCTGGATCCTTGACTTAAATGCTAGAGTGCTACACTAAACCAAGGCTGACAAGTGAAATCACACTGATGAATACAGACTGCAATATTAACCTTTTCACTATTCTACTTTAAGTTGGTGAGCAAATGTTTGTCTAGTCAGCTCACAGCGCAAGGGAGCTCATCTAATCAAGCACTAAATTTTACTTGTGCTTCAGATAATGAGTATCATATAAAGATAGTATTCATAGTAATCTAATGAAAGTGGTGCTCTATGACTTTGGGTAAGAGATGCATCTTACAAATAGAGAAACTATATAAATTACTGTTGGTTGAAAAATTATTGATACAAGTGAATCTCAGGAACCAAACAGCTATCAGCTGAAAGTTTATTAATCTTTCTATAACTGCGGCTTGACTTGCTAAGCATTTCCAGCATTTTCTCTTTTCATTTCCAGTTTTCACCATCCGCAGGATTTCGGTTTAGTTGTTGCTATGTGCTGCCAACTGAACATAGAAGCATTGCAACATAATAGGTACTACAACAAATTATTCAACTTTGGCAGCAAGATAATTCAAAAGTACAGTCTCACTACATGCCCAAGACTAACCTAAATGATGATACGCTGATCTCACTGCCCATTTAATAAAGGAGTCAAAAACAGTGACACTCATCTCTTCTGGGGAGCATTGCGTGTTGAGTTAAATCAGGCTGCCCCACCTTCAATTCTATAGCTGGTTATACATTTATGTTGATTGAAGCCTGGGCACAAAATGGAAAAGCCTCAGAGAAAAAAGCATTAAAAAATACTATGTATATATTCAAGAAATAACATGTAAGAGGGCATAATGAATATTACTATAACAGATACAACTACAAACTCACCTGAGCAATAGTTTCTACCAAACTATAAATTATTACAGTTTTGATTGATTTGAATTCTGTTATCTTCTATGGTATCACACTTTAACCAATGCAATAATTGTTCAGGATTAACTGCAGTTCATATGGGAATGTCCTCCCAATAGAATATACAACATATACATTCTTAACATTTCCATGATAGAATGCTATGGTGTAGTAACATGCCTCTGAATGGATATTTTAAGCATCTGATTGAAGATGATGGTTTTGTTAAGAGCTCACATATTCTTCTTTTAAACATTGTGACTCTTTTTAGCAAAGTTAAAGTTTTTGTTCCTTCACGTCAGAAACAAAACTTGTAAAAGGGAACATCAATTTAGACAGCTAGATGACATCATGACATTTTACACTTCACTACAAGAAGTCTCCATTATTATTGATGCCTTTCAAATAGATGGATTCATGTGCTAATCTGCTTTTCTTTTGTACCCATGCAGCATTTACTTTCAACATGGTGAGCTTGGAGGGACCATAAAGGTTATTCAGATCATGGGTAGACTTGATGTTGCGATAGGGAATTTTTGGTGTTGAAATTGAAATATTCATTATCTCATAGATCACTATAATACATAGATCTACGTACACAGGGTTAGAGTATAATAGAAGGTCCTTCTGTAATAACACTGTAAAAAATTTCAAGTGTCCATCCTGGAGTAAAGTATTGACATTTATGACATTTGATGTCAATCCAAACGATATCAGACCCATTATAAGTAGTTACATTAATTGTATACAAACTGCACAACATTGTTTGTTTCCTGAATACATCCATATTAGAATTATAAGGGAGACATTTACACTTGCACCAGTGTTAATCTTGGCAATGTAGTGTATGTTAGACCAAAAAAATTCAAAGAACAGTACACACAGGAACAGGCCCTTTGGCCCACCAAGACTGGGCAGACACATGATGCCTTTCTAAACTAAAAACCTTTCGCCTCTATGGTGTCCGTATCCCACTATTCCCTGCCTATTCATATATCTGTCAAGGTGCCTCTTAAACGTTGCTATCCACCTCCACCACTCCTCTGGTAGCACATTCCAGGCACTTACCACCTTCCTTGTTAAAAAAAAAGCTTGCCTTTCACCTTTTACCTTAAACCTATCTCCACTAGTAAACAGACATTTCTACCCTGGGAGAAAGATTCTGACTATCCATTCCATCCATGTCTCTCATAATTTTGTTGCCTATTTCTTTTGGCATATATCACTTGGATGGAGGTAAAGGCTTCAATTTTTCTAACAGCATCCCTTTGGTGTAACATGTTAGGCACATGTAGTGTGTGACTGCGGTCTGCAAGCTGTAACATTACCAGAATCTTGTATACTTTATGGAGATGTTTGCATGTCATGGACAGAACTTGGGATACTTTTTTGGCATTGTTATTTGCTTGGCTCTCCTCTGCATGCTGCTGTGTAGCATTTTGTTACACTTTTGGCTACTCTAAGCACCTGGACATCTTGTACGTTTTAGGCAAATTTCCTCTTGAAGACCGTGGCTTGCTTGTATCATGTAAAGCTGGATACTCTTTCGGTAGGTGAGACAATCCACGTCTCATACAAAATTTGGATGTTTTACTGACCCTGTTGGTGGCTGCAATAGATGTTGCAGGGTCAAGCACTTGTAGGTACTGCTGTCCTGCTACCATTGCTTAGAGTGTGTCAACAGTATAATCTTTAGGATTGTCCAAATCACACTGAAGCATTTCTACATCCTCCTCACAGCTCACCCTCCACCCAGCTTGGTGTAATTCTGCAAAGTTGGAGATATTACATTTAGTTCCCTCATCCAAATCATTCATGTTTTAGTGGAATAGCTGGGCTGTTAGCACTGATCCCGGCCATGCCACATTAGTCACTGGTTGCTACCCAGAAAAACGTCTGTTTATTCCTACCCTTTGTTTCCTATCGGGCACTCGTACTCTATCCAGCCCAATACATGACCCCGAATCCTAATGCTCATCTTTAATGTGGGACTTTGTCGAAAATCTTCTGAAAGTCCAAATAAACCACATCAACTGACTCCCCGTCATCAACTCTACTGGTTATATCCTTGAAGAATTCCAGCAGATTTATCAGGCATGATTTCCCTTTTGTAATCCTGCCATTTTTTTCCCCAAGTGCTCTGCTATTAAATCTTTCAGAATAAATTCTAAGCATTTTACCAGTTCCAACATCAGGCTGAGTGGTCTATAATTCCTGGTTTAGCTGCCTTAAAAGGTACAATGTCTTTGTGAGATCTGCACAATAATGTAACATTTACACTTTTATGTCTAAAGGGTACAAGCTACTCAAGCGGGTATTTTGGAAGGGAAACAACATTAGCTAAATCCTCTCTCCGAAGCATGCCACCTTACAAGGGGGAAAAGATTGCAGGGAACTGCCCCTCTGTTTGAGTTTTTATCTGCATGTTTTTTCACAGACACAGACAATACATAAATGGAGGTGGGACAGCTTGAAAAGAAGCAGACAGAAAAAAAAAAAATTGGCATCAGC
Organism: Rhincodon typus; assembly: GCF_021869965.1. Classification (NCBI taxonomy): domain Eukaryota; kingdom Metazoa; phylum Chordata; class Chondrichthyes; order Orectolobiformes; family Rhincodontidae; genus Rhincodon; species Rhincodon typus. The sequence continues at coordinate 18,990,686 of NC_063361.1, forward strand.
TGTAGACCATTAAACAAAAAGGCCACAAGTGTCCACTGTCATGAACCACTTATGGAGAGTTACAGAGGAATCTAGCCCAGTGCTAGTGGCTGGATTCCTAAGAGATAGCATACCTCAAAAAAAAGCAGGAACACTTATCAGCATCAAAATAAATTCCCAAGAGCTGTGGGACACCTTGGTTTGATTTTGGGAAACGTGAGATAACCCTCAAAAGAAAGTATAAGAGAACTGTCAAGCAGAACAAAATAGAATGGGAAGCTACCCATTGAGATGTTTGCACTTAGCAAATAAGTGCTTACAAAATACAGTGGTTGTTAGTAGAACTTGCTTTTCTTTTCGTATAAGATGTAAACAAGGTTTTTTTTTGTTTAAAACGTGAAAACGTGAAGTTATTCTTTCAGTTAATAACTGGGAGCTTAAATTTCTTTCTAAAAGTCAATAATCTCTGACAACACACAGGTAGCGATAGAATCTGGTGGTTTACTGGCAGCTGGTCAGCTTTTCATTCAGGGTATTCTGAAAGTTGAGCTTATCAGCACGGAGAGCAGCATTCTGCAGGTGATACAGCTGTCACCTATTCCAGTTTCAAATTGGACTCAAGGAAGACAAATTGAAGTTTGAGCTGATTTACTGCTCAAGACAGGGCCAGTTCTATTTACACATGTGTGATCATCACTAAAATATAGCTCTGTGTATATTTTTTTGAAATGTACATGCACAGAATAAACATTAAAAGAATTTACAACTGAGAATAAAATGAATCAAATGAACTCCTCTCTCACCAACTACAAAGTGAGAGAAATTGAACTATATGCCTTGAGATTACACACTTCTTCATGGCAACATTAAAACAAAAGAATACACAAACATTAGGATTAATCACCTATTTTGCTGAATCTGACTTTGCATTGTGCTGTGTCAAAAGCCACCAATAATCCTACCTGCAGTTTGACAATCCATTTTTTGTTTATTCATTCACAAAGACGAGGATAATGCTGGCTAGGTCAGCATTTATTGTCTGCCTCTAATTGTACAGGGGGCAGTTAAGAGTCAAACACATTACCGTGGGTCTGGAGTCACATGTAGGCCAGACCAGGTGAGGATGACAGATTTACATCACTGAAGGACATTAGTGAACGAGATTTTTTTTTTCTTTTTGACAGACGACAATGGTTTCATGGTTATCAGAGATTCTTAATTCCATATTTTTCTGCTGTGGCAGGATTTGAACCCGGGTCCTCAGAACTTTAGCTGAGTTTATAAAAATTAATAGCCTAGATAATACCACTAGGCTATCGCTCCCCGCTCCCCACCTTCCCACCAATCCTTTTAATGTTAATACTGCCATACTCCAGTATATGACCAACTTTCAGGCAGTACTTTAAAATTTTCAATAAGTTATAGGAAGGATATTATCAAGCTGGAGATGCTTCAGAAGAGGTTTACCAGGATGTTGCCAGGTATGGTAGGTTTGGTTATAAAGAAAGGCTGAATAGGCTGGGACTTTTTTCACTGCAGCGTAGAAGGTTGAGAGGCGACCTGACAGAAATTTATAAAATAATGAGAGGTATAGATAGAGTTTTCCCTAGGATGGGGGATTTCAAGAGTATGGAGCACATTTTTAAGGTGAGAGGAGAGAGACCTAAAAAGACATGAGGAGCAAATATTTTACACAGAGGGAGGTTCACGAGTGGAATGAACTTCCTGAGGAAGTGATGGATGTGGGTACAATTACAATGTTTAAAAGACATTTGGATAAGTACATGAATGGGGAAGGTTTGGAGGGATATGGGCCAGGAGCGGGCAGGTGGAACTAGTTTATTTTGGGATTATGTTCAGCATGGAATGGTTGGACCAAAGGGTTTGTTTCCGTGCTGTGTGACGCTATGATTCTAAGGACAGACTGTTAAAGGGGCCTCTGTGAATTAGGTGACTTCTGGCAAAATCAGTTCCAAACAACCCTGAGACTCAAGACCCGAAACGTCAGCCTCTCTGCTCCTATGATGCTGCTTGGCCTGCTGTGTTCATCCAGCCCTGCACCTTGTTGTCTCGGATTCTCCAGCATCTGCAGTTCCTACTGTCGCTAATTAAACATGACCATTTGCAGTCAGCCAGGATCTCTTGAAGTATAGAACTTCAATGAAAGGATGACTGCAATTTCAATCAATATCATTTCAACACATGCAAAAGGCACATTGCAACCTGACACATTAGACAAATCTGAATGAGTTCATATCAACCTCCCCCATTGTATTATGATGGTGTCTCATCAAATCACAGACTGACTAAATTTCAAAGAGTCAAATGACAACAGAACCAGTTATTGAGCTGACCACCCACCCGAGTTCTAAAAAAAAGACTCTGGATAAGTAGCAGGTCATGTGGATGAGACAGCCTTTGTTGTTGCATGCTTGCAAACAATAAGAATCAGGTGTGGAGAGACATAAAGACCACTGTTAAGAACTGAACTAGCTGCAGTCAATTGAGAACCAGAGCAATACTTTGAAAGTGGAAGGTGACTGAAACTAAGAACTAACCTCCTGGCAACAAGTAGACTCACAGCTCACTGAGAAACCTCTGGCTCGTCTAGCCAAAGAATCAACTCATTTAAGAAACTACAGGACTGCCACAAAAAGAAAGATGGATACACTTACATATTATAATCATATTTCTTCCTTCATATTTATTTAATCTTTGTATGAGCAATCTTGGCAAACTTGAGCCAGTCAAACAAGTCAGATGTCATATTTTTAACCCCAGGAAAAGGAAGTGATAATAAATAACTCTGAGTTTTAAAACTCAAAGATGTCCAGAATTGCTTAAACTGGGCAATCACTATGTGGTTAAAAAAATACACATCCCTCACATACAAAATACACTGATAAAAAGGTGTAAAAAAATGCAAGTCTGGACTTTAACCACAATAGACAGCATCTTCCAGGGGTCTCGCCCATCTCCACCCCAAACAGGGCAATTCTGACTTACAAGGTGGGGTGGGATGGCTGCAATTCACATTTCATGTGTGTGCATTTCACAGAAGCAGCTACCCATTTAAATCAGCAGCCACTCCCACTTAAGACAGATTTTGCCTGCCTAGGAGTTTGAAAGCCGAGTGTGCAGAGGAAAAACGAGTAAGAATATTTACCCCTTGATAAAGCAATCTCAGTCAACCAAAACATGTACGTAGAACGACTAATAAATGTTGAGACCTGGCCAACCACTAACGCTCCCACTGTCACTGTTAGAAGTTCCAGGTAGGCTCTTGAATAGCACTTATGACATGGCGCCCAATTTTCTGGCCCTCTCTCGTCTGCAAACCAATCCCAATGGTCCATAAAACTCAGTACAAAAACAAAGTTGCTGGAGAAGCTCAGCAGGTCTGGCAGCATCTGTGAAGGAAAAAACAGAGTTAACGTTTCAGGTCTAGTGACCGTTCCTTAGAACTGCAAGCTCATGGATTCAATATAGAACAAAATTTAAGAACCTGACCAGCAGAGCAAAGATGAGATCTGCACTTCCATCCCCCATTTAGTTGTGCACTGCACTTCCGTGGAACCCCATGCCAAGCACAAGTCTTCATAGTTTCACATCCCTAATCATTCCCCTTCCTCCTTTCACACGCATGGGCTGTCACAATTAGCATCACCCCATCTCATCGCACACGAGTTGTTCACGCTCTCACATGCAGCAATCTAGGTGTACTCTGCCAAAAGTGCCAATACATAGCTGCAGAATGGAGACTGGGAAATAAAGCACATTCAGCTTTCTCTATTAAATCCAATCAGATCCTGCAATGTATGTTCTGCAAAAGACTACACCAACAGATAGATTGCTGCAGTTATGGGTTTTGAGTAGCTCCTGAGAAGCTATTAATCCCTGTTTAAAGTCCTGTATTCACAGAAAACTGAATTTCAAAGGCAACACTGTGTGGACTCTGAAGGCAAGAATAATTATTATGTGCAAATTCTGCATCAAATAAGGAGGTTAGGATAAGTGGAGCATTCTGGTGCAATCCTATTCTTTAAGAAACTCTTGCCCATCCAAAAAAGGAAGGTTTATTTTCAGATTTATGTTGGCTGAACTGTTTTTAAACAGGCCCACAACAAAATACAAATTTCTGGCATCTCTTTTGGCTTTGCCCTTCCCAGAGAGTGTTTAAGGCACTTAGCATTTTACTGGTGTTCCTATTTCAACATAAATTCCGATATGAATTTCAACGACATGGAAGATAGCGATTCTAAATGGAAGATAGTCTTTTTTTTGGATTGTGTACAATATAACTTTGAAAGCTCGGGAAATATGCCTGCTCGAGTTGGAGTCAGTGAAATACTGGTGCAGTGGGGCTAGACTGAAACTATATGGAGTGGCTCACTGCCAGAGACATCAGCGAGTCGACAAATGGAACTGGCAAGAGGCCCACTCCTTTCTGAGAGCCAGGTTAATGTGTATACAGAGATCTGCGTAAGCCAAATGAGAATCCTGATGCAGAGAGTGTTAGCTCCGGCCTAGAGACTTTCAGGTGGTCCTGAGGCTGACTGAACCAAGAGGAAAAGAGATACAAGTTGGGACGTGCACTGCAATGAAGGAAACTTTGGGGAGCTCAGTGTGTAGAATTTATTTATTCATAGAATCCCTACAGTGTGGAAACAGGCCTTTCGGCCCAACAAGTCCATCCAGACCCATCCCCCTATAACCAACCTAACCTATACAGCCCTGAACACCACAGGCAATTTAGCATGACCAACCCACCTAGACTGCACATCTTTGGACTGTGGGAGGAAACCGGAGTACCCAGACAAAAGCCACGCAAACATGGGGAGAATGTGCAAACTCCACACAGTTGCCCAAGGGTGGAATCAAACCTGGGTCCCTAGGCACTGTGAAGCAGCAGTGCTAACCACTGAGCCACCATGCCATCCCAAGAGCGGCCATATTTTTTTCTTAGATATCCCAAAGGCCATAGTCCACCTGGCTCAACAAATATAATTGTATTACTTATCTTTTCATGCATGTTCCTTCTGAATGGGCTTTACTGACTCCCAAAGGCTCTACCCAACAGGCAGTGTGAAAAGAACCAGGATCATGTAAAAATTATTTGCAGAGCTCAGTGAGGCTCCCGGCTGAATCAGGCCTTTCCCTGGATCAGCTATCCATGGGGAAGGCCTCAAAAAAATGACAGCAAGTCTATCATCATCGCTGTTACAGACATATTTCGATCGAAGAGAGGCGGTTCATACCTAACCCTTTCAGTTTATTTGGGAATGCTAGAGACCACTGTTTGGAGAATTCTGAGAAACCTGCTCAATATCAGATGGTGGCAACAAAAGTAACATTCACATGACTCAAAACGAGCAAGTCAAAGTGGTATATCTTTGATGTGGATCAGCATGTAGTTAACAAAAATATTGACCTCACCACCACCTTCTTAAGATCAGATGAGCAATAAATGTCAGTGGTGCCCACAGCAAGTGGTAAAGAAGGCAAATGGTATGTTGGCCTTCATTGCAAGAGACTTCAAGTACAGGAGCAGGGATGTGCTGTTGCAGTTGTATAGGGCCTTGGTGAGGCCACACCTAGAATATTGTGTGCAGTTTTGGTCTCCTTTTCTGAGGAAGGATGCTGTTGCTCTCGAGGGAGTGCAGCGAAGGTTTATCAGGCTGATTCCGGGATGGCAGGACTGATGTATGAGGAGAGATTGATTACATTAGGATTGTTTTCGCTGGAGTTGAGCTGGATGAGAAGGAATCTCAAAGAGACTTGTAAAATTCTAACAGGACTGGACAGGGTAGATGCAGAGAGGATGTTCCCGATGGTGGGTGTGTCCAGAACCAGAGGTCACAGTCTGAGGATTTGGGGTAGATGATTTAGGACAGAGATGAGGAGACATTTCTTTACCCAAAGAGTGGTGAGCCTGTGGAATTCATTACCACAGGAAGTAGTTGATGCCAAAACATTGAATGTATTCAAGAGGCGGCTAGATATAGCACTTGGGGTGAATGGAATCAAAGGTTATGGGGAAAAAGCAGGATTAGGCTATTGTGATGGATGATCAGCCATAATCATGAAGAATGGCAGAGCAGGCTCGAAGGGCCGAATGGCCTCCTCCTTCTCCTACCCTCTATGTTTCTATATCCTGACAAACAAATTTTAAAACTTTTGCTTTCTTCTCTTTTCTCAAGTAAAATCATGACTTAATATATGCAACAGTTGAGAGATTACAATGATTATGCCGCCCTTTTTGTTCCTGCTGCATTGTAGGTGAAATTTATCTTATTGGACCAGTTGGCTTTACTGTGAAAAGAAAAGCCAATCTAGCCATTGTGTGCCAAAAGGGTCTGACTGTAGATCTATCATCAAGTAGAAACACAAAATGAAAAGCTACAGAAAGTGACTGGTCACATTGTGCTGTCTCAAGTTACTAGTCTCACCTCAGGTTTGTGTCTTAATTTAACACTACAATACAATACTTAAAAAATTATTTTCCATTTTTAGTTTAAAATGATTTCAGTTTTAAAAGAAGTCATTTAATATTCCACTGCAAACATGCAAACAAATAAATTAGTTGCAGGATTATTCCATTCGATCTCATCAGCCTGCTGCGCCATTCAATAATTCCATGGTTGGTTTGATTGCGGTCTCAATCCACATTCTCATCTACCTCCAATGCCATTTGATTGTTTGTTAGCCAAGAATTCATCCACCTCTGCCTTCAAACATAAAACCAATCCCTCCCGATCCCCGCTCCGCTGCTTTTAGAGGGAACAGGATTCCACAGACTGGCGACACTCTGAATGAAACAAAGATTATTTTTAATATCTGCCCCTAATTCTAGTCTCTCCTACTGCACCATGACAGTAAGCAGTAGATGTAGAGAAATATACTCCAAGGAACTGTCAGAAAAAACAACAGCGCAATATAAAGTTCCTGCTAATAACCATGAGAAAGCTCAGGTTCTTGAGTAGATCTGGAGCTCAGGTTATGGATGCGGTGGTTGATTGGCTCACCGAGCTGGTTCTTTAGTTTGCAGACGTTTCGTCACCCTGCTGGGTAACATCATCAGTACAGCCTCCGATGAAGCACTGTTGTGTTTTCTCGCCTGGTATTTAAACTCTCGGGTCTGTTGGATTTGATTACCTCATTTCCGGTTTTCCTTCGCAGTGGTGTATATATAGGGTCTAGTTCCAAGTGTTTGTCGATGGCCTTCTTGGTGGAGAACCAGACCTCTAGGAATTCCTGTGCTTGTCTCTGTTTGGCCTATTCTAGGATCCTTGTGTTGTCCCAATCGAACTGGTCGTTCTCCTTATCCATATGAATGGAGATGAGTGAGGAATGGTCGTGTCTTTTTGTTGCTAATTGGGGTTCGTGTATTCTTGTGGCCAATTTTTATCCTGTCTGTCCAATTAATGTTTGTCGCAGTCCTTGCATGGAATCTTGTATATTACATTGGTCCTGTCCATAGTGGGTAAGGGGTCTTTGGTTCGAGTTAGCAGTTGGTGTAGGGTTGATGTGGGTTTGTGTGCCACTCTGATGCCCAATGGTCATAGGAGTCTTGTGGTCAGTTCGGATATATTCTTGATGTACGGTAGCATGATGAGTGTGTTAGGGCATACTATATCTTCCTGCTGTTGTTCGTGTGATAGGCATCGTTGGATCCAGTTGTGCGGGTATCCATTATCCTTAAATACTCTAGTACTCTTTCTTTTTGGCATAGTTCTGGGTTGCGACAGTGTGTTGTCGCTTGTTTAAATAGTGTTTTCTTGCAACTTCGTTTGTGGATGTTGAAATGGTTACTGTTGATATTCAGTACTTGATCAGAGTGTGTGGCTTTTCTGCGTTTACTATGGGGTGAATCTGTATTTGCAGATAACATTCTATTTTGTTCAAAAAACACACAATTTATAGACAGTTAGTCAATGTGGAGTTTTACAAATTCCTACTTTAGAAATAAAACCAGTCTGACTCCAAACCAAAACACAACGATTCTAAACAAGGATTCACACCTAACATGCAGTGTCTGACCTAAAATGTCACCTCTTCTTTACACTGCTAAAATCTTTAGTTCTCTCAGGGCAGTGACTTTAAAGGAATTTGGGGACTTACATATACATATTAATTAATTAAAACCTTCTAACTGATTAAAGATTTAACACCATCTTAGGTTTGTTTAGTACATCTTCATCAGTGGTGTGCCTCTTTGATCTTTTACTTATAAATTCTGTGTCTGATATTACCTCTCTCACTAACACCTGAAGAAGGAATAAGACTCCGAAAGCTTGTGTTTTCAAATAAACCCGTTGGACTTGTTGTTCATCATCAAGATAAATATCACTGCCATCCAAGGCTGTAAATACCCATATTTCAATTTGTGAACTCATGTAGAAGATTTTCAATATGACTCAAACTGAGCTGAGAACTGGAAAAGAAGGCAGCAGCTCAATGCACTCACAGCAATGAAATAAAATTGATTCAGTGAATATTATTCATCACTAGTTCTCACAAGTGACAGAATAGGTAACAACATCTCCTGCACAATATTCCTCAATACCAGTGCCCCGCAAGGCTGTGTACTCAGCCCCTCACTAACCCCTTATATGTTCATGATAGTGTGGCCAAATTCAGCTCCAACTCAGTTTGCAAATTTGCTGATGACTCCACAGTAGTGGGTTGGATCTCAAACAACGATGAGACAGGTTACACGAAAGAGATAGAGAGCTGAAATGGCATCGTGTAAAGACAACAATCTCTCTCTCATTGTCAGCAAAATGAAGGAGCTGGTCATCAACTTCAGGAAGTGGAGGGGAGGACATGGCCCTGCCTGTGTTTTTCCTTATTCTAGGAATAAATATCATTAACAATGTCCTAGTCCATCCACATCAACACTACAGTCAAGAAAGCTCATCAACACCTCTACTTCCTCAGAAGGCTAAGGAAATTCAACATGTCCACAATAGCTCTTACCAATTTTTATAGATGCACCATAGAAAGCATCCTATCTGGGTGCATCGCAGCTTGGTATGGCAACTGCTCTGCCCAAGACCACAAGAGATTACAAAGGATTGTGAACATAGCCCAGTCCATCATGAAAACTAGCCTTCCTTCCATTAAGTCCATCTACACTTCCCGGTGCCTTGGGACAGCAGGCAACATAATCAGAGATCCCTCCCATCTCGGTTATACTCTCTTCCACCCTCTTCCATTGGGCAAAAGATACAAAAGTTTGAAAAGTTTGAAAGTTTCAAGAACAGCTTCATCCCTGCTGTTATCAGACTTAAGAACGGACCTCTCATGTATTAGAGTTGATCTTTTTTTCACCTTCTCTACAGCTTTAACACATTCTGTTCTGTTATCCTGCTGTATTTATGGAAGTAATGATTTGTCTGGTTAGCACACAAAATCATACTTTTTACTGTATCTTGGTACATGTGACAATAATAAATCAAATCAAAACATGTAACATGTACCATGTAGTATGAAAGACTACATGGTAAAATTAATTTTTTTTTATTATGAAGTTACAGATGTTAGAACTTTTCTTAAATCTCTGGTGGCCAACTTGATCAAGGAAAGAATTACCACAATTAGAATTAGATTGATTGTCATGTGTACTCAAGTACAGAAGTACAGCAGTACACTGAAAATAAATTACAATATTGCCCCTCACTGCGCCATCTTAGGTACAAAGTACCGAGGTAAAAGTCTTAGATAAAAATAAAAGAATTATGAAGTCATTGGCCAACCACAGATATCAACATTTCTCAACCATCTGTGACAAGGTCAACAATTGTTTATCAGTTTGTTTGTAACATGCTTTGAATTGAAAATAATTGCTCTATCTATAGGATTAAAATTAGGCATGGCTTCTTCAAAAATGGTTTACAAACTTCTCCTTACATTTCAGTTTTCGTTTGCTTTCTACCTGCTCAATGTCAGGAGACCAAAACTGGACCAAGGAACAATACCCACTCATAAGAATGCCTCTAATGCCTCATTATTTTTGAATCTAAAATGTTCAGAAGTATCAGATGAGTCAGTTTTTAAAGGAGATCTGTGCCCCCACACCCCACTCCCCCTGAAGAGAAATTGTTCCTCATACTGCATGACTCACTCACTCTTTACACAGCTGTTTCTAATTCACCTGGGTTGCCATAACATCTTTCTCACACTGAAAGTGATGGATAAATGATATTACTGCAGGCTCGTAAGTTCCTGTGAAAAATTTACAAGAAGTAAATGCTATGGCAACCAACATGGCTTCCGTAACGGAGTGTAATCTGTTTTGTCAGGAAGTAAATGGAGGAAAGTCAATATGACGTCGAAAGACCTGCAAACCTTTCAATGTCAATGTCAATTGTGTTACTGTGACTCTGAACTGCAAACAGGCTTGATGTCTGGTGAAATTTTAAAATCAAGACTTTATTTTAAGGAACTGGTTTCAACTTCACAGGCATCCCCATTTAGGTATTTGCAAAAATGAAGTTATCTAATCTTTGCCTTTAAGAAGAACATTTGGTATTTAATTTAGTCCCTCTTCTTACACGGAGTGTCTCTCTTATCTTTAGATGTCTAGACGCAGATGAAGATATTTTGCTGATGCTAGAGCTCTATGATTGAATCACTCCAGTATCTTCACTGATAATCAATAGATAAGCATCCAAAGCCTATGCGATTTTACTAACAACTGTTTAAATGCAAACAGTAAGCAATTTGTAAGATATCTATTATGCTATGGGATTAATTTTGTACACTACAAGGTTTTTGAAGAAAGTAATTTCAATAAGCCCTCCTAACAGCAATGCGAGTGTACCTTCTCCAAAATTCTCAATCCTAAATATGATGCATTATGTTTTGAAGAAAAGTTATCCTCTTGGCATCTCTGGTTTTCTGTTTTCAGTCACCCTCAATTCTGAGCCCTCTGGTTATCAACTCTGCAGTTTATTAAGAGCAGGTTCTCTTTATTTACTTTTGATGAATTCTCCTGATTTTACATAGCTATCAAAGTTCCTCTTAGCCCCCTGTGCTCTGAAGAGAACAGACCACGGTGAGTCAAGTCTATCTCTATAACAAATCCCTCACATGTGGAACCATTATTTGGATCCCCTGAAACCCCATCTTCCATGATTTGAGATTATTTCAACTTTTCCCACGCCACTTTTCAGCCACATGGTTATTGTTAGGAATGGTTGGGCACTTGAATCCAAACCTGTGAAGTATTTGCATAAAACATAAGAATTTCAAATATAACTATTAGGTACAGCAGTAGCCCATTCGGCCCTTCGAGCCTGCCCACTATTCCATAAGTTCACGGCTGATCTGATTGCGGTCTCAACTCCATTTCTCTGCCTGTTCCCTAACTTTCAACTCCCAAATTGTTCAAAAATCAACGCAGCCTTGAATATGTTCAACGACTCAGCCACCATAGCTTTCTGGGATAGAAAATTCTAGCATTAATGACCTTCCGAGAGAAGAAATTTCTCCTTAATACTTACTCTTAATGAATTCCAACTCAGATATGGTGGTCTTACATTGCGTATTTATAAACATCAATCTTCTTCTGCTTTCTTCTAAATTCAGTCCTCATTGAAATACCAAAAGCATTCAATACGATCAAACTCCAAATAACTGAAGCCATTTTAAGACTTTATGAGCCAATTTAAACTTAGCTGTCGATAATGAAACTGTAGCCACCTCAAATTGAGGTCAGTAGACTCACTACCCAGTACCACCAATAATCTGGCCACCACTGTCTTGAAAGAGCTGTGCTTTTATCACCTGCTTTATCGAGCAAATCCTTTTAATATACAAATTGTTGATCCATGATGACAAACAAAAAAATTGGCAGAAAATGCCCCAAAATGGTAGCTTTAAATTGTGTTCATGTTTTGAGTTATTTTAGCAAGGTCAGGGAAATCCATCAAGAAGAGGAAAGCTTTTCTGCCCACTCAGGTTATGGTATCGTGATCAGTAGATGTCATTCATGGAAACATGGCAAAAAAACTAAGCTGTTCTGAGCTACTAACCATGCAGAGTGGGTGGCCAATGCTGCGGACAGATGTAATAAATAATGACTGTACCATTAATGCAGGTACCTTAAGTATCAAAGCTATATCATTGCTGTGACAAAGTCAGGAAACAAATCACCTAAACGTCTTTGAAATTAATAACCAAAAGAACTGCGGATGCTGAAAATCAGGAACATAAACAGGAGTTGCTGGAAAAGCTCAGCAGGTCTGGCAGCATCTGTGAAAAAAAATCAGAGTTAATATTTCAGCTCCAGCGGCCCTTCCTCAGAACTGATGGTGGCTAGGAAAATGTCAGTTTACATGCAGAAGACAGGGTGGGGGGAGGGCGTAAGGAGTAAACGATTGGTGGGAATGGAGCCCAAAGAGAGAAGAACAGTTAGACAGACAAAGGAGTCGATAACAATCTGGCAAGGAGGGTGAATAGCTGTTAATGAGGATTGTTAGTGCCTAACAATAGGTAGTGTGTAATGGCAGGCTATGTGATAACAAAGTCTGATGTGTGGGGTGGGGGGGGCAGGGACATGGGAGAGTTCAGGCCCTAAAATTAGGGCAGAACTTGATAATGAGTCCAGAGGGCTGCAGGGTCCCCAAGTGGAAAATGAGATGTTGACTTCCAGCTTGTGCTAAGCTTTGTTGGAACACTGCAGCAAGACTTGGACAGAGATGTCTGGCCAGGGAATAGGGTGGTGTGTTAAAGCAACCTCACTCCCATCAACCCCCCAACAGTCTCACGGCCCCGTCCCCTGCCACCACCGAAGGTGTAACACCTGCCCGTTTACCTCCTCCCTCCCCAGTATCCAAGGGCCCAAACATACCTTTCAGGTGAAGCAATCTAGTCTACTGCATTCACTGCTCAGTGTGGTCTCCTCTACATTGGGAAAACAAAGTGTAGATTGGGTGACCACTTCGCAGAACATAAGAACATAAGAACTAGGAGCAGGAGTAGGCCGTCCGGCCCTTCGAGCCTGCTCCACCATTCAATAAAATCATGGCTGATCTTTTCGTGGACTCAGATCCACTTACCCGCGTTCTCACCGTATCCCTTAATTCCTTTATTGTTCAAAAAAATATCTACCTTATCTTTAAAAACGTTTACTGAAGTAGCGTCAACTACTTCACTGGGCAAGGACTTCCATAGATTAACAACCCTCCGGGTGAAGAAGTTCCTTCTCAATTCAGTCCTAAATCTGCTCCCTCTAATCATGAGGCTATGCCCTCTTGTCCTAGCTTCACCTGCCAGTGGAAACATCCTCTCTACTTCTATCTTATCTATTCCCTTCCTAATTTTATATGTTTCTATAAGATCCCCCCTCAATCTTCTGAATTCTAATGAATATAATCCCAATCTACTCAGTCTCTCCTCATAAACCAACCCCCTCAACTCCGGAATCAACCTAGTGAACCTCCTTTGCACCCCCTCCAGTGCCAGTACATCTTTTCTCAAGTAAGGAGACCAAAACTGCACACAGTACTCCAGGTGTGGCCTCACCAGCACCTTGTACAGCTGCAACATAACCTCTCTGCTTTTAATCTCAATCCCTTTAGCAATGAAGGACAAAATTCCATTTGCCTTCCTAATTACTTGTTGTACCTGCAGACCTACCTTCTGTGATTCATGCACAAGGACACCCAGGTCCCTCTGCACAGCAGCATGCTGCAACTTTTTACCATTCAAGTAATAATCCTTTTTACTACTACTCCTATCAAAATGTATGACTTCACATTTATTTACATTGTATTCCATCTGCCAGACCTTTGCCCACTCACTCAATGTATCTATGTTCCTCTGCAAAGTTTCACAGTCCTCTGTACACTTTGCTCTGCCACTCATCTTAGTGTCATCTGCAAACTTTGACACCCTACACGTGGTCCCCAACTCCAAATCATCTATATAAATTGTAAATAATTGCGGTCCCAACACCGATCCCTGAGGCACACCGCTAGTCACTGACTGCCAGCTAGAATAGCACTCATTTATCCCCACTCTTTGCTTCCTATTAGTCAACCAATCCTCTATCCATGCTAATACTTTACCCTTAACGCCATGCATCCTTATCTTACGCAGTAGCCTCTTGTGGGCACCTTGTCAAAGGCCTTTTGGAAGTCTAGGTACACCACATCCACTGGGTCCCCATTGTCCACCTTGCTCGTAATGTCTTCATAGAATTCCAAAAGATTTGTCAAGCATGACCTGCCCTTCATGAACCCATGCTGCGTCTGCCCAACGGGACAATTTCTATCAAGATGCCTTGCTATTTCTTCCTTGATAATAGACTCAAGCATCTTCCCCACCACAGAGGTTAAGCTAACGGGTCTATAATTCCCCATCTTTTGTCTACTTCAATTTTTAAACAGTGGCGTCACAGTTGCTGTTTTCCAATCTGCTGGGACTGCCCCAGAGTCCAGCGAATTTTGGAAAATTACTGCCAGTGCACCTGCTATTTCTCCCGCCATCTCTTTTGGTACCCTGGGATGCATTTCATCAGGGCCAGGAGACTTATCAATCCTTAGCTCCATTAGCTTGCCCAACACTACCTCTTCCGTAATAATGATTGTTTCCAGGTCCTCACCTACCTTCATCTCTTTGTCAATTACTGGCATGTTATTAGTGTCCTCCACTGTGAAGACTGATACAAAATACCTGTTCAATGCCACGGCCATTTCATCATATCCCATAACTAAATTCCCCTTCTCATCCTCTAAAGGGCCAACATTTACTTTAGCCACTCTTTTTAACTTTATATATTTATAGAAACTTTTGCTATCTGTCTTTATATTCTGCGCTAGTTTTTTCTCATGTTCTATCTTACTTTTCTTTTTAGTTCTTTTTGTGGCTTTCTGTTGACCTTTAAAGTTTTCCCAATCTTCTAGTTTCATGTCGTTTTTGGCCACTTTGTATGCGTTCACTTTCAATTTGATAGCCTCCCTTATTTCCTTAGACACCCATGGCAGATTACCCCTTTTCTTACAGTCCTTCCTTTTCACTGAAATATACTTTTGCTGAGCACTTTGAAAAATTGCTTTGAAAATCCTCCACTACTCGTCAACTCTCCCACCATAAAATCTTTGTCTCCAGTCTACTTTAGCCAAGTCCTCCCTCATTCTATTGTAGTTCCCTTTGTTCAAGCACAAGACCCTGGTACTGGATTTTATCTTCACACTCTCCATCTGTATTCTAAATTCAACCATACTGTGATCACTCCTTCCAAGAGGATCCCTAACTATGAGGTCATTAATTATTCCTGTCTCATTACACAGGACCAGATGTAGGATAGCTTGCTCCCTCGTCGGTTCCATTACATACTGTTCAAGAAAACGATCACGGATACACTCAACAAACTCCTCCTCAAGGCTACCCTGACCGAGCTGGTTCGACCAATCTACATGTAGATTAAAATCCCCATGATAATTGCCGTACCATTTTTACAGGCATTAGTTATTTCTTTGTTTATTGCCCTCACCAATGTGATGTTATTATTTGGTGGCCTATAGACTACGCCTATCAGTGACTTTTTCCTCTTAGAATTTCTAACTTCCACCCAAATGGATTCAACCTCATTCTCCATTGAACCTACATCATCTCTCAGCACCGCCCTGATGTCGTCCTTGAATATCAGAGCTACACCACCTCCCTTACCTTCCTGTCTGTCCTTCCGAATAGTCTGGTACCCTTGGATATTTAACTCCCAGTCGTGACCATCCTGTAACCATGTCTCCGAAATGGCTACCAAACCATATTCATTCACGATGATTTGTACCGTTAACTCATCAACCTTGTTACGAACACTACGAGCATTCAGGTAAAGTGCCTTTATGCTAACTTTCTTACCCTCATGATTTCCAACATCTCTAATAATATCTCCTGAGTTATCCTTCCTTTTTGCTTCTTTCATAGTCTGCCTTGAACTTAAACCCTCCTGCACACATGCTAACCTGCTGCTTACCTTTTTATTTACCATCATACTCCCTGTCGTTTTCCCTTTCCCTTCCCCCCAACTCACTAGTTTAAAGTCCTAGTGACCAACCTATTTATCCTTTTCGCTAGAACACTGGTTCCAGATCGGTTCAGGTGGAGACCATCCCATTGGTACAGATCCCTCCGGTTCCAAAACTGATGCCAATGCCCCATGAAATGGAACCCCTTTTTCCCACACCACTCCCTTAGCCACGTGTTTACTTCCCTAATTTTCTTATCCCTAAGCCAATCTGCACGTGGCTCCGGCAGTAATCCGGAGATTATGACCCTCGAGGACCTGTTCCTTAAGTTCGTTCCTAGTGCTTGATAGTCCCCAAACAGGTCCTCCATCCTCGCCTTGCCTATGTTGTTAGTCTCAATGTGGGCCACAACAAATGGATCCTCCCCCTCCCACTCCAATATCTTTTCAAGCCGGTCAGAGATGTCCTGCACCCTGGCACCGTGCAGGCAACACACCATGCGGGACTCCCGATCCGGCTTGCAAAGGATACTAACCATCCCCCTAACGATAGAATCCCCTATAATTACCACTTGTCTTTTTGCTCCCCACTCTTGAATGGTCTTCTGCACCATGGTGCCGTGGTGAGCTGGCTCATCCTCCCCGCAGCCCTTTTCTTCATCCACACAGGGAGCAAGTATCTCGTACCTGTTGGATAAGGTCAAAAGCTGACGCTCCTCCACTCCTGAACTCAGGATCCCCCTACCTGCCTCACTTGCAGTCACACCCTGTTGTCCCTGATCACTAACAGCCGCTGCCCAAATATATTCCCGGCAGCCCCCTGGTCCTTGCTGTCGCCTTTCCCTCTGCTGCTGAAAAATGAAGTTCTGTCTATGTTCTGTCCTCAAGAAAGACCTTGAGCTTACAGCTGCCTGCCACTTTAACATACCACCCTGTTCCCTGGCCAACATCTTTGTCTCATGCTTGCTGCAGTGTTGCAGCAGAACTCAATGCAAGCTGGAAGAACAACACCTCATTTTCCGCTTGGGGACCCTGCAGCCCTCTGGACTCAATATCAAGTTCAATAATTTTAGGGTCTGAACTCTCCCATATCCTAGCCGCCACCCCACACACCAGGCCTTGTTATCACTATTCTCCCATTACACACTACCTATTCTTAGGCACTAACAGTCTCCATTAACAGCTATTCATCCTCCCAGTTAGATCGTTACCAACTCCTTTGTCCAACTGTTCTCTCTCTTTATCTCTATCTCTATCTATTACTTACTCCTTAACCCCTCCCCCCACTCTATCTTCTGCACATTAACTAACACTTTCCTAGCTACCATCGGTTCTGAAGAAGGGTCACTGGACCCGAAATGTTAACCCGGATTTTTCTTCACAGATGCTGCCAGACCTGCTGAGCTTTTCCAGCAATTTCTGTTTTTACTCCTTTCTTTGAAATTAAGTTGTCAGCATTTGCTCCCCATCCCTAATTGGTTGAGAAATGATGGTAGAGAGACGTCCTGTTGAATCGCCGCTGTCAAATAACTTTTTCTTTTATGTAATATATGTTCAAGACTGAAATGTTTCTTGAACTATAAGAGGAGTCAAAAAAGTTACTAAACAGGCAGGAAACTGCAGTTGAAGCCATGAGCAGTCGATGCACGTACATATTGAATTGTGAAGAAGGTTCAAGGGGCTGAATGGTCTACTCTCGCTCTTCCCTGTTAAACCTGATATTCTTCGATACAAATACTTCACAATACATACACATCAACTACCCAACTGTTGGTGGTGGAGCTGTGGTGTGGCTGAAAAGCAAGTGGAAGAAGTCAAAATACTCACAGATCATGGAAACTGAGTTAGTTTGGGGGCAGGGAGGGGACAAGACTAGGTCCGCGGAGAGAATTTTGTTACAAATAAAGATATACAGGAATTGGTGGGGTCATTCTCTTCAGAGCCGGAGAGGTGAAGCTAAACATTGATGGCTGTTTAAAATCAGAAAAGGTTCACGAAAAGTAAATACAGAGAACGTGCATCCAAAACCCGAATAGGTGACAACCAGACAGCACAGAATTGGGGGTAAACTGAAAACAGAAAACCAAAGATACCAAGAGAAAAAGCATTTTTTAAAGAAGCACAATGGATCATATTTCGGATTCAGAGTGAATTGGCAGATCAGTACAGTTTCAATAGCAGCTTTCAAAAGGGAATAAGCTAAGTACTCAATGGAGAAGACATTGCAGTGATATCGGGAAACATATGTAAAACGGAACTGCACATCAAAAGAAATGATGTTACTTTGATAGAGCCAAATGATTTCCTTCTGCACTGTGCTATTTTGTGATTCTATGAATAAGTTATGGTCAACAGGGAACTGAACTTGAACAGGGAAAATACTGCAGGTAGGCTGACCGAATCTTAATTGGCACCTATCTAAAATACTTGAAAACACAGTTAAAAGCTTTTTGTCCTGAACTTGGCACCAGTTCCATTTCTGGATATAACAGCACTAGAAATCTGCACAATAATTTGATGGTTTTTGTCAATTCACTGTCAATCCAAGAAAATATTTCAACACAAGTTTTATTCTTTTCCCAATAAAATCTCAAAGTAAATCTCTCTTTATAAACAGCAAGACCAGAATTCGCCTCACTTAAATCCATTCACGATCTGTATCACAGAACAAATCGCATTTCTTAGCTCTAGCGCATTCCACAAACTTTGCAGCATTCAATCGTTGGTGTAATTTTTACGTAAGTGTGGTTTTCATGCAAAGCAGACTGAGGCAATAGTAAGGTACTAATCGTAAACTGCCATTAGCGCCACAGCGTAATTTAAAATATCTTACCTTTGTATAATTGTGGGGTTCATGAAATAATGTTTGTTTACACTTAGCAACCTAATTCAAACCCTGCCAGAGAAATACATTGAAGACACTTCTTTCTGATCATGAGCAGGCCAAAACATCAGAAATTCAGATAATTTTAATCTAATTCTCGCAACAGCACAGGTACACTTGATAAAAATGCTGTAACAGCACAGTACAACTACAATTGCAATTGGCGATCTCACAGAGAGAAGCCGTGAGAACATGCATGCTACTGCTCTTTTAAAGTATATCTTAAGCAAATCATAAAGGATATCATACATGAATGCGACCTGAACATGACCCGATTTTTTACCTGTTTGAAAAATAGGTTATTATTGCTATTCATAGTGCTGCCCTCTTTCACTCCATAAGTACAAATACATTTCAAAAAGAAATCCAGACAAAGGAATTCCATTCAATACCTAATTATGAGATCACATTATCTTATTGAAGAATCAAAGTATGTAACTAAGGAAAGGTAAGTCCTTAATACATAAACACTCCTGCTATTCAGTGACTGGATTTATTCTTGTATTCAGTATGAAGAGGCTTTCTTCTAATTACGCAAGGAACAAAATAAATTATTCTAAAACCTGACAGCTTCAAGGATATTTGCAAAGCTTATTATTTTAGTCTAAATGCAACATACAACTGTGCACACTGAAGATGAATTATAAGAAGTATGCACGCAACTGTTGTTCCAACAATAAACTGGTGACATTATTTGACAATTTTGTAATGTTTAGTTAATGATCATCATCGCTATGATCTTGCTTACTGTATTTCAATATGTAACCTCTTAAACAGTAATTGTACTCCCACCAAGTCCTGTTCACCTATCACCCTTTTGCTCATGTACCTGCATTGGCTCCAGTCAAGCAACATTTTGATTTTAAATTTCCAAAGTTCCAAATATAACGCAACACCTTATAAAACTGCAATTACTGCTCCCAGAGCTCGAGGAAACTAGCTCCAACACTGAAAATACCTCAAAAAAGGAGCAGCTCTTACAGCAACAACCTTTTCCCCGTCCTCCATCTTGGATTACCCAGAATACCTTCGTTTTTTTTAAAATGTTCGTCCTTGTTTTAAAATATCTCCGTGGCCTCACCACTCCCTATCTCTTTCACCTCCTCCAGCCCCACAACCTGCTGAGATACTGGGACTCATATGAACCGAACCTGGATAACCTAATATTAATCACTCCATTATTGGTGGCCGCATCTTCAGTTGATAAGACGCTAACCTCTGAAGTTCTCTCCCTAAATTTCTCCACTTCTTTACCTCAGTTGCTCCATGAAGGCACTCTTTAAAACATCTTCTTTAATGAAGCACTCGACAAAACAAAAAAAAAATGAAAGAACTGCGTATGCTGGAAATCTGGAACAAAAACAGAAGGTGCTGTTAAATCTCAGCAGGTCTTGCAGCATCTGTGGAGAGAAATCAGAGTTACCATTTCAGGTCCAGTGAAGAAGGATCTGGAGAAGAGTCCAACAATTTCTATTTTTGTTTCTTTAACGAAGCTTTTAGTAATTGAACCAAATATTTCCTACTGTGGTTTGTGTCATATTTTACTTTATAATGTCCCTGTGAAGTCCTTTGGGATGATTTATTACTTTGGAGGTATTATACAAATAAACATTCTTGTTGTTTTAAGCAGTCCCGTTCAATGTTTTCATTCAAGATTATGTTAAGAGCGCTTTTTTTAGGTTATGAACCAAATCATTCATGTTGAAGCGAGGTAATTTAAATTAAGTTTCCCATTGAGAAAATCCAGCTTGCAAATAGTTTAACACGAATGTCCACCTACCTTTAGAGTTTCATAGACACTTTGGATTGAATATTTATCAATATCACGCACATTTTATACTGATCACTCTTTGATACAAGGATTCCCTTTAATTATATTTTAATAACACACTTGACAAACATACATAGTGGAAACCAATTCTGTCATACTTAATGGTAATTTTACACTATTTTATCGTTATTTAAAGGTGAGCACTGTAATATTTTTTCTAAATAAACATCATATAGTAGTCACAACTTAAAGAGGGCACTGGTGCACCATTTCACTCAAATACATGGTTAACTGATTCTCTGGGACATGTCATTAACTAATCGGTCTGCTTAAATTCACATCAAAATGTGGCCTTCACTGAAATGGGTTAAAGCAGTGATGCTATTCCAGAAGAATGCTATTAGCACACAATTCCAATAGCCACTAATCAAGAAATACTTTTGACTTAAGTCTAGACTAGGTATGTTGAACAGATCCATTATTTTCCTCACTGGA
Organism: Rhincodon typus; assembly: GCF_021869965.1. Classification (NCBI taxonomy): domain Eukaryota; kingdom Metazoa; phylum Chordata; class Chondrichthyes; order Orectolobiformes; family Rhincodontidae; genus Rhincodon; species Rhincodon typus. The sequence continues at coordinate 19,011,791 of NC_063361.1, forward strand.
AGAATCCTTCACATCAGGAGGTCTGAAGAAGGGTCACTGGACATGAAACATTAACTCTGATTTCTCTCCACACATGCTGCCAAATCTGCTGACTTTTTCCAGCAATTTCTGTTTTTGCTTCACATCAGCAACTCAGTGTACTGTCTCTTCCCATTAGCGGAGCCAAAGAATAGGTAATAGGTAATTCATTCAGACAAAATTGTGAAAAACTGTGAATTTGAAATTGAAAAAAAGTTGCATTTAATGTATTTAAGAACTAGACTTTATACTATTGGATTCAATCCAAAACATGTCCAGAACAAACCTGGTCCACTGAAAGACTGATGGACGAAGTAGTAACTTTGATCTTTATCTGAACTATAAAGGTGATAATATTTCATGATTATTATTTTGTATCTACAATGAAAATGTTATGGCCACAAATGTTAAACTTTCTTTTTTAAAATGCACTGTTTTTCATTACTTCATTTATCCAAATAGTTTACCAAGAAATCAAAACACAATCAAATATGTTTAACTTACATTTCTCATACCAGGGATGTAGTATTGCAATGACCATGTTTTACACTGAAACCTGAAACATATATACTATATAAAATATATAGAGGTACAACCTATCTGTAAAGAGAAAACATAAGGCGACTCTTTCAGATTTTAAATATTATTTAAATTTGAAGATAAACAGGGAGCCCGAAACACAAAGAAAACGAGCAACATTGGAGAGCAGTTCACCCTCAGGTGTGTTCGACGGAAGGAAATATAAATGGAGCAATCGAAAAGTTGTTTTTTTTTTAAAAACAATTGTGAGCAAAAAGAAATAATTACTTGTTTTTGAAAAATGTCAGAAGTTTACCATAACACCTCTTTAAATGCCCAGATGTACGATTAAAACATTCAACATCACAATGCTTAGATGCTTTTAGTTACAGGAAACTTCAAGGTAGAATATAAGACACTGCACCAGTAGAACTAAACGTCAGTCCTTTTTGGTTAGCCTTTAAAACTTGCAGTCTTTAGGTTAAATGTTGCCAATTCTGGTTGCATTGCCGGGCTAGAAAAAGGACACTGGCAGAGAAAATCTGTGGCAAAGAAAAACAATTGGGCTGAAGCTGGGAAGATTAAAAAAGACACAAATCAAGTAATGAAAGAGCCTTTTACAGAGGGTAACAGTCATCCAATTTGGGTAATGTCATCAGACATTGTGTGATTTATCCATTTAGTGGGTTATGCATGAATCAGATATTATACAAGACATAAACGCTAAGGAGACTTTGGTCACTCTAAATGCCCAGGGTCCTGGCCAAATGCACCCATCTTTTTTTCTGAAGAAGGGTCCAGACCCGAAATGTCAGCTTTCCTGCTCCTCTGATGCTGCCTGGCCTGCTGTGTTCATCCAGCTCCACACCGTGTTACACCCACCTTACATTTGTTTATGATGTAGCACGTGTAACCTTGTAAAGACAGTGCACACTACACCCTTTGTATAACACAGAAAACTGAACATACAAGGGTAGGGAATTGGGAGTAGGCTGGAAATTCTTATGCCTCATCAGATTGACAGATTTATGAATGGCTTTAATCACTACATTAGTAATTGGGCAGTAATATTTTGTTATCACTTTGTAGCTCTGTCAAAAATGTTATGGTCACAAATTAAACTCAAAATTCTTTTAGATTAGCAAAGCTGCCACCATCGTCTTTCCTGGCAGGAACCTACAGAGCTTGCTTTTCTCTGGCATGGTAAAGGAAAATCACCTGATAGCCAAATGAGAAGAGGCTCTTCTATTAAACAAGATATATGCTACAGCTGGCTAGCAACTAAGTACAATGTACTTTCAACGATAGACAGTGCTACTGAGACTATAAGGGACACATCAATTTAGGTCTTACTCCTTTGAGAACCAAAGCTGTTCCCTTGCCCAAAACCACATGACATCATCATATTGGGCGGTGTTTAACGCACTGTTCAGCATTAACTCTTTCAGACTTTGTGAGAAGCTAGGGAAGTGATTACTGGGCTCGTTGCCGAGATATTTTTATCATCGATAGCTGCGGGTGAGGTACTGCGGGTGAGGTACAGGAAGACTAGAGCATGCCTAATGTGCTGCTATTATTTAAGATAGGTGTAAGGAAAAGCCAGGGAACTACAGACCGGTGAGCCTGACATCAGTGGTGGCTAAGTTGCTGGAGGCGATTCCGACAGACAGGATTTGCATGTATTTGGAAAGGCAAGGACTGATTAGGGATTGTTAACACAGCTGTGCGCATGCGGAAATTGTGTCTCACTAACTTGATTGAGTTTTTTGAGGAAATCACAAAGAAGATTGATGAAGGCATAGCGGTGGATGTTGTCTATATGGACTTCAGCAAGACATTCGACAAGGTTCTGCATGGTAGACTGGTTAGCAAGGTTACATCATATGGTATCCAGGGAGAGCAAGCCATCTGGATACAAAATTGACTTGTAATTGAGAGACAGAGGGCGATGGTGGAGGGTTGCTTTGCAGACTGCAGGCCTGTGACCAGATTGCAAGGATTAGCGCTGGGTCCACTGTTTTTTGTCATTCATATAAATGATTTGGATTTGAATATAGGAGGAATGGTTAGTAAGTTTGCAAATGACACCAAAATTAGTTGTGTGGTGGACAGTGAAGAAGGTCATCTCAGAGTTCGACAGGGCCTTGATCAGATGGGCCGATGGGTGAGGAGTGGCAGATGGAGTTTATTTTAGACAAACATGAGGTGTTACATTTTGGTAAGGCAAATCAGGGAAGGACTTATATATTTAATGGTCAGGTCCTGACCATTTTAAAATCATTGTGGAATTGTTTGAAAAATTCAGTCTCAGGAAGTGGACAATGCTGGCGAGAGCAGCATTTATTGCCCATTCACAGATAAAGGAAATATCCCATTTAACTGTAATGTTGTTGCAGTGTTTGTAAGGAGGCCAGCCAGCTGAACTTCATGGAATATGAGCTCCCCGATTGGGACTGTTAATCTGGTTCAATCAGGGAGCCCTGGCTGACAGATAAAAAGGGGAGTGTCAGAGATACTGCCACTCTGACAGCTGACACTGACTGAGGCAGTGTTAAAGTCAAGGACTGATCATGTGTAAATAAAGGGTGACTTGATGACAGGATACCAGCCTCTGTGGAGTCAGTTCATTTGTTGGCAATTTTATGAATTGGCTCTGTCAGAATGAGAGGCTGTTTAAATAATACATAACAATAAAAACGCTGAAATTCTTCAAGTTTTTCCCATCTCCTATCAAAATAATACAAGATCCAAGGAAGCTCTAACAAAACAAAATAAAGATTATTTTCAGTCATTATCACTTGGTTACTACAGGAGAGCAGGGAAACCTTATGGAACGTCAATGCTAAAATCTACACTACAACTCAATGTTTTGTGTGTAAGAAATAGATAGATAGCCTCAGTATTTCAAGAATGAATGTCATACCTGTGTCAAATCTGTATTTCACATTTCAGTTATTGCCTTAAATGACCATGTTCGACACTGATTAAGCTCCAATCACTCCCACGATTAGTCAGGCTTAGAGCCAACTGTGATAGAGGCAATCAATCAAATGGGTCAAGTCATCTCTTTTTTGATGCCATTTCATTTCTGACTCTGATGAAGAACATACATCTGGGAAGAGCATAGCAACTTTAACCCTGCCTGCCTGACAAGCAGCTTAAAGCACGCAGATATCCTACCTGCTGGAAAATGAGGGGGAAGCAGGATTTGGTATTGGGTCCTATCTTTTTCCTCATATATATTATTGATCTAGATCTCTGTGCATAACTTCAAGTTTATAGTTTATAGAAAAATGTGGAAGCATTATAAACTGTGAGGAGCACAGTGCAGAACTCCCAAAAGGACATGGCCAAGTTGGTGGAGTGGGCAGATAGGCTGCAGATGAAGTTCAATAACTGAAGTGTGAGCTGATGCTTTTAATGGGAAGATCATGGACTGACAATATAAAATAGAGGGTACAATACTGAAGTTGGGGGGAGGGGTGGTGAAAGAGCAGAGGGACTGTGTATAGATCACTGAAGGTAACAGGACAGGTTGCGAGAGTGGCAAATAAAGCATATGACATTCTGGGATTTATAAATAGGGGCATACAGTACAAAAGCAAGGAGGTTATGACAAACCTGTAGAAACCATGTTTTGGAGTTGGGAGTACTTCATTCTGGGGACACCACATTTAATAAATGACGTGAAGGCACTAGAGAGGTTGCAGATAATATTAACAAGAACGGTTACAAGAATAATGAACTTCAGTTACACAAGTAGACTGGAGAAGGTGGAAACAGCAATTAGTAAAGCATCAATTTATTTGGCTTCATCAACCAGGGCATAGAGTGGGAGGGTAAGGAGGTTATGCTGAACTTATAAAAGAAACTTGATAGGCATGAGATAGGGAGTGCGCTATGGGTTCATGTACGTAGTTCCTTTGAAAGCTGCACCACAGGTAGACAGGGTGGTAAAGAAGGCATTTAGCATGCTTGCCTTCATTGCTCAGACCACTGAGTATAGGAGTTGGGATGTCACGTTGCGGTTGTACAGGACATTGGTGAGACACTTCTGGAGTACTGTGCATGGTTCTAGTCACTCTGCTATGGGAAGGATATTATTAAATTGAAGAGGATGCAGCAAAGATTTATAAGGATATTACCGGGACTGGAGGGTTTGAGTTACAGGCAGAGACTGGATAGGCTGGGGCTTTTTTCACTGGAGCATAGGAGGTTGAAGGGTGACATTACAGAGCTTCATAAAATTATGAGGGGCACAGATAAGGAGAATAACAAAAGTCTTTTCCCTGCAGTAGGGGAATTCAGAACTAGAGGGCATAATTTTAAGGTGAGAAGTGGAAGATTTAAAACGGACCTGAGGCGCAACTTTTTGACATAGAGGATGGTTCATATGTGGAATGAACAGCCAGAGGAAGTGGTAAATGCAAGTACAGTTACAACATTTAAAAGATATTTGGACAGGTACATGAATACGAAGGGTTTAGAGGGATATGCGCCAAACACAGGCAAGTGGGATTGATTTAGTTTGGGAAACTTGGTCGGCATGGACTATTTGAACTGAAGGGTCTGTTTCCATGCTGTGGGACTTTATGACTCTGTATGGTGCACAATTTTGGTACCATACTTTAAGAAGGATGCGAGCCATTTGTTGAGAGTACAGAAGAGATTCATAAAAATGATCCCAAGCATGAGAAACTTGTGTTATAAGGATAGATTGGAGAAGTTGGGACTTCTCCCCTGGTGAGAGAAACATTAAGAAGAGATCTGATAGAAGTTTTCAAAGTCATGCAAGGTCTTAATACATAGAAAGTAACTGCTGAGAACAACAGGACACAGATTTAAAGTGATTTGCAAACATTGCAATGGGATGTGAGAAAAGCTTTTTACACACAATGGTTCAGGTCTGGAAAACATTGCTGGGAAGTGCAGTGAAGGCAGGGTCAATTGAGACAGTCAAGATGGCAGTGGATGATTATTTGAATCGAAACAATGTGTAAGGGTATGGGGAAAAGGCAGGCGAATGGCACTAAGTCATCATGTTTGTGGGACAGCAGATACTTCTGTATGTATGTGATGTATCATACACATCATAGTATCACCCTGCTAAAATGTCAAATCGTGGACAATTTGGATATAAAATTGGCTTGATAGTAGAAGACAGTGTGGTGGTAGAGGGTTGTTTTTCAGATGTGAGGCCTGTGAACAGCGATGTGCCACGGCAATCAGCACTGGGCCCACTGTTATTCGTCATTTATATAAATAAACTGGATGAGAATTTAGGAGGTATGGTTAGTAAGCTTGTGGATGATACCAAGTTTGGTGGTATAGTGGACTATGAAGAAGGTTATCTGGGAATGCAGCAAGATCTTGATTGACTGGGCCAATGGGCTGAGGAATGGCAACGGGAGTTTAATCCAGATAAATGCAAGGTGTTGCATTTTGGTGGGTCAAACCAGGGCAGGACTTACACAGTCAATGGTAAATGCATTCTGGGGAGTGTTATGGAACAAAGGGATCTAGGGGTAGAGGTTCATAGCTCCTTGAAAGTGGAAACACAGATAGACAGGGTGGTGAAGAAGGCATTCGGCATGCTTGCTTTCATTGGTCAAAGCATTGAGTATAAGAGTTGGGATTTCTTGCTGCACCAGTATACGATGTTGGTGAGGCCACATTTGGAGTACTGCGTGCAATTCTGGTCACCCCACCATAGAAAGGATATTATTAAACTAGAAAGAGTGCAGAAAAGATTTACCAGGATGCTACTGGACTGGAAGGCTTGAGTTATAAGGAGAGGCTGGATAGGCTGGGACTTAAGAGGCATAGATAAGGTAGACAGCTGACAGCTTTTCCCCATGGTAGGGGAGTCTAAAACTAGAGGGCATAGATCTAAGGTGAGAGGGGAGAGACATAAAAGGGTCCAGAGGGGGAATTTTTATCACACAAAGGGTGGTGCGTGTCTGGAATGGACTGCCAGAGGTAGTGGTGGGAGTGAGTACAATTTCGTCATTTAAGAAACATGGATGGAATAGGATGAACCAAAACGCAGACTAATGGGACTAGTTTAATTGTGAAAACCGGGTGGAATGGACAAGTTGGGCCGAAGGACCTGTTTCCATGCTGTAGACCTTTCGGACTCTAAGACTCTAAGTAGTGAAAACTGCAGCAGGGACACCCTAATGCTGAAAGGTAGAATATAAATTAGGATTTGTTAGGGGAAGGAACGGAGTTTCTTGACTTCTAAAAGTAGTAACATAAAACGTACAATACTGAATCCATTCCTCCAGTCGCCCTGTTCTGGCTTTTTGAAAGAGCTAAATGATTAGTCCCACTGGACCCCTGCAAATTTTCCCTTTTCAGCATTTATTCAATTCCCTTTGGAAAGTTGAACCTGCTTTTTGTAAAGTTGACTGAAGGACAGACATTGGCCAAGGACATCAGGAGAACTCCCCTGCTGGATTTTCCACAATCATTAGTTTCTACTTTGCAGATGCTGACACAACCAACCAATCTGCTAACTTTTATAAACAACTGCTGTAAAAAGTGTTTAAAGAATAAGTTTTAAAAACATTACATCTGAGGGGCTTTGTATCTTTTGGCACCATTGTCATGTTTCACTTCATATCAGCAACACAACATAACGTGATGGAATTATTGAGAGATTTTTGGAGGTTTCCATCAGAACTTTGCTGGAAGCCCCAACAGCAGCACTGCAAGTGACTGTTCAAGCCATTTCTCAGAGATTTCCATCAATCTTCTGCAAAATTATACTGAAAGATCAGGAGGTACCGGTTGGTAATTCTACTACATTACCTTGGTAAATTTGATGCAAGATTGCAATGGGATGATGCCAAGTTACACTTTAGATATGGAGAATCACTAGATAACATCAGAAACCAAACTGCAGATTCTAAACTATCCATACTGAATCCCAAAGGCACTCTACTTGCGATTGGTATAAAATAAATGCAAGTACATATGTTCCAATGATTTGAGAACTGTGAGGGAAAGTTATCTGAACATTTGTTATTTTGTTTCCCACTGGTAGTTACTGATGTTCTCGAGTTTAAATCTCAAATAAAAATCCAGCATACTTCTGATATATGTACAGTTATCTCCTCAGTTCAAAATTGATTTATGCAATAATTTCAATCTAGGAACATTAACAATAGACTCAGTATTTAATGTTCCATAAGGTGTTGAATTATCAGATAATCTGAGTTGTGACTGATTTAAGGATTGCTCCAGTCAAACATAACCACAAAAAGGTCGTACTGCCTGAATTAGGATATAAATTTTACTCATGTAAACAAATGACTAAAACAGATGTGCCAAAATTACTTCCAACAGCAGAACATAAATTTGATTGTTCAACAGATCACATGTCAAAGTGCATCTAAGATTCAAATATGATTCAAAGCCATGTGAGTTGGAGCCTATGTCGTAAGATATTGGATTTTCATTCAAGTGCCATGTAAATTAACATTGTACTGAAACACGGGTCGAAAAGATAATTCAAAGTGTGAGAGAGAATGTCTTCTCTTGCCCATGAAAAAGGGAGAGAATAACAGCCACTCTTTCCACCACTAGCATATATGCCTGCAGTGTGCACTAACTATAGGAGGCTTTGAAGTCACTTGTCGAAGCTTCTTCACCATTGCCTCCCAAACCCACAGCTCCACAATAAAATCTAGTTCAACTCGCAGTGTCACATTTGTCTGGCAGCACAGTGCAACAATACAGAGGCACTGGTCCCTCTATAACCTTACTTTACTACACAAGTATCTTCCTGATGTTCCTAGGAAGCAAAGAGATGCTGCCCCACTTATGGATTACATGGTAATGAAGGAAGACTTCTCTGCTTTTTAAATGCTTGGAAAATTGGTTCAAATTAAAAATAGCAAAATGGCTGGTCAAATGAGGAAGCTCTGCCATTCAGAGAATTGGGCAGTTATTACAATCTACTTTTTCTGACTTATTTAGATATCAAGTGAGAATAATACCAGGCTTTAGTTGTGTTTCTCCCCATAGCCAAATAGCTCGGATTGTTTACTTCTTTTTTCGAGTTACCACAGCAGGAATTACCTGCAAAACTGTGCCGAGTATAAGAAAACATGAAAAGCCTTTATTATTGATAAAACTGGGACTAATACATTTACAGAATCCCTTCCTTACCTCATGAAGGGGGAGTTCAGCTGATCCTGGGTCTCCTTGACCATTTTCAGAATTGGCTGTTGCACAAATTAGGGGATAACAATACATCTTCCAATAAACTGATGAGGTAGCTAATGCTGTACAAACAACACCAAGCATGTCCATTCATGGATTCTTTATCATTATGTTACTTGAGCAGTTGAAGGGATCCTTAGAATTTTAAAGGGCTAAACAGCCTATCGAAGGGATAGCTGAATATTTTCCTTTAATCTTCTGATTTTTTTTTTGACAGTTCACAAGGCAACAAAGATGCCTGATGGAACCAATCACCGCTCTGCCCTTCTAATAAACTCCCCTAAATGAACTGTATTGGAGTGAAACATTAACTCTGTTTCTGACTCCCCAGATGCTACAAAACTTGCTGTGTTTTTCCAGCACTTTCTGTTTTTGCCTCGTGAAACCCTGCCTTGTCAAGAATGTTATGGTCATGTAAGCAGACATCATTCTTTTGGTTTCAGATGTAGAGGAGTGACTTAGACACCACTCACTATGATGATTTCATATAAACTTGGTGACAGAAAAGCTGAGCATGTTGAAGGATTAAGACCCACAATTTGGATCTTCCTCATAGTCTCTATGAAGACTATGAATCTTATGTTTTTTTGGCTAACTGCAAGCTGTTTCGATTTTTTGGAGGGATTCTTGCCATGAGGCCGACTGGGGTTCTCTCGTCATATCTGGCCATATGTGCCTCATTATTCACCTACCCCGTCCCATGGTATTCCTCACATTCAATTCTAGTCCCATTTTACCATGTGTCATTCTGAGAACAAATCATTACTCAGTGGTATCTGCTGGAAGACTGGCATCCCTTGGGCGTACCAATCTTTGAAAGGTCACTGTGCAACCAGACAAGCCGTGGCAATCCGCTGTTTCCTCTCACCAGCAAAATAAGGGCATAACAGCCACAAAAGGCACAGACCCTCCTTCCCCATGCAACCCTATTCTCTTACCCTAGCTGCCATTTAACCACCAGGCCACATGTTTTACCTGTCTTTGGATACATCTCAACTGAAGACGATCTCAGAGTCCCTGCAGTCTGCAGTCCATGACTATCTGCTGAACCCAGCTCCCATCTACCAGAATCAGGTACCAATCAGGTCTTGTATGCCTTGTATAGCCCGAGGCAGCTAAGCTCCACAATCCACCAGGAGAGCATGCTCCAGCTCAGTGTCTTCATCCTTCTCCTCAGACAACTGCTCCTGTTCTCTATGATCCTCAGCATCTATCCCATCACCTTACTACCTACTCTGATTGTGCAGAACACAGCTTGCCAGGATGGTGCAGCACACCCTGTCCAGACTATACCGCTGCTACAGCCCCCATTCTACATGCGAAGAAATGTGTGCAAATAAAAATGTAGCTGCAGTTTACAAAATCCCCTAAATGTCTTAACTTCTAGCAGACATGGATCCTGCACTTTCATCCATTAAAGTGACACTGACACTGCCCACCCTGGGTATTGTCCGAGATATTTTTCAGTTGCACTGCACGTCTAAAGAATGGCATGTGACGGCAGGCCACGCAGCTTGCGATGGACAATGTTCAGTACCAAGTTCTGCCTATTCCTCAGGGCACCTACATGCCCTTTTACCTTGCAGTATCCCAGCAGCCCATTTCGAGCCTCACCCAATCCCCCCCTGTGTGCAGATCCACTACACTGAACCTTCAACTGTCCTCCTCATCCCTGAGCCTCAACATCACACCTCGACGATGTCCCACACTGCGCCTCTACACTCCCTCTGTGGAGGCCACAATGGTGGTCACTGTCAATTACCACCCCCAGCCCCCTCCCCCACCTCTCGCAGCCCACCATGCCCTCTGATGCTACTCCACACATCATGTTCATACCCCCACAACTGCGTCTGTTTTCTCAGCATGGCCTCGACTTCTCCACCCCTTTTGATCTCCATTCTGCTCCTACTGCCCCCTACAACCCCAAACCCTCCGTCACAATCAACAAACGGACATCTAGGATTGTATTCGCCCCAGACCTCCAACTGTCTTTGACAAGCAGCTCGTAGACATGACTGATCAGACAGGATTGCTCTCCATTCCCAATGGTTCTCTGATGGCTGCTCCTGGCCCCACAAGACAGACCATTATCCACTCTCCGGAATACAGTCAGACAGATCCCCTGATGGTGAGCATTCCAAGTTGACAACTAACTGGGCTCAAGCCCCTAGACTGTGTGCACACTGTGCCTCAGACCAATGCTACTGGAAACCTCTGCCTGACAGGGTGCTGCCCCTTGACTGAACTGCAAATTAACTCCCACCCAGTTTCTGACATGGTTATTTGGTTGAATGACTGTGCAGTGTGCTTGCCGCCTTAGGTGTTAAACTGATATCTTGGTGTGTATCATAAAGCAAGATGTCCCCCAGACAGATTCTCTACTGGCAAGTATGACATGCATACTTGCGTGTGACAAGCAATCTTGCATTGGCCAGTACCATGTCTGCATGTCTGTGTAAAAAAGTTTGTCAATACAACAGTAATATTAGCTTTCAGCTCTGTTTGCAGGGCCTCGCAAGACAAAACAAGGCATGGATGCTGAGAGGGACCATGATGATTGTGAGGTGTTGGCAATTGTCAGATGCCAATATCCATGGACAAGAGGTAGGTGTGGTTGGTGCCTGTGGGTTTTGCCCTGAAATGCTGTTTCTCAATCGACTGGAAGGCAATCTGCAGACAGTGATGAACTGAAGTCGCCTGCTACCCTCTCTGATTTCCGTGTAGAGATTTCTTGATAACTGGCATATTCAGTAAGAAGGACATGGACTGTTAATGAAACAATTTGGACTATTAACAAAGCATTTAACAAGTAATAATCCCCCTTAATTAGCAAATGGCCTCTGCCTAAGGAGAAACACATCATGTTTGTGCTCAATAAAAGCACAAAAGATGCAGGGAGATCCTTCCAATGGCAAGACAGGCCTGGCTGGACTTCCTGTCTGATTCTGCCTCAGTCTCGCTAAAGCCCACATTGATCACACCCTGTAGGATACCATCAAATGTCTATCACATCAGCATAAATTGTATGCAGTTGCAGACATGTCATGAACTAAATCTCTGTTAAGATAAGAGCCTCGTGTTGATAGATCATCAAGTGGCTTTCCTCTATCACACTAAAGCAAGGAGGCCCTGTAGATCTCTGACAGGACAGAGGCTGGTGGCAGCAAATCTGCCCAATAACATAGTGAGTGGTGGTGAGGATTCATCTTGCAACAATCTGGTCTGTGAGTAATGTTATGGCAGAACTGTTATGTTAAAATGGTCCCTCTCAAAAACAATTACTATCCATCATGGTTCTTCAAACGCTGTAAAATGTCATGTATTTAAAATAAATAAAGGGACACATGAATACATATACACATGTAAAGAGAAAAAATTATAAAGAAACAAGTTATTTTACTAACAAACAAATTTATTTTAATTGATAGAGGGCTTCAATATTTAACTAATTTTGCCAATTATTCATTAGAAAAAGCAAACAGTCAGAATGTGGACATGTAGCATGACAGGAATTAAGTTATATAGTACAGAAGCCCAGCGATACTGGTTAGGTCCGGAGACGGTTGTGCCAAAAATTTTGTGGTATTAATTGCAGTAATTCTGATAGCAGCTAAAAAAATTCCCTGATGACTTTCAGCGAAAAAGATTGCCACTCCTCAGTCTGGACAACATGTGACTCCAGTATTAACCTACATATCTAACTCTTTGTACCCCTCAGAAGCAATCTAGCAAGCTTCCTCTGGTAAGAAATCCCAAGAAACTCAACAAAAAGAAATCCTGACGCAGTGCTCTTTGGTTATGACTAAAACAATTCCAACCCACTAAACCCTATAAAATCCCCTTCATGGAAACATTAGGCACAGAAGTATATCATTTTTGTTACCAGCATAACACCTGGTTTACAAGGTGTAATCCCACAGGAGATTACCACATACGATGTACACTCAGACAAGTAAGAATCTGAAGACCGACCTTAAAGGTTGTACTAAACTCCTTTTCAGCAGCTAGGCATGGCTCTGCTGCGAAGCTTCGAATACCTGTCAGCAACATCCTGGGGACAGATCAGCTCGTTAAGAAAAAACTAATCACTTGAATTACAGAGGACACCAGGTTTCAACCAGCAGGCACCAAAACTAACCAGGTGATGAGAGGAAAGAAAATTTGCCAAATGTCACAAGGAACTGATCTACTGGACTATACACTACCATCTTGCTTCTTTATAAGATTTGTAACTAATTCAAAAACTAACAGCCACCTCAAACAGGACATCAGTTTGAATTCTGTAATGTTATTTAATAACATTAGTCTTAAGAAGTCAAAGTTGTATTTATACTTAAGCAGATGGTAAAAGGATTTGGATTACTATTTGAAATACTACTATCAAGCTGTATCAACACATCTCAGAATGTTACCACTGACTTAACCAATTGAAATAATGACTGCATTAATTTCAAACAAGTTGTTAATTTCAAACAAAACAATTTCAGCCTCCATCATTAAATTGATTTTCATTATTTCCCATGTGCCAAATGCAACAGATAGCCTATTATTCCCTTAGGATCTCCACCATTAGTGTAGTTATCGTGATCAGTCTAAAAAGGCATAAGCCCCATTTGCAGAGGTTGAGTCAAGTGCCTGTCTTTTTAAAAAGATGAAAAAAACCAAAGCAGGACCCAAGGCATTGAATCTCACTGAATGCTGCAGTTGACATTGGTATAGGCATTTCAGGCAAAAGGCTAGCCAATTCAATAACTCCTCATGGGTTACACTCTAACTATTAATCAGAGCAACTTCAAAATTGGATGGAGCTGATGCTACAATGAAAATAAAAAGGAACAGTCAGCTTCTATGGCTAAGTGCCACTCAGCACTGTCACCTATTTACACAGTCTGCACAATTTACTCACTCTTATATTACAGTCAGTCATAAGTATGTTTGCACAAAGTCCTCTAAATCAGCAAAGTATTAGAGTAAGACATCCAAGAGTAATACAACTGGTTTGGGTAACCACAAAATTCAAACACCATGAACACACAATTAACATTCAGATTTTTACTTGTCTGCGTGTACTTCATATGTAGTGACTTTCCACAGACTTGCTCCTTGTAAATCAGATGTTATGCTGGTAACAAGAATGCAAAAGTTCTGTGCTAAGTACTTCCATGAGAAGGATTTTGCAGGGTTTACTAGGTTGGGATTGCTTTAGCCATCTGCTGCTCTCAATTCTGTTCGAACAGTATAATAATGTAACCTGGAAGTACATTATTTCACTGAACCTATGCGAATTCCACCCATTTACTCCGAATGGGTGTAAACATTCTGTTCTAAATCTACTGCAACTTTTCTGAAAAATTATAGCTCTTTTTTTTTTTTTTTAAGATTCTTCAAAATTATAGCAAACTATATAGCCCTGCCAGCTACTTTGTAATGCAATAAACCTGTTTTTTTTTCAATAAATAGATAATATTTTTAAATAAATAAATAAGTAAAAGAAATAAAAAATCTTCCTTAAAATAGAAGGCAGAGTAACATGATACAACTGCAACAGACACATTAATCAGTAATAATGTCAACAACAATTTCTGATTTTGTGTAAACAGCCTTTTTTGAATTTTGATTCCTTACGCTTTACAATCGATAGTTAAATGCTTCACCTTTCATACGTTTCACCAAATAATGCATGCAACATTTATATCCCTTCTACACAGATTATGATGGTGTGTGAAGCAAAATAAAATTTTCAAACCATGAGTAGAACATGAGAACTTTAACTCATATAGCACCTTTTATTACCTCTGCATGGAAGTGCTTTATTGCCAAATGAGTATTTTCTAAGTAGTTTTGTGCAACTGGAAATGTGGCAATTTGTGCACAGCAAACTCCCATGAACTACAATGAAATAAGTACCAGGTTGTCTGCTTTTAGTGGCACTGGGTGAAAGATAACTATCAGCTAGGACATCAGAGAAAATTGTTCAGCTCATCTTCAAAAAGAATAACATGGTAACTTAATCAAAACATATAGAATGATCAACATGTCTTTCATAAATTAGTAATGTGGCTAGTTATCCATCATGGAGCAATTTGCAGAAATTTGTTGCTTAGTGAGGTATGTCAGGAATAATCATACTTCAAACCCTTCACTCACAACCTGCTGTGACAACGTGTGCTGGATTGACAGTGTTCTGATACAGCTTTAAGAGTTTTCACCGATTTACTGAGCACTCAGACATCAGAGCTGCCCACGTACATCGTGTAATCTGTTTGATAAAGTTGTAGAATAAAAAATATCAGAACAAAAGTCTCTGTGGAAACATCAGAGAGGAAATTAGGTGATCTTCCAGTAGTAGCGCCAAGCAAACCCTTGCGTGGTGTTTTTGCTGAAAATGTTCTATCTTAATTCCATCCAGACTCTGTTATTTTGGGAAGACCAACATCATTGGCTTTGATCCCTAGCCACAAGCCTATGCTCCCTTGCCACTGATTTCATACCGCTCCCTGGCCACTGTTTCAGACTGAACCAGATGGTTAGCACGCTGAGAGGCTTACATTACCCAAAGTTGAGCTTTACACCATGTAACCCATCCAGTATGAAGACAATCCACTTCACATCACCGACTCTTCCCCGCCTCAGCTCATCAGCTGCTGAAACACTCAAACACGCTTTAATTAGCTTCCCACTCGACATGTCCAATCTTGTCCTGGCCAATCTCCCATCTTACACCCTTCATACATTTCAACTCACCCAAAACTCTGTTGCCTGTATCCAACTTCACCCCTTTGTTCACCAGTCAACATTAATTCCTGACCCACCAACATCTCGAATCCCTCTGATGGCTCGATCCTCTCTATTTCTCTAATAGAATTCCACACGGATGGAGTGTGTCTCCATCCATTCCTGGCACCTTACACATCCCTCACAATCTCTGCCTTATCAGTGGTAGCTATGCTCGGAGCTCTGGAATTCCTCCATAAACTGGTCCACTTTTCTGGGTCTCCTTTAGGACCCACCTTACACCCTAGTTCTTTGGCCAATTTTTGAACCACCTTTCCCACATATCCCTTCTATTGTACAGTGTCAATGTTTGTCTAATTGCACATCTGCGTAGCAAACATTCTGGGATGTTTCCATACATTAAAGGTGTTTTACAAATGCTTTGTAGAACACCTACGCTTGGTTCGCAACAAATGACTGCACCTTCCAGTCGCGAACCATTTCGATTCCCCCTCCCACTCCTTGGACGACATGTCCATCCTGGGCCTCCTGCAGTGCCACAATGATCCCACCCAAAGGTTGCAGGAACAGCATCTCATATTTGGCTTGGGAACCCTGCAGCCCAATGGTATCAATGTGGACTTCACAAGCTTCAAAAATCTACCCGCCTCCGACCGCATCCCAAAACCAGCCCAGCTCGTCCGCACCTCCGTAACCTGTCCTTCCTCCCACCTATCCACTCCTCCCACCTCAAGCCCCCCCCCCCCATCTCCTACCTACCAGCCTCATCCCACCTCCTTGGCCTGTCCGTCCTCCCTGGACTGACCTATCCCCTCCCTAACTCCCCACCTACACTCACCTTTACTAGCACCATCCCCGCCTCTTTGACCTGTCCATCTCCTCTCCACCTATCTTCTCCGTTATCCATCTTCTATCCCCCTCTCTCCCTATTTATTTCAGAATCCCCTTCCCCTCCCCCATTTCTGAAGAAGGGTCTAGACCCGAAATGTCAGCCTTCCTGCTCCTCTGATGCTTCTTGGCCTGCTGTGTTCATCCAGCTCTAAACCTTGTTATCTCAGATTCTCCAGTATCGGCAGCTCCTACTACCTCTTTCACAAATGCAGGTGTTTTTCTTGACAATCACAAAGCAATGCAATATTTTAGACAAAACCATGATCCTCGCAACAGTTTATGAATATAACTGAACATTTCAAATGTTGACCCATGATAGATCACAAGCTTTAATTAGAGGCTGTTTACATCATAAAGCAAGATTGATAGCAGGTTATTCCTAACAAGATCAACTTTAAGCACTTACTTCAAAGTTTGGTTAGTTTACTACTTCCCCTAAATACTAAGACAAAACAGTCTGGCGAAGGAACAGGACTGGACTGAAACAGTTTCAGCAATCAAGTGCTGATATAATTAGTTTAATTGACATTGTTTAACATAGTTGAAGAAAACATTTCAAACACCAAGCTAAGTTATTAGCTTCACTGGCAAACAAGCACGGGTTGTGTTTTTCCTTACAGCTGTATTTTGAATACCAGAAACCATGCAAATCAATTCCAATTTAATGAAGTGTATTTGCTTTGCTGTTTATTTGTTTCTCCTTTACTTTAATCCATCATATATAAAGATATCGTAATATCTGAAAACAGCACAGGAGGAGGCCATTAGACCCATTGTGCCTGTGCTGTTTCTTCGGTAGAGCTATCTAATTAGACCCACTCACTTGCTCTTTCCCAATGTTCTTGTAATTATTCTTTCCTTCAAGTGCTCACCCAGTTGACTCTTGGGTGTTAATACTAAATCTACGTTCACTATTCTTCCAGGAAGAGCATTCCATACAACAACTCACTGGGTAAAAGAAAGATTCCATATGTCACCACTAGTTATTTTGCTGATTCCCTTAAATCTGTGTCCTATCGTGACAAGCCCTTCTCTCCATGGACACTATAGTGATTGTAACGAGGTCAACCAGATGGACCTCACAGCATATTAGTTTCCTGATTGGGGCTGTTAATCTGGTCCAATCAGGGAGCCATGGCTAACAGATAAGAACAGGAGTGTCAGACATCTCTGTTCACTCAGAGCTGGATCTGAGGGAATGGAATCAGTTTCAAGGACATTCCACATATAAATAAAGGGTGACTTGGTGACAGGTTACAGGTCTCTGTGCAGTTATTTCAGTAGCAACAAGATTGAATCATACTCCTGAAGAAATTCGTTCGCAACAGTCGTCTTTGAGTTAGGGGAAGCAGTTCTGACGTTCTGCCGGTATTTGGGAAGCTTGACTTATTTGATCCTGCCATCAAAAACTGGGCCCAGTATGTGGAAAGAATTTATTATTTTTTCTGGACAAATGGCACTGGCGAAGGTGAAAAGCGACGAGAAATTCTCCTGACAGCTTGTGGACTGGCAGTTTCGTCGATTATTAGGACCGTAACTTTCCCTGAGGCACCAGTTCCTAAAACCTTCCAAGAGTTGATGGATTTAGTTAAGGAATGTTACAACTCCAAAACTCCTCTAATTCTGAGATGCTATTGGTTTTACTTGGCAATTTAAGAGCCAGGGGAATCCATAATGATACTTTTGATGAGGCTAAGATGACTGGTCGAGGCATGTGACTTTGGTTTAATCCTGAATGAGATGTTGAGATACTGTTTGGTATGTGGGATTAATGACAGAACCGTGCAAAAGCACCTACTAGCTGAAGCCCAAGTGGACTTCAAGCAGGAACTACAAATCACTTTATCATTAGAAAATCCGACAAGTGGAGCATATGAGTTGCAGGGTATTCTGATGGAAGTGGACACCCTCGCCACACTGACTGAGCTTCAAGAACACCTAGTGAGTGAAGGCAATTGCATAGCCTCACTCAGGACATACCCTGAATAGACTGACTCTAGGTCCGCCCATACCAAAACCCTGAAACAAGACTAAACCTCAGCCAAACAGTTCAAGTTTTCTTCAGGAGCTGGGTAGGCAAGCGATTGTAATTGCTGCTGATATGCGGACTCAAGACAGCCAAATAGCCCCACCAGACCTAAACTCAGTAAGAGAACTCATAGGCTGGTATCCAGGAGAGCGCAAACCCTCAAAAGTCCACCTACATCTGGTTTGGAACAGTTAAACTGCTTAGCAATATCTCAATCAGAACCAATCAAATAAACTTCTGGTTAAATGGTCATCCAGTTCTAATGGAGGTTGATACCAGCTTGGCCATTTCAGTGATTGCAGAACCAATTTTTAACAAAATTTGCTCTGCACTCCAGCCCTTAGGTCTGTGCAAGATCGCCGCTAGACTGAGAAGCTATATCCGGGACCCTCCTAAAGATTAGGGGTACACCTTTGGCTCTGGTCTCTTATGAGAAGCAGCTGGTTCTGTTACCATTGACTGTAGAAAAATGCTCGGGCCCAAGCCTGATGGGACAAAATTGGTTAAGAAAGAAAGATTCACTTAGATTGGTTCAACATTTTTCAATTAGAAAATGGCTGCCTGAGCAAAGTCCTAATTAAATACCCAGAAGTTTGTCAGGAAGGTCGAGGCCACCTTACATGTTGAGCAGGAAGCAATTCTGTGATTCTGCAAGGCCTGTCCAGTGCCATTTGCCTTACGGGAAAAAGTAGAGGCAGAAACCAGAAGGTTGGAAAGCAAAGGAACCATCAAACTAGTGCAGTCTGCAGAATAGGCAGCACTGCTTGCACTGATAATGGAGCCCAACAGTTCAGTTCGCCTTTATGGGGATTTTAACCAAACGGTAAGCTGCTTTTTGTAACTGGATAAAGACCCAAACCCTCACATAGAGGATTCATATGCGAAGTTGGCTGCGGGGTGGGGGGGGAGCTGTCCTTCATGAAGTCTGACAAGAGCCGCAAGCGCTTGCAATCGTGGTTAGATGAGAATTCCCAGAAGTATGCAACAATTAATACCCGTAAGGGTTTGTACCAATATATGAGACTGCCATTTGGGGCAGCCTGTGCAATTTTTCAGTGGACGATGAAGAATACTTTACAAAGTCTATCCCAGGACGCCATTTATCTATATCATGTGCCAATAACAGGGAAAACCAGTTGGAGCACTTAGAGAACTTGAATATTGTTCTTAGATGTTTCTCCCAGGTCGGCATACATCTTAGAGGGGAAAAACATGTTTTGCAGGGACGCCAAGTGACCTACATGGGCTTTAGAGTCAACTATACCATGCGAAGATAAAGTGAGGGTGATCAAAGATGCCCCTGCTCCAACTTCTGTACCGGAACTTACATCTATCACAGTAAACGGTGGCATTTTATTATGGGGAACATGAGGGATTGTACCACGCAAAGGTTGCCACCAGATACTGACTGCACTCCACCAGGGTTATCCAGGGGTTTCCAAAATGAAGATGTTGGTGAGAAATTATGTCTGGTGGCCAGGGCTGCATGCAGACATAGCTGCATTGCTGGTGCCAAAAGTGCCAACATGGACAAAAATTACCACCAGCAGCTCGCCCACATCTGTGGGAATGGCTGGGTAAACCCTGCACTCAGTTACACATCAACTATGCAGGTCTTTCCATGGGCTCAGTGTTCTTCATCATTGTGGACACCCTCTCCAAAGTCACTAGACATGCATAGAGTTCATTCATTAAACACAGGGACGACAATAGAAAAACTTGGCGCATATTTTGCAATATACAGACTTCCGGAAGTGTTGGTCACTGATAACGGGCCATTCTTTAGCAGCAGAGAATTTGAGCATTTCCTAAAGTTGAATAGCATTGCGGCACGGTGGTTCAGTGTTTAGCACTGCTGCCTCACAGCGCCAGGGACCCGGGTTCAATTCCATCCTCGGGTGACTGTCTGTGTGGAGTTTGCAAATTCTCCCCGTGTCTGCGTGGGTTTCTTCCCACAGTCCACAGATGCGCAGGCTAGGTGGATTGGCCATGCTAAAGGGTGTGTAGATTAGGGGGATGGGTCTGGGTGGGCTGCTCTGAGGGTTGGTGTGGGCTTGTTGGGGCAAAGGGCCTCTTTCCACACTGTAGAGATTCTATGATGATGATATAAGGACAGCTCCATATTATCCATCATCGAATGGCCTGGCAGAAAGAGCAGTCCAAACTTTGAAGGCAGGCTTAAAGAAACAGCCTACAGCTTCACTAGATACAAAACTGTCCCAGTTCCTATTTAATTATTGGACCACCCATTATGCAGCTACAGGGATTGCCAACAGAGATGTTAATGGGGAGAACACTCCGCACCAGATCTTAAATCTGATCTTCCCAGACCTGAAAGGGAGGGTGAAACGGCATCAGGAACACCGAGGCCAGACACAAGATTCTGCTAAGTGAGACAGACAGTTTGATACAGGGGACTAAAGTTTGGTGTGGGAACCATGGGAATGGGGCATGGCCGTCGCACAGTCAGGTCCCATGACGTATAAAGTTAGGGTAGGTGCAATAGTCCTGAACAAGTACGTGGACCATATGAAAGCTGAAAACTCACAAATGGGAAGGGAGCAAAACATGCTCGGCTCCTCGGAACAGTCGGAAAGGCTGGCCGAAACGGTGGGTTCTCCCTCTCCATCAAGTGTTGAAGAGACCTCCAAATCTGTGACAGACATGGTGGATGGTGCCTTTGCCACCTGAAGGAGAGAATGAATTTCTTCTGAGATGCTCCTGATGCAAGAAGCAAGCTACTGTGCGTTACACGTCACCTGTATCTGAGGCAGAGTCATTGGAACCTGATCCGGTGCTAAAACGCCCAAGGGGAAGCTACAAAAAAAGAACTGGCCTCTGTCCTCAGAGGGATGTAATTATTCTAACAAAGTCAGCCAGGTAGACACCATAGAATAAATTCCCTGATTGGGGCTGTTAATCTGGTCCAATCAGGGAGCCCTGGCTGACAGATAAAAACAGAGTGTCAGACATCTTATACTCTGAGAGCTGGCTCTGAGGGAGCTGGATCAGTTTCAAGGATGTTCCACGTGTAAATAAAAGGGTGACAGGATACCAGCCTCTGTGGAGTTATTTCAGACATTACTTCTCTTCAGTTACTCCACCAAAATTACTCATCCCTTCCTTACCATCTCTGCCCTAAGGAACACCACATCAGATTTTTTAGACACTGTACATAACTCAAACCCTCAAACTTGGTGCCTTGTAGTAAATGTCTTCTGCGTTCTCTTCAAAGAGTTAGTCTCATACCCAGAATTGAACACAAAAGCCAATCTGAGGACTAACCAGATTTAAAATGCCTTTGGCTAATAAAGTGAAGGATTCCAGATGCAATTTCAACAATCTTTGTAGTTTGTCATCAAAGATTAGTGTGTACATACACTCCTGGGTCTCACCATTCAAAACTGTACTATTTACATTTATTGCCTCTCTTCATTCATCTCCTCCGTGCAAAGATGAATCACTTCACACTTTTCCATGTTCAATAGTATGTGTCTTGAGGTCTACCCACTTGATCAGTCTGTCTACTTCTTACTGAAGTGTTTTATTTTATTATCTTTCTCATTGTTTATTATATTTCCAAGTTTCTTATCATTTTAAACCTTTGAAACTATGCTCTATATAGCCAATTCTGAATTATTGATAGATATACTAAAAAGTACTGTGGTCCAGATACTCATCCATGGGGTATGGATCCCAGTCCAAAAAACAACCGAACACTTTTTGAAAGTCCATACATACAACAAGAACACAGCTGTGAATCAGATATTAAATACTGTGAAAAAATCCTGAGATGGTACTGCCTTAAGAAAACAAAAATACTAGTTTTTCTGTTGACAGTGTACAACGAGCTAACTGAAAGTGAGACATTTCTTTCATGAGGGTGTGATAGCCTGTCTGTGTACAATGATGACTGTACTTCAAAATTCATCCACTCAAACACAACATACTTGCTAAATACAGATATTCGTATTTACTCTTTTTTTTACAAAGATCAACAAATAATTGACTACTGGTCAGATAGATAGCATGCAAATTAAAAAGCACTAGAACTTTTGGATTTTTTTTAAAAATTGCAAAGCGAACAAAATTCAGAACATGTGAAAGGTCAGAGAGTATTTAAAACAGATCCGGACATCGCGATGAGAAGGGGGCGACCCATATTTCTTGGACGGATGAGGTGATTGGCCAACTGGCCTTCCTCAACCATAACTATCCTTTCATCAACGTCATAGCTCTCACTAAGAAATTCAAGGCTGCAGCTGATAGAACAACACTTTCTGTAGGTTAAAATATCAACAAAATTCCAACTTATTATGAATATCTTAAAAATTTCAGCACTGATTATTATGTAACATTCCTGACTAAACAAGATCGCTTATGTTGAAAGTTGTCTTTAAACTGAACTCAATTTTCATTTGAACCTTTTACACAGGAAGTCTTGTCATGTTGCTTCCTGTTGTATGTAGGAAATTCTGTGGTGACCAATTAATGGACCAATTCTGAATAATAAATGTGGGGAAAGGGAGAAATGACAACAGTTCTAAAATTCAATAGTTCTCAGTTGACAACTGATAAGGCCAAAAATATGGCTGGTGCACATATTTTAAAATCACTGGTAATCTGACAATAACTGAATCACATCAGCTTTCATGGAGCTACCCAATGAGATTTATAGATTTATCAAACAATGTTTTTGACTTTTCAGTGTTTATAGTTAAACTCATCTCATTATAATAAAAGAAAAAAAGTCAATTTACTCCAGATTGCATTCATCATTATGTCCCAAATACTCCTAGCATCCCCACAGATGATAATTTTCCTTAATTTACAGCAGCAGACTCCAATATACATTATGAAGGAACAATGCACTAACTTAAAAAGGTAAAGTATAGTTATGTAATGAAATAGATTGATACATTTACTATCCAAATGAACCTAAATTTTTACCTTGATACTTCATGTTCACCTTTCAACATAAGATACTAACTTGATGGCAGAGTCCTGTTTTGATGTGCAAATGCAGTCAAACTAATCCCACCCTCACATAGGAATACTAGTGATTTCAGTTACTAATTTCCACATGACATGGTGCCTGGAGTTAACAGCCTTTTAGAATTATTGATAAATTTGTAAAATGTCCATTTACTGCTGTGAAAAAATATTCAGACTGCCGCCTCGCTATAAAGTGACTATAAATCCACAACAGTCATTTACAAGGGTATCACAAAAATAATTAATGTTCAGTCCATCAAGTTGATAATGCCAGATAAAGTTGTATACTACTGAAACTGACTAAAACCACTATTTAACTATTAAGTTATTTAATTCTGATATAATTGTCATATAATAACCAAGAACATATAATAAATAATGTTAATGCATAATTCCATATTTCAAAGATGAAGAATAATTGTTCATATTCATTCTGGATACAAAAATCACAAAACTTTTAATTCAACAAAAATTTAAGATTACATGTCACAAATTATAGCATATTTAAAACTTATCCTTTCCTGTAACTTCAGGTTATTTAAAGACATAACTTCAGCCTTTCATAGACATTTTCAATGACTGGACATGTTCCTTTTTTATCAGGACTTACTTTAATTGATGCGGTGCTAAAGCGAATCTTTCTATGTGGCATGGGTTCCTCTTCATCAGATAATCCAGTGATCTCTGAATAGCCACTTTCTGGTTCAAAGGCATCATCCTCATCATCATCCAGACAACTTCCTTCAGATTCATCACCAACCCCACTAAAGGCGCTAATATCCACCATATCTGCCTCAGAAACATCTTCATTTTTTTTGCAATGATCATATAGATCTAGGTCATTTTTAACCTGCTCACCCTCTTCAAAGGAATCTGCTTTAGATGACAAGGACTCCTCGACCTGATGCGCAGTCCCTTCTGCGGATTCCAAAGGAGAGGACTGGAAATGATCCAAAGAGTCTTTGGGAAGATCTCCATTTTCTGAACTAGCATCATGGAGCAGGGCTCCGGTCTCAACCGATTTAATCTCACAAGTTTCCAAAACGGCATCTCCCTGTTGGAGTCCAGTGCCATTTTCAGAGTCGTTCAGAACGGGTTCTGGATCCTCCTTTCCATCATCCGTAGGTCCAGGTTTCTGATCAGACACTACAGTGTCTTCCACTTCCACCGGCCTAATTTTTCTGACTTCCTCAACTTTTTGTGACCTCTGTGCAGTTGCTATTGACCTGGTTTCTTTCAAGCTGTCCCCATGCTTCACAAGTGATGCCAACTTGCTGGCTAAATTGTTTCCAGACGGGGAACCACCCAGAGTCTTATCAGACTGCGGTTCCTCAGCTTCTTTTCTGATTTGGCCTGAGGCCCCAGGTAGATCAAGGGAGAAATCGCCATCGCTGTTACTCCCACCTTCTGTCTTAAGTGCCTCTTGCTGGTTCTTAAGAACTAATTTTGACTTTCTGGATAGTGGTTTGGAACTGAGGGGGCAGGTGCCTGGCCTTGGCCCTCGCTCTAGGGCTTTGCGCTGGTTGGCACCGCTTTCAAAGACAGCACTGAGCTGACTGACCGTGGGCGAAATGGCCTCCGTTTCTAGGCTGTCCAGTGACTCGGTGCTCCCATTGAAGCGGACCACCACGTCCAACTTGCTATCCTTGAGCCCAGCCCTTTCCTTTTTCAGCAAGATCCGGTTGGAGACATTCTTCTCCTGGATGTTCTTCTCGAAGAGCTTCCTGGTCTCCTGCAGCTTGGAGAAGGGTCTCTCGGTCTTGGTGTCAAAGCGGCTCACCCTCTCTGAGACACTAGTGCCAAGCTTCAGGAGGGCACTGTGGTCTACATTCTCATTCAGGCTGCTGGCTCTGGGTAGGGACAGGCGTACAGCCCTTTCCTTGCCTTTGGCTGGTATGCCAGTCGCTTCATTCGGGGTGGTGCCCATCTTCTGCAGGAACATGTTCTTGATCCTGTGGACATTGGATCCGTACTTCTTGCCCCGGCTCTGCTTCCTCCCTTCGGCATCCTCGGCTGCTTTCTGCTCTCCATTGGCAGTGGGTTTGCTGTCGCTGCTATTTTGCTGCAGAGCCTGAATCTCTGCTTCATAGGCATTGCGGTGGGGAGAAGGGCTCCTCAGGCTCGCTGCTGCTGATGCTGAGGATGTATCGGTCTTCATCATGTTTAATGCAGCGCTCCCCTTCTCCAGAGCTGCATTCTTCCCGATCGGCACACAGACGGAGAAAGAAACAGCTACAGCATAAAGCTCATGGTTGCACTTCTGTCGCCCTCAGGAAGGCTGATAGCACTCCATCTACAAAAGGGGAGGAGAAAAAAAAAACAAAGATTGAAATAAAAATCCGGGAATAAAGTACCGAATGCAGCATCAAAG
The DNA here is from genome assembly GCF_021869965.1 of Rhincodon typus. Lineage (NCBI taxonomy): Eukaryota > Metazoa > Chordata > Chondrichthyes > Orectolobiformes > Rhincodontidae > Rhincodon > Rhincodon typus. Next base: position 19,037,578 of record NC_063361.1, read on the forward strand.
ATTGCAAGACGCCTGATGGATTGCAAACATTTAAACCTTTGATTGCATCATTTTGATCGCAAAAGGCTGATCGCTTGATCCTTCTGCATTATCAACCTACACCGGACTAATTGGCTCTCACTGGGTCCTACAGTCCGCCGCATGGAATTACAACGTGCAGGCTGCTTAGCATATTATCCTTAGAATATACATGGTGCTTGCCTTTGTTTTATAATGTTCACTTATTGGTACAGCTAAGTTTTCTTTAAGCCCTCAATTTAAACAGAAAATGTAAAAATGTAAATGCTTTTTCTCAGCATTATCTCTCAGGTCCACATATTTTGCACTTCAAGTTTATTAATGTTTTTGAAATTGTGCAAGGCACAGAATGTGAGGGGAATTTATTTGCTCATTTGATTCTCCAGGAAATGAGAACGGAAAAACATCCAGTCTCCCGAAACATTATAGTATCCATATTTGTATTAATGATAACACCCCAAAATTACCTTATTGTCCCTGCTATTTCAAAAAAAATTATTGAATGAAAAATGTTTCCACTAACCTATTTACCATATAAAGAGAACAATATGGATGTAATGCTTTGAAAGATCTTGATTATAAATAACAGCACTAAATTACTAAGGAAATGTATACTTTAATTTCCCAACCCCTTCTAAAAAGTCACTGCTAACTATATTTTAAAAGGCAAATCATTGACCCTTTATGTTTTGAAATTACATTTAATGGTTGTTCATTAGTGAATATTGAGTGCAAATATGGAATAATGTACTATGAGAAACTCTAATGAACTGTAATAACAGCAAGAAAAATCTTTGAACTACGACTTTTTGAAAGGAGGATGATCTAAAATCTAAAACCACTACTTACAAAGATAATTGGAAGGCATTTTAAAAAGTTCTAAAACACTTGGTTAGTTTAATAACACATCTCTAAAGCAGTTAAAATTCTCTCTGAAGTTACAATGGAGCATCTCAGAAACCATATAAAATATTTTGATACTGTCTCTAAAGGCCACAGTAAAATTGTTATTTAATTAAAGATCCCTGAACAGGTATGTATAATAATACATAATTTATTGACAGTAAAATCCTGTCCACAAAAGCAACACAAAGTCCAGTGACTGTGTAATTTTAAGTTACAGTGAATTATATAGTGATGCTTTAATAATATGAATAATGGGGTTAATACTGCTGAACGATTTTTTTTAAATATGGGAATATTTTCCGTACTAATTTCTATATTTGTAATGTCTGTGATTTTTCTACTTTCTGATTAGTAAAGAACTCATGACATCAGCATTTTATTTGGTTCTTATTGATTATTCTACCAGGGAAAATAACTATTTGGATTACATTAGTAAGCATTTCTGGTTTGCTACTGTACTTCCCTATCTGCCAGTCACATTCCACAAAACATAACGTGCAATAAAGGGTTGTTGCAGTAGCCAATTACAATTGACTGGAAAGGAGGACACCGAATATATGCATCTAGCATTCACTGTACGGTACGGCCTTAGCAGCTCACATTGCAAGATGGAGAAGAGAAGAAAAAATAGCACTTCTTTAAAAAAAAAAATAAATATGAGGTCACAGCATGACAATTAAGAGATGTGACTTAAAGCGGACTTGAAAACATAATCTTTCAATTGTTCTCAAAAGTTAAGAGAGACGTGTATGCGCAGAGGAATTTAGACAGTAATGCTAGAGATTTTACTGTGCAAAATATTGACAAAACTGTGAGGAGATATTGTCACAAAGCAATTTGTTTCATAGATAGGAAATATATTAACATTTTGCATCCTTCTGACTAATTGATACTCCAAAATAATAGATTTGAAGATCTATGAGCATTCAGGGTGTTATGTCTATATATATTGCCATCATAAATTCCCATGCCCATATTTATTATGGAAATTACCCATGTAAACCTGTCACACTCCAATTATATCTGCATACTACTGGTGGCACTATAATGCCTCAGTTTTGTGCTGTGTGACTTCTTAACCTATTCAGCAGCAAAACCCTTATTCCTACCAACTATGTATCTCTGTTTCATATAAATTTGTTTTGATTTTACTGTTAAATGGTAAAATGTAACATTAAACCACATAAAAATAAGAGAAAAATATTGGACATTGGGTTATATCTGAAAACCATATGCAATGTTCATGACACAGGTACAGCATGAGAGATTACTAGTTACATATAAAATTGTGCTTTTGATCCGTAAGAATAATTTAGTGAAAGTGTATTTTACCTGAAAGATTTGGAGTTATTGGCCAAGCAGTCTATCACTAAAAAAACAACTTCATTTGCTGTATATAGTACTCCCTATGTATTTCATGATTGCACTTCACCTTGGAATGTTCCTCCTGCAAAAAGACGCTGGAGTACTACTTAAAATATTTGTTTTTCCCTGTTTTGTCTAGTCTCCTAAATTACATGTTACCACACATTTTTTTCCAAGTTACCTGGACTGACTTGTCTATCCAAAGCAACAGGAGTCCTCAATTACATTTTAACTGCAAGTATAATTGATATTTCTTATGTAATTGTACATATAAATACAAGTTCAATCTGAAAAATCAGCAATTCAATCAGTAATCACTGCTACTGGCACTACTTTTACTCCTAACCTACACTTATGAATCTGTAAACAAATGTTTCATAATCAGACCATTTGTCTACTAAAAAATTACATTACTATTATATTAATGGAGTACACCTACAATTCAATGCTGTAAGGACTATATTTACAATATTATCTTGAATATGCTCTTTAGGATACAGCATGGCTTTGAATCAATAACAGTTGAAGTTAAGATCATTAAAACTTCAAAGACAGAAGCAGCAGTAGGAGTAGGCCTTTCAGTTCTTTGAGCTTTGTCGTCATTTAATAAAATCATAGTTGATCATGCAATTCAACTCCATTTTTCTGCACCATTCCCATATCCTTTAATTCCCTTAGTGAGGGTTGGTTAGCACACTTGGCTGGATGGCTGGATGGCTGGATTGCAATACAGATTGAAGCCAACAGTGTGTGTTGAATTCCTGCACCAGCTGAGGTTACCCTAAAGGACTCTCCTTCTCAACTCCAGGTGAGGGACCTGAGATGTGGTGACCGTCAGGTTAAACCACCACCAGTCATCTCTGTCTAATGAGAGAGAAGCCCTATGGTCTGGTAGGACTATGGTGATTTTTTTTTTTAATTCCCTTAGTATCCAGAAATATATCAATCTCTGTCCTGAATATACTCAATAACTGAACTACTCTGGAGTAGAAAACTCCAAAGATAGACAACACTTTGAGGGAAGACATTTCTCCTCATCTCAGTTCTAAATAGCCAAATTCTCAGTCCAAGAACCTTAATCCTGGCTTCACAGCCACAGGAAATTGCTCCAGAATTCATCATACAATGGCCCCTGAGAATTTTATATATTTCAAGTAGATCACCGCTGAATCTTCTAAATTCTAGGGAATCTAGGCTTTATCTACTAAAAGATCAAATTGTTAATACAATTAAATCTCCAATTCTTGTTGTCATTAAAGTGAAAATTAAATCAACAGAAGTCTTTTCCCTCATTTAGACATTTTGAATTAGCAAATGAATAGTTATATTAACATTGCTCCATGTTCATAAACAATTTCCTGTGATTTAACAGTACAGGATGATAGACTCCTAATATGTCTGAACTCTTCAAAGCTATTGAATTATATTTCCATAACCTGTACAGAATAAGTTTAGCAATTAAGAATTAGATCCCACAAGTTCTCTTGGTGCTAAAGATTTTCTCAGTTTTTACTTTCCATGTTCCTGTCATGTTTACAGGCATTCACAGAAGCATTCAACCCTTATAAATTACTGGCTCTACTAAGTCAGATTAACCCTTTTTGTTTAGTTGCACTGAATATATAATTCAAAAGGCATGCATGCACACTTAAATAAAACGACTTGTATCTGCATAGTGCCTTTAACGATCCCAGGATGTCCCAATTGTCTTAAAACCAATCAAATACATTAGAAGAACTGTTGAACTGTATTTTTTTTTTAAAAAGGTGATCAAATACGCGTATGGTCGTATCTATTAAGTCTGTCCATATACTGTATAAAGTACAATTGTTCTGAATGAGAATCTAGTCTCAGTCGCACTAGGATCCAGGAGAAAGCCACTACACAAAAGGCCTGACTACGTTGCGTTTCCTGCGCGTTATTTCCCATTTCCCTGATAACTGTCATTTTAGCCCAAAACGTCGGATCCGGAAAGTGTTACAAACAGGAAACGTTCCCCCATTAGATTCTTTCTCTGTTTTCTGAAAGAAAACCCGTAAGTTGCTGCTGTCATTCAACAACTGCAGCTTTGCGCTGGGGAGGAGAGGGAGAGGGAAGCTGACTTACATTGTAACCCGTTTGCAGCTTTGTTGTTTCCTTGTTGCTGTCTGTGATGTGCCGCAATACTGGATTTCACCAGCTACACATGTCACATCGTCTTGACCCACCGACAGTCACGCTGCAGGCGGAGCTTCCACACAATACCAGAGTGTACATTCATGTTGATGTCGCCTTTGTTTGTGTGTGTGTGTGTGGACTCGCAACCTCTTGCTGTATATTTATTTATCTGTTTATTTTAGTTCATTTCAGGTAATGAAAAATAATTTTCCATCACAAGCTCTTAGCGTGACAAGATCGTTATGTCTTCCATTCAAACCCTCTTGGATTCCTGGCAGCTCCGGGAAATATTCTTAAGGCAGTGACTATCAGTTTCGACAATTATGCTTAAACAAACCCGCCTCCACAGTCATAAAAAATATTCTATAAGTAGTTTTGTTGCTGTAATAATTATGTTAAACAATTATAAGCCCTTTCTATTTGGGTCTTCCTTTCCTGCCTTCTCTCCTGTTCCATCCTGATTTGTAATTTATACCATGACCTAATTACCCGACCGACACCCTTCACACACAAAAAAAGCCTACAGCTCCAACTCAAATCCTTCATTCGTTTAGGAAATGGGACACACGTCGAAAAAAAATAGTTGCCCCTGATTGGATGAATGCAACCCCAATCTGTATTTTACAGCCAGTGGAAGCTGAGAACTTTGGAGATTGACAGCCACATCATCGCGGTGTTCAGGTCAAATATATGCTTTTTTAAAAAAAAAGTCAGATAGAAATGAATGGGTCAGCTATAACACTGGAGCCAAATCATTTCTTTAAGACCTGTTCAAAACTGAATAAAAATATTTTGTCCATCTGACTAATCCATTGCTTTTATGAGTGTATTAGGAGGTAAAGATTGTACAATTGTTAATATAATAGTGTTGACCTAAGAAATATTCATTAATAAATGTATTCTCACACAATAAACATTGTTCATTATGGCTTGGAATGTTGCATATCATACTAATGTTACTTTGACGTTTACTGATTCGGGAATAAAGTCGCCATAATCCTACTGGACCAGAGGACTGCTCCCTTATTTGAGAGAAAGACGGCTCGTGGTGGTTTAACCTGACGGTCACCACACCTCAGGTGAGGGGAGGAGCTGAGAAGAAGAGACCTTCATGGTAATCTCAGCCAGTGAGGGATTTTAACACATTCTGCTGGTATCGTTCTGCATTGCAAGCCAGATGTCCAGCCAACCGAACTGTTGTAATAGCACCCTAATTAAATTCTAAAGGCAGAATCTTCCCACATCCTGAATGATGTGGGCTATGGCAAGAGAATTGGGAAAATTGCAAGGAAGTCAAGCAAGGCCTTTCTCAAGTCACATTTTCCAATTAAGTTCCAAACATCGATAGGAGATTCTCGCCAGTAAGTGGCAGGAGGTATACTAAATGGAAATTATCACTCATTATCACCTTAATTATTACATATTTGCAGCTCATTAATAAGCATTCTCCTAGCACATACCAGATCAATGCTATACTCTAAGAATTCCAGACATGAAAATCAGAGTAGGTACCTCCAGACTTCCATTTTGGATATCCAGCACCAATGACTCCACATTTGGAGGTGTTGGCATCCAAAACATACCTGCCTTGTCACACCATCATAGTACATCTTTGATCCACTTCAAAAATACTTCTGTACTTTAGTGCTGCACTTTAGATACACAAGGAGCTTTCAGAGATTCTGCCAGAGCCAGGGATTCCAGTGGTGATAAGAACTTCCGTACGCAGCAATAGGGAGAATTGGGCAAGTATCAGAAGAGAATGGTGAGCAGGGGTGTGGTAGTAGTAAATGAGGTGAGTTTAGGACAATAGTGTGAGAAAACTCAGTGGGATACATGAAGAGAAACCTTCCTTCATCCTCAACAAAAGTGACACTTTTCTAAAACAAGTAAGATTCAGCCCTGAGTGATTCATTGGCTGTGAAGCATCATGTGATGGCTTGATAATGTCAAGAACTACTCAAACTATCAAAGTTCTTCCTTAAATTTAAAATATGATTATAAATAATGAATCCTGTTCAACAGTAAACAAAGACAATGGTTACGTTTCATACTTGGGTGAGTCTGAGATACGTCTTTGTAGAATTTCTAGGGAGCCCCAAAAGAAATGGGTAAAATTGACAGAAATTAGATACTACCTATCATTTTTGCTATTATTTAGAAACACAAAATGTTCTAAAGGCAAATAAATGCAAAATTACTCTGCAGGCATATTACCCAAAAATAAGCAACATCTCTTGATTTTTTTCAAACACATTGCATTTTGCAATTATAATTCTGCAAAGCCAAAAAAAGTCACAAGGTAGGATGCCTTTGTTATATTTTGTAACGTAGGTTTGTCCCTTTCATTTGAATGGGTTGAAAGGATATGGAAAACATGATGGAAGAGTAGGCTCCACTCCAATTTCTTCAGAAAGTACAAAGTGAATGAGTCATTTGCACTTAGAGGACTGATTCTTACTGAGACATTCATAACTACAACTATCGACTGGCAATCAAATATTCCTCGTAACAATGTGTACAATGATGGCTATGCATATTTAGCTTCAGAGACAAAGAAACATTAAAAGGAAGTTGTCATTCATTATCATCAAGATTAAACATTTAATAAAGCTAAAGGTTCCAAATTCATCAATGTCACAAAGCAGGGTGGAAGGCTGTAAGAAGGGTGCAGAGATACTTCAGTGTGATTTGGACAAGCCAATTGTGCAGGCAACTGCATGACAAAGGAAGTATAATGTGGATAAATGTGTATTTATCAACTTTGGTAGCAAAAACAGTAAGGCTGATTATCATTTGAATGGCCATAGACTGGGAAAGAGAGAGGGGTGCAGTGAGACACGTGTGCCCTTGTATACCAGATGCTGGAAGTAAAGCATGCAGGTGCAACAGGTGATGAGGACAACAAATGGAACATTGACCTTCATAGCAAGAGGATTTGAGTACCGGAGCAGGGATGTCTTGCTGCAGTTGTACATGCCTTAGTGAGACCACACCCACAGTACTGTGTGCATTTTTGGTCTCCTTACCTAAGGAAGGTTGTCCTGACTGTGCAGGAAGGACAACAGAGGTTAACTCAGCTGATTCATGGGACAGCAGGTCTGACATATGAAGAGAGACTGGATTGATTAGGACTATGTTCACTGGAGTTTAGAAGAATGCAAGGGCATCTCATAGAAACATAGAAAATCCTAAACAGGACTAATCAGGGTAAATGCAGAAAGGATGTTTCCAATGACCAAGAGTCCAGAACCAGGTGTATATCTAAGGATACAGAGTAGGCCATTTAGAACTGACATGAGGAGAAACGTCTTCACTGGGGGAGTGGTGAGTGCATGGAATTCTCTGTCACAGAATGCAGTTGAGGCCAAAACATTGAATGTTTTCAAATTGAGTTAGGTATAGCTCTTAGGGCTAAAGGAATCAAAGGGTATGAGAAGAGAGTGGTAACAGGTTGCTGAGTTGGATAATCAGCCATGATCATATTAAATGGCAGAGCAGGCTCAAAGGGCTGAATGGCCTGCTCCTATTTCCTGTTTCTATGTTCAAAACTCCATGAGTTAAAATCACAGACAAGGTCTTTCATATCTTGAAGAAGATAATACAAAAGTGTTGGCCACAGAAAAAATACTGAGGAAATAAGCCAACCTGTTTACACACGCTTGGTCTTCATCCACTGAAGGTCTGAGATCAATGTAAATATTTCTGACCTATAAAGAAAATATTGTCACCAAAAGTATGTCTGTGTTTTCTGATTATCCCTGATCAATGTATTTTATAACAAAAGAGGTTTATGTTGTCTTATCAATGGCGTTCAAGTTCCTATTAAATAATTCCAGCAGGGAGCTTTTGTGAGTTTTAAAATAAAATAGGTTATTTATTCTCACACATTTATCCCAGATTTAAAACAGGTCTCAAGCACTCATTCCCCCACACACAAAGTTGGTTATAAGTATATGAATTCTCTCAAATTATGGGGCAACTCCGTCTCTGGTTTACGTTCTCCAAACCCCATCAAGCTCCCTCACAATAGTGTATGTTTCAGTAAAATCACCACTCACTGTTCTGAACTCTTAAAAAAATAAGTTTAACTTGTTTAGCCATTCTCAATCAGACAAACCCTCAGTCCAGGAATCAGCACAATGAACCTGTTTTGAATCACCTCCATTGACAGTACATTGTTTCTTAAATGCAGGACTAAAACTGCATATAGCACACCAGGTGTAGACTCACCAACATTGTACATAGTTGTAACAAGACTCCACTATTTTTAAACTACAACTGCCTAATAAAAAAGACCTAAATTTCAGCTTTTTCTTACTTAATAATGAACCCTTGTGTTTCCCCAATGACTGATGGTAAGCTAACTGGTCTACTGTGTCCTGAACTCTGTCACCCTCCCTTCCTGAACAGGGCATCACATTAATTGTTATCCAATTTGATGAAATCCTCCCAGAAGTGAGTGAATTCTTACATATTTCAACCAATGCCTCCACCATCTTCTGCAGAAACTTCCTTTAGATCATTTTGATGCAAGCAATCAGGTCCTGATTATTTGTCTGTATTCAGTCCCATAGGTTTCGTAAATACTTTGTTCTTAGTGATAGACACTGATGAGATCTTTCCTCCCATTAGCCCTTTGCTTAGCTGTTACCTTTGAAATGTTTAGAGTGACCTCCACCATGAAGATCAACACAGAATTTGGTTTAAATTATCTGCCATTTCCCTGGTCCCCATTATTAATTCCCTAGTCTCATCCTCCAAGGGGTCTACACGGACTTTAGATCCTCCATTTCTTTTTATGCACTTGCAGAACCTCTTGATTTTGTTTAATTTTTTGCCAATTTATTTTCATAATCAATTTTCTCCCTCTTTGTTTGCTTTTTCGTCATCTGCTCTTGGTTTCTAAAACATTCCTGATCCTCTAGTCTATCATCAGTTTTTGTTGCTTTGTTTACCTTAGTTTTTAAAATTAGAACCACCTTTGTTTAACAAGGGTGGATCGTTCTTCTCATCTCATCTTTCTTTTTGATTGGAATAGATATCTGCTGAGCAGTACAACACCAAAAAGATAGTTCCTTGCCCACTCCTGTCTGCTTTCCACAGTGCCTGTTCATTCTGCGACTCCCACATCAGTTCTACACTACCCACCAACTTCTCCACCACACCTTTCCCTGCAACTGTAAGAGTTGCAACAGCTGTCCTTACACCTCCCCTCTCACCTCCATCTAAGGCCCCAAACAATCCTTCCAGATCCGGCAAAGATTCACCTGCACTTCATCCAACCTGATTTATTGTATCTCTTGCTCCCGATGTGGTCTCCTCCATACGGGGGAGATCAAATACAGACTTGGGGACTGGTTCGCAGAGCATCTGCGCACTGCACGCATCAAGCAATCTGACCTTCTGGTTTCCATCCATTCAACTCCCAGTCCCCTGGTGACATGTCCATCCTTGGCCTCCCTCACTGTCAGAGTGAGGCCAAATGTAAACTGGAGGAACAACATCTGAAATTTTGCCTTGGGAGCTTACAGTCCAATGGCCTCAATATTGACTTCACCAGCTTCAAAACCCCTCCGAACCCATGCTTATCCCATGTCCACCCCACCCCCTCCTGACCTGACCTAACCTGTCCATCTTCCTACTCACCTACCCGCTTCACCCTTCCCACTGATCAATCACAATAACCTCCTACCTACATCCACCTATCACCATCCCATCTACACTTCCGCCAGCCCCACCCCCCCTCTCTATTTACATATGGGCTCCCCTCCCCAGGCCTGACAAAGTGTTTTGGCCCAAAACTTTGATTTTCCTGCTCCTCAGATGCTGTCTGACTGACTGTGCTTTTCAAGCTTCACATTATGAAGTATCTGCTTAACTAGGGGATGGCACAGTGGCTCAGTGGCTAGTACAGCTGCCTCACAGTGCCAGCAACCTGGGTTCAATTCCACCCCCAGCCAACTATCTGTGTGGAGTTTGTATGTTTTTTTTAATAGAACCCCTACAGTGTGGAAACAGGCCCTTTGGCCCAGCAAGCCCATACCGACATTCAGAGCATCCCACCCAGACCCATCCCCCTTAATCTACACATCCCTGTACACTATGGGAAATTTAGCATGGCCAATCCACCCAGCCTGCACATCTTTGGACCATGGGAGGAAACTGGAGCACCCGCAGGAAACCCACGCAGACATGGGGAGAATGTGCAAACTCCACAGACAGTCACCCGAGGGTGGATTCGTGTCTGGGTAGTTTTGTTCCAGGTGCTCTGGTTCCCTCCCACATTCCAAAGATGTGTAGGTTAGGTGGATTAGCAATGCTAAATTGCCCATATCAGGGATGTGGAGGTTAGATGGATTATCCATGGGAAATGCAAGGTTACAGGGATAGGGTAGGGGGGAGGCGGGTCTGGGTGGTAGGTTCTTCGGAGGATCAGTGTGACTTGATGGGCTGAATGGCCTGTTTCCACACTGTAGGGATTCTATGATTATCTACTACTTCTCATCTACTAACTTTACCCTTAGTATATTTTTGTATTCCACTTCAGACAAGTCTTTCTTCATACCTCAGCAATACCCTTATTTATTTAAGTTAAGGACATTGCTTTGAGACCCGAATTGCTACCCCTCAATTTGAATTTGAAATTCTACCACAAATTGAATGCTTTCCTCTAAAGGATCCTTAAAAAGATATCTTAATGATTCTACCTGATCACATATTACAAGATCTAAAATAGCCTGTTGCCAAATAGGTTCTGCATTGTACTGTTGTTAGAAACAATGTCCAATGCAGTGTCCAAATTTGACTTCCATGTTACTCTTGCTCATTTCATTTGTCCAGTCAATATGCAGATTAAAATCATCCGTGACAATTGTAGTGCCATTTTTTAATACCTCCATTATTTCCCAAATTTATATTTTGAGCTAAAAGGAAGCAATTCTTCTAGAACCTATAAACAACTCCCAAATGACTGTTTTCCCTTGCTATTCCTTATTTCCAAACAAATTGCTTCCACATTACTATCTTTTATACTATATTACAATTCACCACCACATCAGTACCATCCTTTATTAACAAAGCCACCCCACCTCCTTTTCTTTCTGGTCTATTCTTCCAGCATACTGTTGAATATTGAGTTCCCAGTCCTCGTAACTCTGTAACTAAGTCTTTGTAATAGCTGTCAAGTCATATTCATTTATTTCTATTTGTGCCAACTACTCGTCTATCTTGTTACAAAGTGCGTGTGTATATTCGGATAAAGAGCTTTGAGTTTTGACTTCTTCCAATTATTACTTCCTCTGGTTCTAATTTCTGCTGCACTTATTTTTGTACATTTTCTACCTCTCCCTGTCACATTTTGATTATCATTTGCCTCTTCACTACCCTGTGCCTTTCTCTCTCTCATTTTATTTTGCTTTGTTAAACATCTTTTCAGTTGAACCATCCCACCCACTAATTACTTTAAGGCTCTATCTACAGCCCTGGATATATGATTTGCCAAGACAGCGAATTTCAAAACAAATCTATCCCAATGGAGCAGCTCTCCCGTTCCTCTGTACTGGTGCCAGTGTCCCAGGAATTGTTGGCAGTTCTCCTCCACCAATCTTTGAGACATGCATTTACCTTTCTAATCTTATGTACACTTAAACAATGTGTGCCTGGCTCTGGCACTAATTCGGAGGTTATTATCTCTGTGGCTCCATTTTTTAATTTAATCCGGAGATACTTGCAATCCGTCAGCAGAGCCCATTTCCTAGTCCTACCAATGTAATTGATGCCTGTCATTGTGGACTGTGACAACAAGATCCTTCTATCCATTCTTAGATCCTCTCCAGCAGTGGAGGTAACATGAATCTTGGCACCAGTAATCGGAACCGTCTGCCTTTGCTTCAGAGAACAGTACCTATTCTATTAATTATGTTGTCCCTACCACATCTCGCTTTTCTCCAACCATTGCAACCCACCCGTGACTTGAATGCCACTCTGGGTCACAGTGCTGTTATTAGTTCACCCATCCTCCCTGGAGTCTGTGCCCTCGCCCACATCAGGAATGAGAACCTCGTACCTATTGGATAAGGAATACATGCTCCAAAGCTAAATTCTGGATCCCCATATCTGCCTCACTCACAGTCACACACTTCCTGTCCTTGACCACAGATCAAATTTGATGTAGTCAATGTAAGAAATGTGACTGGCTCCTGAAACACAGAGTCCAGGTACTCCTATCCCTCCTGATGTGTCGCAGTGTCCGCTGTTTGGATTCCAGCTCGCCAACTTTGAGCCAAAATTTCTCAAGCAGTCAACATTCACTGCAAATGTGCTCACGTGGATTTCAGCTTGTAAAACAGTATTGATTCGGCTACCTCTTGACTGGAGAGACAGGCACTCAAACACTCTGTTTAAATTTTAATTGTACTTAAGGTCTGGACAACACTAATAAACACCTCTTGGTGTAAGAAGGTGGCAGTAGTGGGATTCTTCTTCAGTTTTTGTATCCTTGCAGTGATAGTGCATAGAAGATATGGCTAGGTCGGGAATTCCAAGATTTTGACCCAAGGAACCTGTAAGAACAGAGTTAGCTGTTCAAGTCAGGATGATGTTGATGAAGAAAACAACATGCAAATGATGATATTCCAAATATCTTGCATTTGTTTTTCAGTTGTCAGAATTTCAATTTCTCTAGCCCAGAAATCGATGGATGCTCAATTGTTGAATATATTTAAGACCGAGACTGATAGATTTGCAGGAATTAAGGTAATCAGGTGATACAAGATGTAAAAGCATAATCGTGATCTTATTGAATGGGGTGAAGCTGCAGGGACCATTAAGCCTCCCCTGCTGCTTTTGTCTTATGTTCTTGCTTGTAAAAGGTTAGAATATTTTTTCCTTCATGAATAACCCAGCAGGAGATCAACAGTTCATTAGAAAATTAAATATCTAAATCACTGATTATGCATATAGCATAGAACGCATTGTCAGTGAAAGTGCATATGAATTTGTAAGATTATTCAGGATGCTATTACAATGATGACATGAGGAAATGACAGAAAATTATAATAAATCCTGCACTTACTTCAGATCTGTGGGATTAGTGGGAATCTGCTATAATACATGTGCATAAATGCTCAGCAACAAGTAGAACAAATGCTACAAGTAATCGCATTAGATTGTACATACAGGTTTTCAAATTGTGCAAAGGCCATAATTTATTAAAAACCAGCTATAACAAGCAGACCTACCTGTAGGTACAGTGCAAGAGAAATAGTGACATCTTGTGGTGCAACAATTATATAAGACATCTGTTACAATTAGTTCTGATTATTGTGTTATGCGTAACTGTATAGAATAACGATTTGTTAAGCTTCAATAGTGGAAAGTTAACAAAAAAAAATCTATGGATTAAACGATTCAAATTAACACATTTATTGATAGTTACATATAGGATATTAATTAGTATATTTTAAGCAGTAAATTTATTTAAGTGTATATTAAGTAGTAAACGTATATAAAAACCCTTACTTGACTGTAACGCGATTGAGGAATAGTGGACGCTGTTTGGATAACGCAAACTTTCTGCTGTACAAATTTTCTATAGCGATTTCCCTTTAACACGATATCCTATGGCAATGTTCTATAACGTGAGGTTACGCAAGAACGCAACTACCGCTAGAGCTACCTGTATTAGTACTCTTCTGAATCAAAGATTACATCGTGTATCACCATTTCATAGTACTTCCAGTACCTTTCCAGGCATTCTATTCTACAGAAAAACATCTCCAGGTGGCTCCATTGTCACATGGTCACCTCAGTCAAAACAGGCTGCTTTTGCATTCAGCCTGTTTTCCAAGTACTTTTCCAATTCATTTCAATTGCTTGCAGTCATGTCCAATTAACCATTAATCCTTATTGGTATGTTTTGAAAATATAATTTTTACTTCTACGACTATACCATTCTTCAAGAGCATAACTTCATTTTTGTTTGGTATGTTACTCGACATTCACCCCTCAAGCAACAGAATGAAAATTGATCAGAATTTGTGACTTTTCTCACTGTTTAACGGGGAACATTGATGAGTGCAAATTAGCTGCTGTGTTACTATAGATTGTAGCAATGACCATACATCAAAGTTCTTCCTTGGCTCTATGGTCCTTTTGGACGCCTGAGATCATGTGAGATATTACAAAAATTATCTGATACAAGTCCTCGGTTATGATGATCAAAAAGCGAGGATGCAATCCATTGTACATATTTTTTAGGATAACTTTGGCTTCTGCAAATGCAACAGTGAATGAAGAAGTATCACCTCCATCTTTTCAAAGGCAAACTATGGAAGTGAATTCAATTTCATCATTTAAGAAACATTTAGACAGGTAAATTGATAGGATAGGTATGTGCCAAATGCAGGAAAATAAGTCTAGTTTAAATTGTAAAAAATGGACAGCATATGCAGTTGGGCTGAAGGGCTTCTTTCCATGCTGTAGACCTCTCTATGAGCAATAAATGCTAATCTTGCTCATGGTGTCCCAGAATGTCCTACTTTTATCAATGTGAAATTCAGCCTTGAGTGAATTATTCATTTAAAAACCACTGTAAAGAGTTAGAAACTATGTTATTGTGCACATGTATACATCTGTATCCATAATGCAACAGATAGAGCAAAGAAGCTTGAGAGGGGATGTGATAAAGGTGTATGTGATTATGAGGGACGTGGACAAGGTGAATAGAAAGCAGCTGTTCGCCTTAGTCACATGGTCAATGACAAGGGGGCATAATTTTAAAGTGAAAGGCAGGAGGTTTAGAGGGGATTTGAGAAAAAATGTTTTCACCCAGTTGCAGTGGGGATGTGGAACACACTGCCTGGGAGGGTAATTGAGGACAGAAACCTCACAACTTTTGAAAAGTGCTTAGATGAGTATTTGAAGTGTAGTAATGTTCAAGGTTATAGGCCAGGAAAGTGGGACAAGTGTAGGTAGTAGTACATCTTTGGCGGTACACACTTAATGGACAAAAACGACCTCTTCTATACTGTGTGACACTATGCACTATAGTCAGTACACCAAAGCAGTAATGTATTATTCCACAGCTTTCAGAAATTTGGGGAAACAAATATTCTCAATGTCCGCACCAGTACTTGTGTTAAAAGGTGTGACTATTGTCAATTTCTGGGAACCACAAGACATAACAAGCACAGCCTCAAAACTGCACCTTGTAAAAGTATGCACACTGCAAAACTGATTTCATGATCTATATCAGTTACTATGGAGACTCACACCAGGAACATAGTCTCATAAAAGTAGCCTTAAAAGGTTTCAGAAAGCTACCACTCCTGAAAATTTAATCCTATGGTCAAGTCTACAAGAATAGCAAACCAAGTTGATCAGGCTAAATTCACTAGGAATGAAATTGACAAGGGCATGGAATTTGAAAAGGGTGGTAATGAATTCTTAGTCCAAGGTATTGCCCAGGTCAGCGTCAGTCACAATGGAAAAGAAAATTAAGCCAGGTGTAAAGTAGGCCGCTTATTTGATGCATTCCATTTTCCACAGCCATCCAAGGTTAATTTCATCCCCATTTAATTGGAATCTTTTAAAGCCTAGAGATAAAATCCTTTGTTTTGGGTATCAGTTTTTTTAAAAAAAATCTTGTGTTTAATGTATGTCCATTTGAAATCAAGTGAAAACTAAACATTCTATTATACTGAAGCAGTTGTATAAGGAAAGAACACAGTAAGTGATACTTGCAAATGTTTGCAGTTTTGGACTCCCATTGAGCAGATTGGATCAGTGATATATAATGGAGCCAATGTCGAGAAAGCTGGCGAGATCTCCATGATGCCTTTGAGAAATCCCACTGAATTAAGTGCCATTTAGGCACTTAACTAGGCAGTAGCAAACATTCCCCAGCATCAAGGACACAGCAATGCGGTGAGGTAGGGAGAATTCCCTTAAGGGCTAAAGATTTGTTTCTTTGGTTTGTTATCCACATATTGTTCTGAAATATTAGAAGATTACTGATAAGTGCAAGTAAATTGGTAGATAGGAGGAAGCAATAATTTACAATTTTTGGGCTAATCTGTATTGTTGAGCTATCATAGTGATATCTGGGTTGGACCGTGGAATGTCTATTGCTGTTATTGGATCTAAAGCAGGCAGCCCAGGGTGGCCAGCAGTGAGAGTGAGAAAAGGCAGCCCAGGGTGGCCAGCAGTGAGAGTGAGAAAAGGCATCCCAGGGTGGC
>NC_063361.1:19054272-19075779 GCF_021869965.1 Rhincodon typus
GGGTGGCCAGCAGTGAGAGTGAGAAAAGGCATCCCAGGGTGGCCAGCGTGAGAGTGAGAAAAGGCATCCCAGGGTGGCCAGCGTGAGAGTGGGACCAGGCAACCTGGGTGGCAGTGGGATTGAGGGTGAACCCGGAGTGTGGGTGGTTGAGCCCTTGTGAGGAGTGTGAGTCTAGCATGACTAGGCGCTTATGGACAGTGGTGCTCATCTTTTAACTGTGTTTCTTTGTTTTTCTACTTTTTAGTAAGTACTGTAATGTTTAACTTTTTACCTTTGTTTTCTTTATTTTTCTGCTTTGTACTAAGATTCTGTACCAAGGTACCTTTGTATCTAAGTGACCACCGCAAGTGACGACTTGCAATCTTTTCACTGTACTCATGTGAGTACATGTGACAATAAACATAATTCAATTTTAATTAATATGGACAAGTTTTAATTTCCATGTGTGATATCCCTCACTTCTGTATCGGAGGGGCCGAAGGGCTAAAAGTTAATGATGATATTCAACAGCTGCATGAGAAAATAGATTGTATAGGATGGGAAAATAGGCTGGAAAAGTTAATGATGATACTTGACAAGCTACATGACCTTAAGTGAATCCTGTGAGCATTCCTTTACAGGTTGAAGAAGCCACTTGCAGCATGTTTTTCTGTAGCTGTGTTTTCTGTACTAGCCAGCAGTTTTGTCTTCTGTATCTGCTGCTGTCTCTGCTGGCTGTTTGTTACACTGTAAGTGAGACAGAGTTTTGTTCCAAGAGTTGGGCTTCACTTCAGACTGGGATCGCAAACAGTGCTAGGAACAACCTCAGCCTCCAGACCAGTCTTCAATCGAGGGGTCCTCAACTGGCAGAAGAACGTGAGGCTTATTGCTTTTCCCTCTCTTTTTCATTCTTTTTATTTAGTTAATAAATGTTCCTTTTTTATCGTCTTTTATTATTACTCAATAAATGTTCATATTTAAGCAAATTGCTGTTGTCGAGCCTTCTCATAACTGCACTTAATCGAATCCGAAAAGAACCGTTTGGATACACTCTGTGATCCAAGGCAACTTCTATGCACAAAAGTTTGTAACCAGGTAAGAAAAGAAATATGAATTGTTATCTTGCAATGGAGAATTCATTGCCACCTGCTGTATGATTATCCCAATTTATTTATTTTTCCTTCAAACTCAACTGCTCAGTGAGAAAAGGTTGGCTTAGGCCAAAGGAAGAGGCTTATAAAGTTGCCAAAATGTAAGAAGCCAGAAGATTAGAAGAATTTTAGAATTCAGGAAAGGAAGACTAGGAAACAAATAAAGAAAGAGAAAATAAGAAAGAGAAAGAATAAACTAGCAAGAAACAAAAACACAGTCTGTAAAAGTTGTTAGAGATACATTGAAAAAGAATTAAGAGAAACCATGTGAAACCACTAATGCAGAAAGAAGAGACAGGAAAACAAAATTAAGAGCTGAACCTCTTCCCCAGGCTCAAAACCTGCTGTTGCTTTTTGTCCATATCAAGGAGGCAGCTGACTGACATAGTAAGGGGTCTTGAGGTATAATGTAGTGTCCCTACCTCTGAACAACGAGGTCCTGCTTCAAGTCCCACATGCTCCAGAGGTGGTGTTATAACATCTTGGAGCAGGTTGATTAGAAAATTAGGTTAAATTTTTAAAAGATTACTTGGTCTAATACCGATGTCACTGGGAACATTTCACCAGAATCCCATGCCAAATTAAAAATTCCCGTTCAGTGATGAATTCCTAATTCTGTTAGAGAAGATTGAAAAGACTCTGAAGTAGTGCTTATGTAATGCATTGTCTTATTGCACCAAAGAAGTTATGTCAACTCATGTAAATGAATGTACTTCCAAATTCCCAAGTAGATGCACAGTGCAAATCTTTCATTAATCACCTCCATAAAACCTTCACTGTCAGACTTCCAAGCTGTTCACTGAAGAACCTCCCATTATCCCATTTAAATTTCACGCTACCATATTATTCAGACCTCATGAGATCACAAAGTTGACAAGAAAAGTAAATCTCCATACAATTAACCTCACATTTCAATTTCAAATTAATTCTTAATTGATTCCAGG
This sequence comes from Rhincodon typus, assembly GCF_021869965.1. NCBI lineage: Eukaryota > Metazoa > Chordata > Chondrichthyes > Orectolobiformes > Rhincodontidae > Rhincodon > Rhincodon typus. Next base: position 19,056,347 of record NC_063361.1, read on the forward strand.
CTTTTAGATATGATGCCTCTAGCTAGGAGTTAATTTGAAGTATTGATCACTGACTGCAAATCAATCCTACAGTCAAACTTTACCGATTTGCATTTGTTCCTTCTCTTATCATCACGTCCTAATTTACCTTGAAGTTATACTCCAGACTCGCTTCACGTGATAATTTAATTTTCATTTTGTCCGATACGATCACCTCACAAATATTTCCCTTTGAATTGAAACATCCACAAGGTCATTTCAGAGATGAAATGAACAAATGCATTAATAAAGCTCTGGGTCAGAATCTTTGAATCAGCATTGAGGAGATCAACGTTGAAGTGGAAATTTTAACTTAGCATGGGATTTGGGTGAAACAATCTGAAACATATTTTGGCAAAATGTTATTTTGTCAGCTTTCTTGGAGGGTTTCTCTCTCCGAGGTTTAGTGGAGTTTTCTTACACTGTCATTGCAAACTCGTCTCATTAACTGTATACTATGTCCCGATGCCAACACTCTGGTCCAATGCTAGTCTGATTATCCCACTCACCATTGCCAGAAGTTCTCATCACTGCCAGGATGCCCTGGAATACACCAGCATCCTTGGTGCCAGCACTATCTTGGAAACCCAATCATGCATCTAGTCAAGTGCTGGCAGTCTACAATTGCCCTTCATCATCAGTGTAGTGCCACAGGAGACACAAGCCAATACTTCTCAATGCTGCCCCTTTCTTGTACATATTCTGACACCTAACACTGTTTAAGAACCAGGCCACACAGTCCTTTGCCATATCCCCTGTTATAACCCTCTCTACATCACCACTACTGTTTTGCCAATGTTCACTGAGACCATCACATACAGAAAAACCTTTAACCATCTTAAAACATTCACTTTTATTTCTAAACAACAAAAATGAACAGAAATCAAACAAACAGAAACTGTCTCAGACACAAATGAACTGCTTGCACGTCAAAAATCAATAACAATCATTGACAGTCAATGATTGATCACTGCATCCAACTCTCATCGAGTACATTAAGTCCTGTTTGGCTTGTAGCATTAGATGCAGTTGAGCTTATCATGAACAAGGTGATGTTCCTCCTGTTCAATGTCCTCCTTCTTCTCATCCTCAGAAGAGGAATGTTCCTGCTCTCCCAGTTGCTCAGGAACTGTCATGTCCCTTCATTTCCTGCTCTAGTTATGCAGAGTACCACATGCTACGATCATGAGAACATTCAGTCCAGATTACTCACCTAGGCCTCACCAGACTGGTTCAAGCAGTGGAACATTATCTTTAGCAAGTCTATTGCCCATTCTACCATGATCATGGTTGAAGAATGGTCTACGTTTATTCTACATTTGGTGTCAGCCCAGGAGTTGCATAATCATCGTCATAATGTGTAGCCCTTGTCCCCCAGAAGCCATGCTTGTAAGGTATCTGAATACTCAAACACAGCAGGAACACAACAGGAATTCAAGGACGTAGGAATCAAATCATTTCCCAGGATACCAGGTGCAAACTTGGTAGAATTAGTACCCATGATCAGAGATCATTTGCACATTGATGGAATATTATTGACAAGCTCTGCTATATTATGACATGACCTTCCCAGCATAATGCGTGTCCAGTTGATTGAGTCCTGCAGCTCGGGGAGTGTCACCGAATCCTACTGCCTGGGCTGCAGCACTGGCCTCAACACAGAGAAAGGAGATGAAGCGGTGTGATCTGGAAAAAATAGCATTGGTCACAGCTTTGATACATTCATGGGCGGACAATTGAGGGGTTACTGTTAACCCCAAAGTCAGTGATTCCCCGGAAGAAGCCAGTTGCATAAAGGTTCAACACTGCTGTCACCTCGAAGGTCACTGGTATAGGCTGGTCACCTACTCTTTCAGATCGCAGGGCCCAACTGAGCAGCTGGCATTGTTCAGTGCCTGTGCCCTGGGACTTTTTCAGCCTGAGCCAACACAATGCTTCACTCATCTGGAGGAACTGACATCAAAGTCAAAAGACTCTGGCCATCCTGTCTCCCTGTCACATCCTGAGGGGTTGTGACCTCTTCATGTGGAGACTGTTCAGCTTCTGCTAGAGATTGCTGCTGGTCCAGGGATTGTTGGCACATCTATTTCTCTTCCATTTCTCTGCACCACTGGTGCCTTGCAATGGTCACAACCTACTGTGGCTGGATTCATCAATCAAGCTTGCAATAACTCTGTGGATCAGCAGGACTGACCATCACCCACTCCCCAGACAGTGTTGGAACAGACCCCTCCGAGTCTGACTGCCCTGCAGATGTGTCTAAGCCCTTGGAGGGGAGGCGATGGCCTAGTGGTAATATCACTGGACTGTTAATCCAGTGACTCATGTAATGCTCTGGGAACCCGAGTTTGAATCCTGCCATGGCAGGTGGTGGAATTTGAATTCAATAAATGTCTGAATTCAGAGTCTAAATGATGACCACGAATCCATTGCCGATTAATCAGGAAGACCCAGCTGGTTCACTTTAGGGAAGGAAACTGCCATCATTACCTAGTCTGGCCTACATGTGACTCCAGACCCACAGCGATGTGGTTGACTCTTAACTATGAGGGTGGGTAACAAATGTTGGCCTAGCCAGTGATGCCCTCATCCCGTGAATGAATAATAAAAAAAAGCATGCAGTAATTGAGTGGCAGCAACATGACACCCTGACCCACAGCAGCTCCCCTCATCTCTGAACTCAGCTGAGAGCCATTGCCCTTCTAGTTTGGGATATGGCAAGTTTGCTGTGCAGTCTGCTGGCATACCTGTAGGTGTGAGATTGGTATTGCACAGTGTCACACAGAAGCATTTCCATCCCCTTGACTGATGACTGCTATCGAGTAGGACAGGTTGTCTGGTGTTGCTTCTGCACTAAACAGCAAGGCAAGGCAAAGATACCGTTCGCCTTTAAAGTGGAGATGGAGTGGCAAAGTAACGAAAGGCAAGACAGGATGCAGTCAGCATCCAGGTAGTTCATTGTTTATTGCAGAAGTTTATTTTTAGTGGATCAGAGATGTGCCATGATAGTGCAAAGAGGTTGGCATGTGTTGAATGTCAATGTCCATAGATGTAGCATGTGAATGACTATTGCCCATGGCATGTCCACTGAGACCTTGGTGCCAAGTGTCAAAGATGGGCATCTGGTAGAATAAATGGCAAGTTGGAGTTGCCAGGAACCCGCGCTGATGTTCATGTAGGAAATTCTCAATGTCAAGCTTTTATCCAGCTGTGGAACCTTGATATGAGTAAGGTGAGATTCAGCAGTAAATCAGGTGATAATGAATGATAATCTCCATTAATAAACCTCACACTGCTCACTAACCAGAATCTAAAGCTACTGTCATCATTGGAGCTCCCTTGGCCCAGAGGTAGTGGCCTTGTGACTGGGTCAGAAACTCTGAGCTGAAGTTTAACACCTGGACTTGGCAGCCATGAAAGGAATGTTCATGACATGATTCAATAGGTTGATAATGACGTTAATAATCTTTCTAACACCTCCCCGGAAGGGAAAAAAGTAGTGAGAAGAGTTGAAATGCATATCACTTATAGATTTGAAAGTTAAAAGGGCAAAAAGACATTATTCTGCTGTTATATTGTATTTGTGTATCTCTGTAAGATACCATCAGTCACCTCTGTGCCCAAACTAAACTTACCACAATAGATGTACATAGCCTATAGTATGTAAATAACTGTAGTGTCATTGCTAACTCTACAGAGATTTCCACTCTTCATCTTTTAAATCTCCGTAAAAGAGACTTAGTCTGTCCCTGATTGCTGTCAAAACTGTGCTCATATAAACGTAGGCCTAAATAAAATATTCCACCTCCCATATATGCCAAAGGAAAAACCTGGAATAGGTTCCATAATTCCCATACTTATAATTCGTATGCAACACTCAAAATGATGACAACATCCACACTTGCATCATGCTTGCATCCCAATGCTTTGATGATAAGGCAGAGAAAGAAAGAAAATGAAGCAAATCCTGTTCTCTGGGTCCTATTACATTGTGGGATGTCCTGGCAATGTACCCAAAGATCTATATCATAGAATTCCTACAGTGTGGAAGCAGGCCATTTGGCCCATCGAGTCCACACCAACCCTCTGATAACCATCCCACCTGTCTACCCTATCCCTGTAATTCTGCATTTCCCATGGTTAATCCACCTAACCTGCACATCTTTGGATTGCAGGAGGAAACTGGAGTACCCGAAGGAAACCCACACAGACATGGGGAGAATGTGCAAACTCCACAGAGACAGTCACCAGAGGGTGGAATTGAACTCGGGTCCCTGGCACTGTGAGGCTGCAAAGCTAACCACTGAGCCCCACCCTGTGTAGGTCAAGAATTGACCAGTTCAGTCACATTAAAACCAATGACAGTAACTTGTAACCCTTAGTAGACGCCATCCTTGAATTGATGAACAGCTGACAACAAAGAGGAATTGTAATTGCGTGAACAGAGGCTTGATTGGTGAAGAGATAATCTAAGAAGCTGCTGTATTTCTTGGTTCTAAGAAGTTCTTTTGATCTTTCTATTTATCTTTGAAATGGAAACATAAGTCATCAGGACCATAACCACCAGTGAGCCACATATCCAAATACTTGCTTGTCATTTAAATAGTCGAAGGTAGCAGATATCTTATCCGAAAATCATTGACAGTGCATGCAGATTTCTGGGAATCCAAGGCTCAACCAGTGACATAGTGCCTGAGAAAACCTTGCCCTGAAAGCACATTCAGCACCATCATCCACGGACCAAAGAAATATCATGCAGTGTGCCTCAATGACCACTGCCTGGTGGCTCTGATGTCCATTATTATGAAGTGCTTCAAGTGGTTGATCGTGGCTCATATCCTCCCAAATTGCCTTAATCCTTTGCAATTCACCTACCAGCACAATAGGTCCACGGCAGGCACCATCTCCCTGGCCCTACACTCATCCCTGGAACATCTGGAGAACAAGGGTACCTACACCAGACTTATTAAACACAGCTCCGCATTCAACACTAATTCCAAAAAAACACCTCATCTTCAAACTCCAGGACCTAGGTCTCTGCTCACCCTTGTGTAATTGGATTTTCAATTTCCTAACAGACTGCAGTCAGCAAGGATAGGCAACAACACCTCCTCCAAAGTAATCTTCAACACCGGTGCCCCACAAGGCTGCGTGCTCAGCCCTCTACTTCATCCCTTATATGCACTTGATTGTGTTGCCAAATTCTGCATTTATAAGTTTGCTGATGATACCACCGTTGGAGGCCGGATCTCAAACAATGACAAGATGGAGTACAAGGAAGGATGGAGTACAGAGAGTGCTATTGCCATGGTGTCAACACAACAATCTCTCCATCAACATCAGCAAAATGAAGGAGCTGGTCATCGAACTTCAGGAAGCAGAGTGGAGGGCACTCCCCTGTCTGCATCAGTGGTGCTGAGATGGAATGGTCAATAGCATCAAGTTCCTAGGAGTGACGATCACCAACAATCTGTCGGGAAGTGAGGGAAGAGATTGCTGCTCCTTTTGGCGATGATCTTTGCGCCCTCACTGTCCACTGGAGTACCACCAGATGATTGGAGGGTGGCAAATGTCATTCCCTTGTTCAAGAAAGGGAATAGGGATAATCCTGGGAATTACAGACCGGTCAGTCTTACTTCTGTGGTGGGCAAATTATTGGAGAGGATTCTGAGAGATAGTAATTATGATTATTTGGAAAAGCACCGTTTGATTAAAATAGTCAGCATGGCTTTTTGACGGGCAGGACATGACTCACAAGCCTTACTGAATTCTTTGAGGATGTGACAAAACACATTGATGAAGACAGAGCAGTGGATGTGGTGTATCTGGATTTTAGCAAGGCATTCGATAAGGTTCCCCATGGTATGCTCATTCGGAAAGTAAGGAGGCATGGGATTCAGGGAAATTTGGCTGTCTGGATACAAAACTGGCTGTCCAATAGAAGACAGAGGGTGGTAATAGGTGGAAAGTATTCAGCCTGGAGCTCAGTGATCAGTGGTGTTCCACAGGGATCTGTTCTGGGACCTCTGCTTTTTGTGATCTTTATAAATGACTTTGATGAGGAAGTGGAAGGGTGGGTTAGTAAGTTTGCCAATGACACAAAGGTTAGTGGAGTTGTGGATAACGTGGAGGGCTGTTGTAGGTTGCAATGGGACATTGACAGGATGCAGAGCTGGGCAAAGAAGTGGCAGATGGAATTCAACCCATAAAAGTGTGAAGTGATTCATTTTGGAAGGTCAAATTTGAATGCAGAATATAGGGCTAATGGCAGGATTCTTGGCAGTGTGGAGGAATAGAGGGATCTTGGGGTCCACATCCATAGATCCCTCAAAGTTGCTATCCAAGTTAATAAAGTTGTAAAGAAGGCATATGGTGTGTTGGCTTTCATTGGCAGGGGAATTGAATTTAAGAGCCACAAGGTTATGCTGCAGCTCTATAAACCCCTGGTTAGACCACACATGGAATATTGTGTTCAGTTCTGGTTGCTTCATTATAGGAAGGATGTGGAAACTTTAGAGAGGGTGCAGGGGAGATTTACCAGGATGCTGCCTGGACTGGAGTGCAGGTCTTATGAGGAAAGATTGATGGAGCTAGGGCTTTTCTCTTTGGAGCGAAGAAGGATAAGAGGTGACTTGATAGAGATTTACAAGATGATGAGAGGCACAGATAGAGTGGATAGCCCAGAGACATTTTCTCAAGGCGGAAATGACTATTACGAGGAGGCATAATTTTAAGGTGATTGGAGGAAGGTATAGGGGAGATGTCAGAGGTAGGTTCTTCACACAGAGTGGCAGGTGTGTGGAATGCACTGCTGGTTGTGGTAGTGGAGTCAGATACTTTAGAGACTTTTAAGCGACTCTTAAATAGGCACATGGATGATAGTATAATGTAGGGTATGCAGGGTAAATTGACCTTTGTAGGATAATAGGTCGGCACAACATCGTGGGCCAAAGGGCTTGTGCTGTGCTGAAACAAAAAGAGAAAAAAAGTAATACAGCATGTCTATAAAGACTCTTGTAGACTTTTATAGATGCACCATAGAAAGCATTCTATCTGGATGCATCAGTGTGATATGGCAACCGCTCTTCGCAAGACTGCAAGAAACTGCAGAGTCAGGAACAGAAACCAGTCCATCACACAAACCAGCCTCCCATCCATTGACTTCATCTATATTTCCCACTGCATCGGGAAAGCAACAAACATAATCAAAGACCCTCCCAGCCCAGTTATACCCTCTTTCATCCTCTTCTGTTGGGCAGAAGATAAAAAAGTTTGTACGAACAGATTCAAGAACAGCTTCTTCCCCAATGTTATCAGTTTATTGAATGGGGCTCTTTAATGTTAATGTTGATCTCTCTCTGCACCTTCTTGGCAGCTGTAACATTGTATTCTGTACTCTGTTCTGTTACCTCGATGCACTTGTATAGTACAATCTGCCAGTAGAGCACGTAAGACAATATTTTTCACTGTACCTGAGTACAGATGACAATAATAAATCAAATCAAATCAACAGAGAGGAAGCACACAGTGGGGTCTAAATTCACAGAATTCTCGCTAACACTGCACGCCATCTGCCTGCACAAACTAATAAATCAGATTGTGCTTGAAAAGCTGATCAGCTGTGTTAAAGTCTACAATGGAAATCCTTCCTGAAATCTGCTTGTATTAGGAAGCACACTAACCTAAATAAATGTAACTTTCAATAAAGTATGGAAACAGCAGACAGGGAACTATAGGCCAGTTTGCCGGACATATATCATAGGGAGGATGCTAGGATCCATTATTAAGGAGGCTATAACTAACTACTTAGAAAATCATCATGTGATCAGTCAGAGTCAATGTGGCTTTGTGAAAATGAAAGCATGTTTAATTAATTCAGTAGAGTTATTTGAAGAAGTAACAGTAAGTTGGATAAAGGGCAGCCTGTAGATGTGGTATACTGGGATTTTCAAAGAGCATTTGATAAGGTGCCATATCAAAAGTTAAGAGCACATGCTAGAAGAGGTAACTTATCAGCATGGATAAAGGATTGATTAGCTAACAGAAAGCAAAAAATTGTGATGAATGAACCAGATGAGCAAAAAGTCATTAGTAGAGTGCCACAGGGGTCATGCTGGTGTCTCAACTATTTACAATCTACATCAAGGATGTGGATGAAAGCGTATGGTAGGTAAATTTCCCAATGACACCAAGATAGGAACGTAATTTGTCAAGAGAAAATAGAGCCTGCAAAGAGGTCAACTGAATGGGCAAATAAAAAGTTGGAAGATGGAATATGATGTGGAAAAATGTGAACTTGCCCATGTTGATGGGAAGAATAGGAAAGCAGTATTCTACTTAAATGGAGAGAGATTGCAGAACTTGGTACACAGAGGGATTTAGGTTTTCTAGTTAGTGAATCACAGATACTTAGTATGCAGATACAGAAAATGTTTCAGAAGGCAAAGGGAATTCTGGTTCTTACTGCAAAGGGAATAGATTTTAAAAACAGAGAAATTTTACTGAAGCTGTACAAGGCCTTAATAACACACTCTGAAATAATGTGCAAAGTTTTGATCTCAATCTGAAAAAGGATATAATTGTGTTGGAACCAGTTCAGAAAAGGTTCACTCAACTCAATCATGGAAAAAAGGAAAGGGCAGACAGGGAAGTGGAGTTGAAACTATAACCACATCAGTCACAGCCCTACTGAATGGCTCCTAAACCCTATGTGCTTATGGTCCTAAATTCCAGATTATTAAAGAATCCTAATGTACTGATATGTTTGCATATTGCTTGCAAGCAACATAGAGATGCTGTCAGCCACACACAAAATCTAAATGCTGAAAATATCTTTTCTGGAGGTTATTTTCTACAAATGCATTACCTATTACTTTTGATTATTTGTGAGCAAGGCCCATTCTCTCCATCTGTGCAGTGTACCTATGATTTTCTGACACGTGCCGGCATTAGGCAGATTTCCATGGCACCAGCACAGACTTTAGAAAATGATGCCATCTTGACATTAACTGGATAAGCCTCTATGACACTGCACAAGGTAACTGGAAAAAAAGATAGCTCTAAACATTCTGGCAAAACCTGAATTTTAAAGGCAGAAACTGTAGCAGGATTGATGACATTCATAGGTGTTAGCAGTAAATCCCAAACCACCAAAGGATCAATGGGGAATTGCCACAATATATGACCTCATGGGTGGACGAATCATAGAATCCCTACAGCATGGAAACAGGCCATTTGGCCCAACAAATTCACACCGCCCCTCCGAAGAGCATCCTACCCAGACCCATTCCCCTACCCTTTCCCTGTAACCTGGCATTTCCCATATCTAATCCACCTAACGTACAGACCCCTGGACACTACGGGCAATTTAGCATGGCCAATCCACCTAACCTACATATCTTTGGACTGTGGGAGGAAACCGGAGCGCCTGCAGGAAACCCCTGCAGGCATGGGGAGAATGTACAAACTCCACACAGACAGTCACCCAACGGTGGAATCGAACCTGACTCCCTGGCACTGTGAGGCAGAAGTGCTAACCACTGAGCCACCGTGTCATCCAATTGTTGATAGAGATAACTAAGAACTTCCCACTATCCAGTTCAAATATTGTTAGAAATGTTAATCCATGACTGTGACACAGGAATTTATGGTTCATATATTATTTATGTATAAAATCACACTCCCTTTCCTCTCCTTCATGAATAAGCAAGACAAAGAATTGTAGCTAAGATAACAAGGTGTAGAGCTGGATGAACACAGCAGGCCAAGCAGCATCAGAGGTGCAGGAAAACTGATGTTTTGGGCCTAGACCCTTCTTCAGAAAACTACTATCTCTGAAAGAATTGTAGCTAACAATTTTTGTGTTTCAAACTTTCTGTAAATATTGTGATCCTTGGGGACCTCTGAACATTCTTTAGTATACATCTCAAAGGCTGAGTCAGCCAACTGAAAATGGTACTTATTGACTACAGCTCTGTCTTCAACACAATAATTCTAATCAAACTAATCTCCAGACTCCAAGACCTGGGTCTCTATTTTGCCCTCTGCAACTGAATCTTCGACATCCTGACCCACAAACTGCAATCACTGAGAATAAGCAACAATACCTCCGTCATGATAATCCGCAACAATGGTGCTCCGCAAGGCTGCATACTCAGCCCCTTATTATATTCCCCATACACTCATGACCATGTGGCCAAATTCTGTCCTAACTCTATCTACAAGTTTGCTGACAACACTACTGTTGTAGGCCGGATCTCAAGCAATGAGGATACAAAATACAGGAAAGAGATGGAATGCTTGGTGCTATGGTGTAAAGACAACAATCTCTCCCTCAACTTCAGCAAAATGAAAGAGTTGGTGATTGACTTCAAGAAGCAAAGTGGAAAGTACATCAATAGTCCTGAGGTAGAGATGGCCAACAGCATCATCCTCGGAGTGCTGATCACCAACAATCTGTCCTGGTCCACCCACGTTGACGCTACGATCAAGAAACAACAATCACACCTCTACATCCTCAGGAAGCCATGGAAATTCAGCATGTCCGTAAACACTCTTAGCAATGTTGATAGATGCACCATAAAAAGCTTTCTATCTGGATGCATCACGGCTTGGTGTGGCAACTGCTTTGCCCAGGACTATAAGAAACCACAGAGGGTTGTGAACACAGCCTAGTCCACCACGTAAACTAGCCTTCCTTCCAATGATTCCATCGACACGTCTTGCTGCCTCAGGAAAACAGCCAACATAATCAAAGACCCCTGGCAACCTGGTTACAATCTCTTCCAACCTTATCAGTCAGGCAGAAAATACATAAGCTTAAACACACATACTAACAGATTCGAGAGCAGTTTCTTCCCCACTATTATTAGACATCTGAATGGACCACCCAAATTTTAAGTTTAAAGCTTATCTCGCTCTGTGTGCACCTTCCCTGCAACCGTAACACTTCACTCTGTTCTAATACTCTAACGCACTTTGTCCGGTATGATCTGCCTGTACTGCATGCAAAGCAAACCTATTCATTGAGAGAACAGTGATAACTTAAGGGACCTCCAGCATTCCCTATGAATCCTAGCCCGGTACCCAATGACGCCCGATATACAAAAGATACAATTAAATGTATGTCAGAAACATTTTAAAATCCTATGTAATTCTAGAGTATACTTGAAAAGTTTCGGGTATCTGCATTCTAGTACATAAATTCCAGAATTTTGGTTGTGTTAGGAAACACACTGACCTAATTTGTAAAATACTAAAATAGTAACATATTTGCATACTGCACAGAAGCAAGATAGAGCAGCTTCCAGCTATATACAAGAGCTAACTGCTGAAAATGCCTTTTTGACAGGCACAATTTGTCAAGGAAAGTAGTTTAGTGTCTTCAGTAAATTTCATTAGTACAGCTGATCGACTGAAATGTTATAAAACTAAAGTAAAAAAAAAAGAGAAATGAGTGATTCTTATAATTTGTATGAACTACAACTGCAAACAATCACTGTTTGTCTAATCAATATATAAAGTACATCAGTAGCATTCCTAATTAGAACAAGTACCATTATGACAGATGGAGACTATCAATTTTACATAAGGTGCAGATCTTTTCTTTCTAAGAATTAACAGGAATACTACTTGTTCCAAACATGGCCCGGTCTCCCTCAATTTCATCACTAGTAATTTCTGTGTTATTATGGAAGTCATTATTCCAATCCTTCTTTAAACTATAGCCAATATTCTTGTGCAATACATCTGTGTAGTTGAGGAATACCTTGATACCTTAATTTTGTTTTTGTTCAAAGAAAAAGGCAGTTGTGCTTACTTGATAGGATATGAAAATGATTCCAAGCAAAAATCCCCAGACAACATAAAAAATAGAAAAGGCTGAATAAATGAAGCAATTGCATTTTAAAAGATTCGTTGATTGTCTGGGGGTTTTGGAGCTCTGGTGATGAAAAATAGTGCTTTGCCAATTTCAAACAGCTTAACTGGGCAAATAAAATGTCATAGATTATTAGTTAATTTGTGATTACATCATCTCCATTAAATAGTTCACATATAAAGTTTAGATAATCATGACTCTTATCACTGGAACAATTTATAAAACTAAAACAGTTTATTTTACTATCACAGAATAATAAATTGACTGAAGCACAGTGGCCCGGAGAACATGTACAATTAAGTAGCAGAGGTAACATCTATTTGAAATGTACAATTTGCAGGTGGAGTTTTAACCATGCAGATCCAGAAGTTGGCATCTACAATCAATCCCTCGCTTTCCACAGTTTTATGTCAAATTTAAATGCCACTAGAGGTAGAGGAAGTATGTGCAGTACCATGACAAGTTTTTCATCGGGAAACCTGCTGTTAAGTGACATTGCAGCCTGTGCAAGCTGGGCTGTAAAATAATCCCATCGTATGGTTGTGGCACCACAGCCACTACTTTGCTGCCAAACGCCAGTTCCATTAACATTAAATATGTTGAGAGAATCAAAGCTGCAAACGTACAAACATAGCAAATAGTATTAGAAGTGGGCCAAATGCCCCATTGAACACATTCTGCCATTCAACATGATCATTGTGGATCCTCTACCTTCATGCCTTACTCCTGCTCTCTTCAGTACACCCTTGAAATCTTTAGCTTCTAGAAATCTGCCTAATTCTTTCTTAATGATATTGAGTGACTGCCTCCACAGATCCATCACCCTCTGTGTGAAGGAAATTATTTTCTTCATCTCAGTCTGAAAAGATCATTATCCCGTTCCAAATCTTCTTCACTCCCATCTCCACCACCATCGCCACCTAAATGGGGAAATATCATCCATGTATCCAGTCAGTCCAGCTTTGTCAGAATCTTATACGTTTCATTGAGATCCTCTCTCATTCTTCTAAACTCCAGTGAGTACAGGCCCAGTCAACACAATCTCTCCTCACACAACAAACCTGCCATGAGTGTTTTTCAAATTTAAATGTTGATTACAATGTATTTCATTTCATTTTGGACATCACTTTACATACATGTGCATTATTTTTATTGTTGAGAGTAGTTCAGTCAGAGAGCTAAATATACTGGCACACGCCATGGCTGGCAGCCAATGATGGTGACAGGGGAGTTGGAGGTATCACTTACTGAATGTTCACGTTAGTGTCTAGTGATATACTCAAGACTCATGAAATGTGGCTGAACATTGAGACTCAGCTGACCTTCTGTTTTATGCATTGCAAAAAAGACTGTCCAAGATCATTCTCAATGGAATTAAGTGAAACGTTGAAGTAACTTGAGTATGTTACTTACAAAATTGGTAAAGGGGAGTTGCTGGTTTTCCAGTAGGGTTTTGATAAGGGCGCCTATAGGAGTTTGGCTAGGAAAATTAATGTATAGGAGGTAATATACCGGTATAGATTAATCGTTGGTTAACAGACAGAAGACAGAGCATACATGATCATTCTCATATTGGAAGGCTATGACTAATGAGGGGTACCATAAGGATTGGTACTTGGCTCCCAGCTGCACGGAATACATATCAATAATTTGGATATGGGTATCAAATGTACTATTTCCAAACTTACAGATGATACAAAGCTGAGTCGGAATGTGTGCTGTGAGGAAGATATAAAGATGTGAAGAGGATTTGGACAGGTTTAATGAGTGGAAAAGAACATGGCAGATATAGCAAAATGTGAGATAATCCACATTGGTAGGAACAAGAGATATGCAGAGTATTTATTAAATGGTAAAAAGTTAGAAATTGTAGATGTGTAAAAGGACTTGGGTGTCCTTGTCAGTAAGTTAATAAGGCAACAAGCAAATGCAGCAAAACAATTAGGAAGGTAGTGAAATATTAGCCTTTATTGCAAGAGCATTTGCGTACAGGAGCAATAACTTCTTGCTTCATTTGTATAGAAGCTTGCTTAGATTTGTCCTGGTATACTGTGTGCAATGTTAGTCTCCTCACCTTAGGAAGCATATTGCTGCATGGGGAGAGTGTAATGAAAGCTCACCAGACTTGTTCCTGGGATGGCGGGGTTGTTCTGAGATGGACAAATGTGTAGACAGTACTGTCCCCATCCCTTAGGCCCTTTGTTTTCTTATGTTCGCTGACTGTACCCATCATCTCCCCCCACTCAACTCCTCACCACACACAGGGTTCACAGCCCTTGACTTTCCCACTCCTCCATGCTCACCACCCACCCTTGCCTTTCCCATTCCTTCATGCCCTCCACCCACCCTGCCATCCTCCTTTGGATCCCTCTTCCAGCCCTCCATGACATCAACTCACCCCACACCCAACTTCTGGACCCTCCCTAACTCGTCCTTGCCAGTCTTGAGCTTCCATGCTGGGGGGCAGCCATTTTCCTGATCCCCTCCTTTGTCTACGGAGTTCGACATACACGACCACTGACATCAGACCCCACTGGACAAGCCCATCTGATGGCTGTGCCTTTAAATTAATGTGAACCGAATGCCAGAAATTTCTCATGTGCCAGTGGCTTACTTTAATCCCGAAGGTAGTACTTTGTTACAACAAGTTTAAATCTAATATGTCTTCATGGCAAACAAATGCAGTATAAGTTGGCACCAAAAACAGGATGCCATAAGCTTGACCTGCCACAATCTCACCACTGAGCTAATTCCTAAATTTCAAGCTGCCTACGGGAAAGCACAGTTTAGGCTCCCAGCTTATTAAATCACCCTGCCTTCTATGTCTCCTGCTCCTACAGGCCCCATAAAATTAACCCCCCAATGTGTAGCCTGGCCACTAAGATCATGTATTGGAAATTGACTGATGTGATTCCATTGTCTTTTTTTAATCCGTGATAAATAATAACATGTGAGGAATAAACTTGTTGTGTGCTTCTCATGGGCAAGGAAATGTAATGCATTAAACTCAGCCCTATCCTATAAGTAGAACACATAAGAAAGACCGAGGTATGCCTCATATTCTAATCATGGTGTGGATAATAATTCCTCAGCAATGAGTTCCACATGCATTATGGGTATACCCCCAGCACATGAACAGCAGCAGTTCAAGACGACAGCTCACTATCACCTTCACAAGGGCAACTCGGGACAATAACTGCTGGCACAAAATGCCAGCAGCATCCACGACCCAAGAGTGAATTTTTAAAAAGTTCAATGACAATGCTATTTTCAAATCACTACTCAGCAGTGCTTATTTTCAGTATATATCTAAATAAAAGATTCAGAATCCAC
Organism: Rhincodon typus; assembly: GCF_021869965.1. Classification (NCBI taxonomy): domain Eukaryota; kingdom Metazoa; phylum Chordata; class Chondrichthyes; order Orectolobiformes; family Rhincodontidae; genus Rhincodon; species Rhincodon typus. The sequence continues at coordinate 19,071,576 of NC_063361.1, forward strand.
AACATCTTCATGAGGTTCAGCGTTATATTGTTGCTCAATGGTTCTCATGCAAAAGTAATGTTTCAGAAGCAGATAATTTCATATTAAATTACTCCCAATCTCATGGTAAAACACCTAGTCTGTGGCTGGTAACAATGGATCCACATGAGCCTACATTGGAAGCAGATGTATTCTGTACAGCTTCTAAGAGTTTTAGTAATTATGCCTAATATGTAACTGTATGTTTCGTCATCATCCAATAAATACTTTGTTAATTAAAAACAATTCACATCTGTAAAGAGCGAACGCTAGTGTATCCTCCCCCAGTGATCATTGGGCAGGCTATAGACAAAGGAGGATGACTAGCAGTGAACTACCTCAAACAACCCTGAACCACATACTGGCAGAGGTGCAGATACTATGAGGTTCCAGCCATGACAATCAGAATAATAGCACAGGGCCCCTGTCTGAATAAAGCCATGAGTATGGATTGTCTTCCCTTCAGGTTAGGAAGAATAAACATTAACCAGATTTCATATGACTGATCACTATCCGATGAATCCCTACTGAAATCATGCATGCTTCTCTTCGGATCTTGAGTAATGACGTGTATAAGACCTGACTGTGATACCCTCTGTCATTGAATATAATTATAATCCCATGTAGGTTCAGTAGTAAAGAACTGATACTGAAATGAAACTCTGAATCCTAAAGCTGCCTCTGATTCTATTCCCCGGTAAGACTCAAGAAAAAAAAAAAAGGGGCAGAACTTGGCAGGAAGGGCAACAGGGATTTCAGGCTGCAGGAAGCTGGAGGGAGAAAGAGAAGCTAATTCTACAGGTCGATATAATGAACACCATAACCTTGTCATTAGACATATCTTAGAGCTGTTATTAATTTTTTCAAATTCTCTTCAGAAAACAACATGAACATTAAATTCACAGACTTAACCAACAGACTTTTCACAATATTTTCTGATTTTAATAATCATGATTTTCTAAATTGTAAGGTAAATTTGGAAACATATCTGCATTTCAAATAAACATGGACAAAAATACAAATACCACATCTGTGAAGAAATTACTCGTGTTGTTACAATTCTTTAAATTAATTTGATGCTGCCAAAACTCAGAATTTAATCAAGAATAGTTGGTATCTATCACTACATTTAAACTATACACTCAGCCTATGGTGTAATTTTCAAGTTTTATATTTCCTAGTTAATATATTTCAGAGATTTAGGAGGTGTAATAAGCAAATTATTGCTGTAGGGGAATTAATTTAATTGTGTTTAACACTGATATGAAAACAGCCTAGTTTTTCTAGCACAGTTAGCATTGTACAGTTTAGTTGAGAGTGGAAGTAAGCAAACTGATGAAGTTATACCTGAAATGTTACTCAACCTGGGATGGCATGAAATGTGAGTTGATCCTCTTCCCCTTTCCCACCACCAGGATATGAGGTCCAAATTACAGTAAGATTTCATTCTAATTCGCAAAAGAAGTAAATGAAATGTGAGAAAAATACATACACACAGTGAGCAATTTAGTCTGGAATGCATTGCCTGGATGTGTAAATGGGGCATTTTCAATTGAACAACACAAGAGGGCTTGGGATGATTATTTAAATACAAGTAATATGCAGGGTTATCTGGAAAGGACAGGGGAATCGCATGGAGTTAAGATGTTCATTCGGATTGTTGATACAGATATGATGGGACAAATGGCCTACTGAACCTACCAAATCTATCTTTCAGTAATAAACACTTCACCGACTCCCACCTGATGAGGTAAAGGCTGAAGTGAGCAAGAGAAGGAAACTGCTTTTCTCAGCATCATTCTGGGATGATAGCAGCTGGAATGTTCAGTCAGGGGAGACTGGAGTCCTCCAAGGAGGTTGACCAAAATGTAACAAAAAAAAAGTACTGATGCAACAGCACTGAAAATACACAGGAACGAGACAAATTCACCCATGACAGTAGCAAAATCATTCGCTGGGGCAATCAATCACAGAAAGGTCATTCCCCTTCCCCTCACCATATCACAAAGAGACAGAATCTTTCCCATCTTTTAACGAGCCTTTCTCCTTTTCAGGATTCTGCCAATCACAGGTTCCTGTTCTCCCACTCTTTCTGTACCCTAGAGACAGAAGCTGTGATTGAAGGAGCAGCAAGAGCAGGAGTGAGGGAACCTGGGTGAGTTGGAGGAGTTAGTCTGACTGGTCCTGGGTCCATCATGCAGGAGGGTTTCAAGAACGAGAGTAGCAGCTACCAGTGACACATCAAGGCTGGGTCTGAGTATAACTGGGGTTGAGTAAAGGGAGTAGTGTGTGTGAGTTTCAGCTGGGTGGGGAAGTGGGGCTGATGTTAATTGCTGCTACATTTATCTTGATAAAAGATTTGTAAACTTTTAAAGAACAGAAATGACCTTGGACATGCCTTTAATAATCATCCACAGATAAAGAACCAATTCTACGCCTCAATTCTGAACTCAAACCTAACTTCAGTGAAGAATTAAAATTTCCTCACATACTTGGCTTAATAGCACTACACAAGGCTATTAATAGCCACGTGGCAAAGACAAAGCCTATTTATATCACTTCAAGTGAAGTGAACTTCAATAGCGTCAGGAGCCTGGCAGAAATTCGTGTTGAATTGGATGTTGTCCTCTTCAAGTTCCTAACCCAGGACACCTCCCAACATGGATTACCGAATGTTTGTGAGGAATAAGAAACACTGACTGGTTTTCTTTCGGCATCTGAAGGTTGCTGGAGTTAATTGTAGTAATATAAGCAAAATATTGAGAATGCCAGAATTCTGAAACAAACAGAAAGTGCTGGAGAAACTCAATAGGTCTGGCAGCATCCATAGAGAGAGAAACAAAGTTAACATTAGTTAAGAATAGGACTCTTCTTCTGAACTACTAAAACAGTCAAACAGACCCTCTTTGGAAAAGCAGTTGATTTTTGAGAAAGGAGGGCCGATAGCAAGCAGCAGCAGGGAGACTAAGGATTTCTCAACTGAATATAAACTGCAGGCTTAATTCCATATAAACAATGTAAATACTTCCTTGTGTAACCTTAATTTCCTTTCATGTTTATAATGAGCTAATGCTAATGGAATAAAGAATCTTTGTTTCATGATCTTTGCACCATCCATGTGTTGAAATATTATGTCACACATACAGGATTTACAAATAATATGAATGAATAAAGATGGAGGTGATGTCTGGATGAAGGTTGGCATTCTGTTATGGTGTTGCACTATATGTGGGCTTTTATGGTGCAGCAACTATTTACTGTCCATGGAGATTATTATAAAACGCTGAAGAGGCTGTGCACCACTCACTGGGACTTACATGGATGGAACAGCTTTCTTAAAATGGTTTGTATCATACAAAATATATCAAAGACATCAAGTTGCAAACCAGACCGCCTGCCAATGGGTTAAAAATCACTAATTTCTGACAAATAAAGCTATCTGTTAAGCACACACTTAAGAGGAGCACAGCTGTACAGAGAATCAGTACATTAACTTGCAGTGATACTCCTGCCTCTTTGTTTGGCTGACAAAGCCCCTCTATGTGTCTTTGCAATTAGAAGTGACCTTTCACACAGCTCTCTTTCAAACTCAGTTGTGCAAGCAGTCTGTTGCTGGGGACAGTAACAAATGAAGTCTTTAGGGAATTATTTGCCATTTTCAGTGTTATCTGAAACCCTCAGTGCTACACCAAGATTCGACATGCTGCACTGTACTAGGTGCAAAAAGAAAAACAAGTAGCCTCGGAATAAAATTCTATAAAAAGGGTCAGTTGCATCATTTGATTCAGTGTTCAATGACTTCAATGTGAACTTATTGAAGTATTATACAAAAACAAAGCCAATTATATGTATATGGCAAATTTCAGCATTATATTTAAATTCAGTGCTAACACAACTAGGTATTTAGATGTAGTAGGAACTGCAGATGCTGGAGAATCCGAGACAACAAGGTGCAGGGCTGGATGAACACAGCAGGCCAAGCAGCATCATAGGAGCAGAGAGGCTGACGTTTCGGGCCCAGACCCTTCATCAGAAAAGGGGGAAGGGAAGGGGGTTTTGAAATAAATAGGGAGAGAGTGGGAGGCGGATAGAAGATGGATAGAGGAGAGGATAGGTGGAGAGGAAACAAACAGGTCGAAGAGGCGGGGATGGAGCCAGGAAAGGTGAGTGTAGGTAGGGAGTTAGG
>NC_063361.1:19075789-19119395 GCF_021869965.1 Rhincodon typus
CCTAACTCCCTACCTACACTCACCTTTCCTGGCTCCATCCCCGCCTCTTCGACCTGTTTGTTTCCTCTCCTCTATCCCTCTTCTATCCGCCTCCCACTCTCTCCCTATTTATTTCAAAACCCCCTTCCCCTCCCCCTTTTCTGATGAAGGGTCTAGGCCCAAAACATCAGCCTCTCTGCTCCTATGATGCTGCTTGGCCTGCTGTGTTCATCCAGCCCTGCACCTTGTTGTCTAGGTATTTAGATGACAGTGCTCAAACATTTGAGGAATCTAAATAGTTCTGCTGTCTGAAATAATTAGGGTAATTAGCTTGATGCAAACTATTTAACAAAACATTGACTTGCATTGATATAACATCTTTCACAATCATGGGATGACTCAAAGCATTTTATTGAGTTTATTTTTTTTAAATAAAATATCCCAATATGCTACAGCAGAGACATGGGAGCACCACATCCTACAAATTACACACACCATTCCAATTTGGAACTATACTGACGTTCCTTCACTGTCATTGGACCAAAATCTTTGAACTTCTTTCCTAATGGCATTTTGGGTTCCATACATGATATGGACTGCGGTGGTTCAAGGTGGCAGTTGACCAGCACTTTCTCAAGAGAAGCTAGGAATTGGTGCCCACATCCCATGAATGAATAAAGACAATAAATCTGCAGCCACATTAGAGCTAATTCTAAAGAGTATTCTGTCTTTTGTGCACTGCCAGACTAATAATTTGTTTTACTTTCATCACCAGCAAATGTCCAACACAAACTTAATACTGAATAATCCCTGTTTCCTTTCTGACTGGCTACAACAATAACTATGTGGCAATTGCATTTTTGTGATTAACAGGCTACAAGCAATTCCAACAATCACAGTCCGAAAAACACAAACTATTCATTGCAAAACACTGAAGACTGAAGTACGCTGAAGCACTTAAAACCAGTTACAGACAGTTGAGGTAAGGAAAATGGAATGTTAACATTGGAAAGATTGAGTGATTACATAAATCTGATCTCTCTCTTTCCTGGCAGTTCAATTAGACTGAAGGACACAATGCATATTTTCAGTGTCTTGTTTAACCTTGAATCAAGTTTGTACACTATGACCAGTCCATTATCAATAGTATTTATTTCTGCCTTTGCAGTAATGTCTGCACCCGATCCTAGATCATCTTTACAGTGACTGAAATGCTCAACCACACTTCTGCTATCTCCAGGCTCGGGCTTGCTAAAATCCTTCTTGTATAGGACTCTTAGATCTAATTTAATTGGCTTTCATGCATGATTTTATTCCTTTATGTCTAACTTGTAAAAGTTCTAGTTCTTGCCAATATTTATGGCTCTCCAAGTCACCAATATATTGATTTCAAAAACCATTCCTCAACAATAGACCTTTCTCCCATCGTTTAATTGCTGCTGCACTCTCTAGACCCATCACCCAACTCGCATACTCTTCCCTTGCTCTGGACGGTATTGCATTATTTTCCCCTCTCCCATTCCACCATCAGAACAAAGTCTTCAACCAGCAGATCCTTGCCACCTGAAATCCTCTCAAAATCACTGACATCTTGATTCATCATTTTAAAACCTTTAAAACTATCGCACCAAACACATCTTCACTTACCTTCCCCAAATCTCCTCTTAATTTTTGATAAGTATCTGACCTCCCTCTTTATCTCTTCCCAGACTATCATGGGTCAGTTCAATAGGTCTCATTTCAGATTTCAATTTATATTCAGCCTCATGAAAATGCCAACGAGTGTGAGCTATCCTGACCTGTTCAATTGTACTTTCTGATGTTTCATCTAAAGAACACATCAGAGACAATCTAATAGTGAAGCTCATTTAATTTATTCTCTATTGTGATGTTGATGAAAGTGATTCAGAACTTAGAACATAAAACATAGAACAGTATAGCACAGTACAGGCCCTTCGGCCCACGATGTTGTGCCGACCTATTATCCTACTCTACGATCAAACTAACCTGCATGTCCTTCGTTTTTTTGGTCGCTATCGAGGCAAGATATCTTACCCCTCTGATTCAAGATGCAGTGAACCCAGAGTTTACCAGAGGTATCCAACCCCTTTAATTACCAACACTAACAGGAAACAAAGAGATAATATGAGTTATACATCCGCTGTGTTGCACATTTTATACATTTGATTTTCCTCAACGCACTGTTCAGATTACATTCATTTCTAAGTGTGCAACAGATTTATTTGTAGCACTTACTTTAAAATACATCTGCAATAGCAAAATGTGTATACCATGCTTTTCCCAGATCAGCTTCAAGTTCCAGTAACTTCTCAGTTTGCATTAGCTCTGAGGCATCAACCAGACTTAAGTAATGTTGAGGTTAGTTGGCTCACCGAGCTGCTTTGTTGTTTTGCAGACGTTTCGTTACCGTGCTTGGTAGCATCCTCAGTGCAGCCTCCGATGAAGCATCGGTGTGTTTTCCCGCCTGGTTCTTAAACTCTGGGGTCCGTTGAGATGGATTGCCTCACTTCCAGTAATTCATTTCAACGGACCCCAGACCAAGATAAATTAGCCCCTCGGTTCTCCTGAATTGAGGTAGTTGCAAATACTTCAGCATTGTCTTTTGCACTGATGTGGGCTCTCACATCATCGAAGATGGAGATATTTGTTGTGTCTCCTCCTGTTATTCATTTAATGTCTATGATCATTCATAACCGGATGTGGCAAGAATGCAAAGCTTAGATCAGGTCTGTTGGTTGTGGATTCATTTAGCTCTGTTTATTGCATGCTGCTTATGCTGTTTGGCACAAAAGAAATCCTGTGTTGTAGCTGCATCAGGCATGTATGTACTTAAATCAACAAAATGGATGAAACTATTTTAGTTGGGGAACTCCATGTGCCCAGACCAGTCTCTTGTTTTCCTGAAAATATACCACAGCCTTCTATCTCAACTTCACCTTCCCCAACAATGCCATGCCTACTGATATGCATGGTACCCAAAAAATCTAGTGATTTCTGCGCCAGTCTGAATGGTCAATACTCTACTGTTAAACTGTGACTCCTCACTTTACACGCCACGGGAAAAATACTCACTTATCCTGTTATTTTACTGCACAGTAGTAAAATCAAGCATTAAATAGAAGCAAATTGGTTAACTTGCAATTTAGAAAATGTAAGTTTAAATGAAGCCATGATCATGTTGAATGGCAAAATGGCCTATTCCTGCTCTTAGTTTCTATGCTTCAGTCCTTAAGTCTGCTGCTAGTCACAGAAGTATTTCCAGTAAATTCAGGGTGTAGGTCGCAGTTTAATATCCAGTGACAGAAACATCAACCTACAAGTGTAACAGCTGTGCAATAGAGTTTAGGGTGGGGATGTGTGGTAATTAACAGCTTGATGGTAAAACAGACATTTTTCCCATAAGCTTTGTTAGAGTAATGAAAAAGAATTGCAGAGGACACATGACCTTTCATGAAGCTTCAGCAGTAGAGTCTGGATGGTGCCATCACCATATAAATGCCTGACTAAGACTGCTGCTAGATTTGTATTTAGAATCAGCTCAACTCTAAATATATTGTGCCTTATGTGCTACTGAGTGAAAGAAAGCTTACTTGATTGCTCACAGCCACCAGAATGCCTCTAAGATTTGCTGTAGGCTCTCATAGTCTGAACTTGCCAGTTCTCTGCCTTACCGAGCTTCAAGCCAGCAGAGAAACAGATGCTGAACTGTATCATTTGCTGTAAGGTCCTGTGCACTTACAATTTAATAGATTGCCAGTAACATTAGCGATGGTATGTGTCAGCCATGATCTAAGATTAAAGGGCATGCCCATTCAATTATATTACAAGGCTGAGTCAGGGAAATTGTCCCAAAGGACTTCAGTGAATCAATAGGAATATATATGAAATTGTTATACTTATGCATGTGTTTTGAAAACAATGAAAATCAAGGAATAGAGTGCAATCCTGATGATCACATCATGCATTCTCACTTCAATTATGTCAGACATCAAATAGAGATCAAGTGTTAAATTGATCTGTCACTTATTTGCACATTCACCAAAGGTTCTCTTTTCCTTCATTTTTGTTGCCACTGCTCAATCCCTATCAATTAAGCTTTGACCAAAAAGCCAGTATGGGTTGAACTAAATTTAAAATAATTTGTTTGGGTGGGATTAAGGTGAAGATTAAGTACTTATCATCAAAGGGCAAAGAATATCCTATGACACTTTATAATATAGAATCAAAGTCATAGAGCTGTACAGCAAGGAAACAAACCCTTTGATCCAACTCATGCATGCCAACCAGATATCCTAAATTAATCAAGTCCCATTTGCCAGCATTTGGTCCATATCCCTCTAAACTCTTCCTCAGCCTTCACCACTTCCTCTGGCAGCTCATTCCATACATGCATCACCCTCCGTGTGAAAAAGTTGCCCCTTTAAATCTTTCCCCTCTCACCTTAAACCTATGCCCTCTAGTTTTGGATACCCCACCCTGGGGAAAAGACCTTGTCCATTTACCCTACCCATGCCCCTCATGATTTTATAAACCTCTATAAAGGTCACCCCTCAGCCCCTGAAGCTCCAGGGAAAATAGCCCCAGTGTATTCAAACTCTCCCTAAACCTCAAACCCTGGCAACATCCTTATAAACCTTTTCAGAACACTTTCAAGTTTCACAACATCCTTCCTATAGCAGGGTGACCAGAATTGCATGCAGTATTCCAATCGTGGCCTAACCAATATCCTGTACAGCCGTAACCTGACCTTCCAATTCCTGAACAAATGAAAAAGTACAGCGCAGGAACAGGCCCTTCGGCACTCCAAGCTTGTGCCAAACATTATGTCCAAATTAATCTAAAAGCAAACCTGCCGTTTTTTTATCCGTATCCCACTATTCCCTCCCTATTCATGTACCCGTCTAGGTGCCTCTTAAATTTCTTCAATGTGCCCGCTTCCACCACCTCTTCTGGTAGTACATTCCAGGCTGCTACCACTCTGTGTGGAAAACTTCCCTCGCACATCTCCCTTAAACTTTCCCCTCTGATCTTGAACCTGTGCCCCTTTGTAATTGAAACTTCAACCTTGGGAAAAAGCCTTGGACTATCCACCTTATCTATGCCTCTCATAATTTTGTAGACCTCCATCAGGTCTCCTCTCAGCCACAGTCTCTCCAGTGAAAACAATCCAAGTCCTTTTTTGACCTTTCCTCATAGTCAATGCCCTGGAGACCTGGCAACATCCTGGTGAACTTTCCCTGTACTCTCTCCGAAGCTTCCACATCCTTCTCATTGTGTGATGATCAAAACTGCACAGAATACTCCAAAAGCGGCCTAACAAAGGTTTTTGTGTAGCTGCAATATGCTTTGCCAACTCTTGTACTCCACCCCCTGGGCAATCAAGGCAAGTATGCCATATGCCTTCTTAAACACCTTGGCCACCTGTGTTGCCACTTTCAGGGAACTGTGGACCTGCAACCCAGATCTGTCTGAATGTTAGTGTTCCTAAGGGTTCTGCCATTTACAATATAATTCATGCCTAAATTTGATCCTCCAAAATGCATTACCTCACATTTGTCTGGATTAAACTCCATCTGCCATTTCTGTGCCCAAGTCGCCAGTCTATCTATATCCTGTTGTATACTTTCACAATCGTTGGCACTATTAGCAATTCCACCAATCTTCCCTATCAGACCACCTGCATTTTTCTCCAGATCATTTATATAATACAAACAAAGGACCTAAGACTGACCCCTGTGGAACACTACTAGTTACCAGTCTCCATTCTGAAAAACATCCTTCCACCACTACCCTCTGTCTTCTATGACCAAGCCAGTTTTCTATCCATCTAGCCAGGCCACCCCAAATCCCTTGTGATTTTAGTTTTTGTACCAAGCTGCCATGTGGAACTTTATCAAATGCCTTACTAACGTCCATATAAACTACATCCACAGCCCTTCCCTAATCAGTTATCCTCATTACCTCTTCAAAAAATTCAATCAAGTTGGTGAGACGTGACCTTTCCCAGACAAAACCATGCTGCCTGTCACTAACTAGTCCATTTTCCTCCAAATGCACATATATCTTGTCCCTCAGTATCTTCTCCAAGAGATTCCCCACCACAGATGTCAAGCTCACTGGCCTATAGTTTCCTGGATTATTCCTGCTTCCTTCCTTAAACAAGGGAACAACATTTGCTAATGTCCAATACTCTAAAACTTCACCTGTGGTCAATGAGGATGTGAAGATATCTGCCAATGCCCCAGCTATTTCCTCCCTTGCCTCTCTGAGCAACCTGGGGTAGATCTCATCCGGTCCTGGGGACTTGTCTATCGTAATGCAATTTATGATTCCCAAACATTCTCTTTCAATATGTTGACATTCTCCAGAGTATTCATACACTCATCCCCGACCTTAACGTTAATCATGTCATTCTCCTTGGTGAAAACTGACACATTGTACTCATTCAGGATCTCCCCACTTCCTGTGGCTTCACATATAACTTCCCTCCTTCGTCCTTGAGTGGGCCTACTCTTTCCCTTGTTATCCTCTTTCTCCTAACATATGCATAAAAAACCTTGGGATTCTCCTTGATCCTGTTTGCTAAAGACATTTCATATCCCCTTTTTGCCTTCCTAATTGCGTATTTACATAACTTTCTAATTTCTCTGTACTCCTCTAGGGCTTCGTCAGTTTGTAGCTGCCCAGACTTGTTGTATGCTTCCCTTTTTCTTTTGACTAACCTCACAATTTCCCTTGTCATCCATGGTTCCTGAATCTTGCCATTCCTGGCCTTTAGTATTGCTGGGACATGCATGTCCTGCACTTTAGTCAATTGGTCTTTAAAAGCCTCCCACATGCCAGAGGTAGATTTGCCCTTAAATAATTGCTTCCAATCCACATTCCCCAGTTCCTGTCTAATTTGGGTGTAATTGGCTCTTGCCCAATTAAGCACCCTTACCCAAGGGCCACTTGTGTCCTTTTCCATGACTATGCAAAATCTTATGGAGTTATGGTCACTAAGCCCGAAATACTCTCCTACTGAAACATCAATCACCTGTCCTGGCTCATTACCCAGTACCAAGTCTAATATGGCTTCCCCTCTGGTTGGATTGTCAACATACTGTCTCAAAAAGCCCGTCTGGACACATCTAACAAATTGTTCTCCATCCGAGCCCCTGGCTCTAAGGCATTCCCAGTCAATAAGAGGAAAGTTGAAGTCACTCACCACAACTACCTTGCTCCTGTCACACTTTTCCAATATCTGATGACATATCTGCTCCTCTGTCTCCCATGGGCTGTTGGGAGGTCTATAGAAAACTCCCAACATGGTGATTTTACCCTTCCTATTCCTGAGCTCCACCCATAATGCCTCACTGCAAGATCCCTCCAATGTGTCCTCCCTCAACGCAGCTGTCATGTGATCCCTAACCAGCAGTGCAACTCCCCCACACCTTTTGTTTCCCTTCCTGTCCCTTCTAAAACAGCAATATCGAGGAATATTGAGCTGCCAGTCCTGTCACTCCTTTAACCATGTCTCTGAAATGGCAATAACATCATAATTCCATGCAGTAACCCATGTTTTTAGCATCATAGGAGCAGGAAGGCTGACGTTTTGGGCCTAGACCCTTCATCAGAAATGGGGGAGGGGGAGGGGAAGGGGGTTCTGAAATAAATAGGGAGAGAGGGGGAGGCGAATAGAAGATGGATAAAGGAGAAGATAAGTGGAGAGGAAACAGACAGGTCAAAGAGGTGGGGATGGAGCCGGTAAAAGTGAGTGTAGGTGGGGAGGTAGGGAGAAGATAGGTCAGTCCAGGAAGGACAGACAGGTCAAGGGGGAAGGATGAGGTTAGTAGGTAGGAAATGGGGGTGACTAAGAAAGGTGATGTGGCTATAGTACCTGGTTTGCTTCAGGACATGGTCGAGCAGTTTCAAAGCCGAAGAGATTACGAGAGAGTTGCAGTGGGAGAGAGATCTCCTACCTACTAACCTCATCCCGCCCCCTTGACCTGTCCGTCCTCCCTGGACTGACCTATCCCCTCCCTAACTCCCCACCTACACTCACCTTTACTGGCTCCATCCCTGCCTCTTCGACCTGTCTGTTTCCTCTCCACCTATCCTCTCCTCTATCCATCTTCTATCCGCCTCCCCCTCTCTCCCTATTTATTTCAGAACCCCCTTCCCCTCCCCCATTTCTGCTAAAGGGTCTAGGCCCGAAACGTCAGCCTTTCTGCTCCTATGATGCTGCTTGACCTGCTGTGTTCATCCAGCTCTGCACCTTGTTGTCTCGGATTCTCCAGCATCTGCAGTTCCTACTATCTCTGAGCCATGTTTTTAGTTCATCTGACTTACCTGCTGCACTTCTTGCATTCAAGTAAATGCATTACTCTGTGCTATGCATATCTCTGTCACACTTTTGTTCCCTGTTCCTGCAATTACTGGCCTAGTATTCCGGTTCCCACCCTCCCTGCCAAACTAGTTTAAATCCTCCTGAAGAGATCTAGCAAACCTCCCGCCCAGGATATTGGTGCCCTTCCAGTTCAGGTGCAACCCATCCTTCATATACAGGTCCCACCTTCCCCAGAAGACATCCCAATGATCCATATATCTGAAGAGCTCCATCCTACACCAGCTCTGTAGCCACATATTCATCTGCACTCTCTCTGTTCCTAGCCTCACTAGCCTATGGCACATCCTGAGTTTACCACCCCAGTAGTCCTGCGTTTACCACCCCAGTAGTCCTGCGTTTTAGCTCCTTACCTAACTCCATGAATTGTCATCACAGGACCTCTTCCTTCTTCCTACCTCTGTCATTTGTGCCAATGTGGACAATGACTTCTGGCTCTTTTCCCTCCTGCTTCAGGATGTCCTCTACCCACTCAGAGATATCAAGGACCCTGGCATCAGGGAGGCAACACACCATCCTAGAGTCTCGTTCACAGCCACACAAATGCCTATCTGTGCCCCTGACTATCGAGTCACCTACTGCTATCGCTCGCCTAGACTTTGTCGCAACCTGCTGTACAGCAGAACCAGTTGTGTTGCCACAGATCTGGCTACTGCCAGTACTATCTCCTGAGACACTATTCCCTGCCCCCAACTGTATCCAAAATGGTACGCCTGTTTGAAAGGGGAATAGCCACAGGAGACTCCTGGACTACCTGCCTGCCTCTCCTGCTGGTCACCCACCTATCTGCCTGGACCTGTGGTGTGACCATCTCCCTAAAGCTAGTGTCTATCACTCTCTCTGCCCTCTGTATGCACCGCAGTGTGTCCAGCTGCTTCTCCAACCAAACCACGGTTTATGAGGAGCTGCAGCTGCAGATGTAGTTGTCAGGGACATTAGACTGCACCCTGACAGGAAGAGCATACCACTGTCCTAACTGGCATCTCTGCCCTTTTACATTTAAAAAAAAATCTTACCTGCCTCAACATGATGCAGTTCCTTTTTGGTTAGGGGGTGGAAGGGAACACTGATATGGTATCTCAGGTTTAACCACTCCTTGACACCAGTTCCTCTGAGATTTTCAGCCTGGTCACAGTGATTGTAGTGCCATCTCCCAGAAGTCCTCTCTACAACAACTCTGCCACCTTTTGATTGGATGCTCTTCCTCACTTCGTTCAGTGAGGGTGTCCTTTCACAATCCTCTCCCCAGTCGTGGTGACTGCAGTGCCGTCTCCCATAATTCCTCTCAGTGACATCTGTACTGCCTTCTGATTGAATGCTTCCTATACTCAATGCACTGACCAATAAAGACAAGCATACCAAATGCCTTCTTCACTCTCCTATCTACCTGTGAGTCCACTTTCAAGGAACTATGAACCTGCATTCCAAGGTCTCTTTGTTCAGCAACACTCCCTAGGACCTTACCATTAAGTGTATAAGTCCTTCACAGATTTGCCTTTCCAAAATGCAGCAGCTCACATTTATCTAAATTAAACTCCATCTGCCACTCCTCAGCCCATTGGCCAATCTGATCAAGATCCCGTTGTGCTCTGAGATAACCTTCTTTGCCATCCAGACATCATTTAAGAATCTCCTGCTTATACACACAAAAGGATTTAAAAAGCTTGCAAATGATACATCATGGTCTATCCTGTTTTGTACACCTCGAAAATGGCACATCAATACAACCAGTACATTCACTTCCACTTTTTACAGGCTTCCTAGTTTTTTTTTAACCCTAGTCATACTAAAAAAGAGTAGCCAAATCTGACATGTAAAACTGGTTCCAAGTGACAACTTTGCAATTACTTCCGGCAAACATGCTAGCCTTGCATATGAAAACTAAATTTGAAAATCTCAAGATATTTCAGAAGTGAGGTTTTACAAATGCAGATAACCAAGGTGTGGATGAAGAGATAAGTGCCAACAGAGAAAGCTTTGGACTTGGTGTGGTTTATGAGTTGTTAGTAGAAGAATTCCCAAGTGCATGAACAGAATAGGTATAGCTTCTGTCATCAAAAGTTAATGCAGGGAAGTATAGACTCAGAATAAAGGGAATTAACCATGAAACTATTATCGATTGCCAGAAAACCTATCTCGTTCATTAATGTCCTTTAGGGAAAGAACCTGCCATCATTACCTGGTTTGGATTACATGTAGCACCAGACCCACAGCAATGGAGTTGGCTCTTAACTGCCCTCTGACATGGGCAATAAATACTGGGTTAGCCAGCAATACCCTCAGCCCGTGAATGAATAAAAGAAGAAAACTTGGAAAAATGAAAGCCTTGAGATGGATTGGACGATTTAAGGATTCTACTGAAATAGGTTGAAGTGGAGGGTTTTGTTTTAAATCTAGGTAAAATATTTTGAAATCCTCCTTCTGAAGAATGGAAACCCTTGGAGATTGGAAAGAATACTTATGATCGGTGATGGTATCTTACTATGCCATAGAAAGCAAATGATGCAGTTTTGGATGAACGAGACATTTCATTATGTGATCTCATGGACCTG
Source organism: Rhincodon typus (assembly GCF_021869965.1). Classification (NCBI taxonomy): domain Eukaryota; kingdom Metazoa; phylum Chordata; class Chondrichthyes; order Orectolobiformes; family Rhincodontidae; genus Rhincodon; species Rhincodon typus. Next base: position 19,086,728 of record NC_063361.1, read on the forward strand.
GCAAGGAAAGTATTGGAGAAATATGGACATGACAAAAATAGGGATGAGGATTATGGCAGTAATTAGGATGGGGTTTGCTGGAGGCAGGAAGAAAAGAAGATGGAAAACAGAAAATGTTCAAAATATGCAGGTTTGTCAGCACTGCTGGAAAGAGAAACAGTTAACATTTGGCTGGGAGTGTTCACCATATCGTTGTTTTATCCATTTCTTCATTATGCCTCAACAATATGAGACATAGACTATTCATTTTCTATACATGCCAGTGGCAGGCAACTATTTTGTCTAGGAATCCTGAATGGGCACACAAAAATAGAATGTAAAACCTCCCAGTGGCTGTTGCCCAAGTGATTCCTATAATATTTAACTAAATATTTAAATATTTTAAAAAGTTGGTGTCAACATTCTCTCCCACTGCGACTATTTTGAGACCCAGACCTAAGTGGGAATGTATACAAAATTCACAAACACACCTCCACCGTTAGCTTCAAAACCAGACCAAGGCAGATTTGGAATACAAATTACAATCTCTGTTTTGAATAAGCTTCAGGAACAAGATACATTTTTTTTTCTAAGAGTTTGGCCTATGACATACTTGGCAGAATGACAAAGACTAGAGAGGCATATCTTAAATAGTAGCAAAAGAAAAGTGAACCAATTGTTCAAAATGGCACAACAGTAAAATGAAGCCAATATCCTCTTTCTCCTTGAGTATTTTTTTTTCTCTGGTACTGCTGAATTGGATGCTTTGCTGCGGACAGAGACCCAAAGGAGCCTGGACCATTTTTGGGACTGAGGCCAGGAATAGCACAGATGCCAGCTGCATGGACGGAGGCTACTGAGCAATTCCTTATACAGTAACTTGCATTTGTTGAGTAAATTTTTTGGTGATAGAGAGGAATGTGAAAGGAGCTGTACTACTCAACGCGCTGATTTCTTATTGCTGCAGGTTCCACTCGAGTTTGAAACTCCTTTCTCCTCTGGGAGGAATCCTTTCAAGCTTTCTACATAACTAATACTCTTTTTCACACACTGAGCTGACGTTTGTGTGGCTTAGGGGGACAGTTTGGAAGGTTTGGGGGGTGGTGAGGTTTGTTGATGGGATGAGCTCACTGGAAAACTGGTAGCTGGGATGTTGGTTCTGGATTTTGTCAGCAGCAGGAGGGCTCTAAATAACAATGCTGCACTGCAAGTGCAAGGGACTATAAGTTGAATTTCTGAGCAGGCATTTGCAAAGAGATTACTTGAATTTTACAACTTACTTAAGATTCAATCTGTGGTTCATTGAGACCATGCAATAACTGAACCTCACCTAATCAAAGGTGCTGGCATCAAAATGATGCCTTACTATATTACTGGGAAAGCAGCCATGATGAGCACAGGAGGAGTTCAAGAAGTAGGATAGGGCTATCCTGCTGTCATTGGCCAAATCATAGGAACAGAGCGAAAAGGAGCAGGAGTACACCATTTGGCCCTTAGAGCCTGTTTCACTGTTTTTTCATATGACATGGCTGATCTTCTACATCAGTGCCTCTTTCTCACAATATTCCTGTGGGTTTTTTCAATGGTTAGTGCAGAGGAGGTGCTGCATTCATGACAAGAATGGGCAAAGAGGGCATTAGCACATTGAGAAGAGAGTGGCAAAGGAAAGGGAACAAAAGGAGGGTCCTTAATCAAAGTTCGAAGCACAGGAGGAGGCAGCACCAATGGGCATGGATCGCATACAGGCAGACTTTGCTGCACAGTGACACTCAGAACATCAGGGGCCAGTGCCATCTGGGGAGTGATGCTAAGAAGGATCTATCCATTGCTGAGACTGTACCTGACTCAATAACTTGTAAAGGTCAGAACACCACAGTCAACAATGTCTTTGGAGGTGTTGTCATTGAATTATATGCCATGTTGCTGGGTGAGCTAAAATCCAGGGGCTTCACTGGACATCCAATGGCCCTGCAGATTACTGTGACACTCTGCTTTTATGCATTTGGATCTTTCCCGGGATATCTTGGGACATTGGCGATGTCTTCCTGTCTGGAAGTCAGTCCTTTACTGCATCAAAAAGGTGTCCAATGGCTTGTTTAGTAAAACTCTAGATTGTGTGCACCAACAAATTGACTCTGACAGTGAGGCAGAGAGAACTATTTGCTTCAACGCTAATTCTGGATTTCCCCAGATGAGATGTCAGCAATTGTACACTTGTCAAGGCTACCACAGAGCATAGTGGCCTTCAGCAACAGGACTGTGACAACCAAAAACACTTCTAGGTGCTGCATGCTCTGTTCCCAGGAAGCTCTTTCTAGTGTTACAGCTTTTCCAGTCCCTGCTGGCCTTCATTGATTGATGTTCAGGATCTAAGACAAGGCAGCTCATTCCCGTGAAGAACCAACAGAGGTCCAATACCTGCTTTGGGGCTATTGAAAATGAGCTGGCACTGCCTCAATCAGTTTAGTAGAGCTTTGCACTGAGCTCCAGCAGGCTTGATTATTGTGAGAGTCTGCTGTGCACCCCACAATCAGCACTGTGGGGATTGGGAAGGGCTTTGCATCAGGACAACATGACAAGTTGTCAGTCTTCATTCAACAAGGGAATGTGAGAGAGAATGCTGAGCAGGCAGTGCAGGGTGAGAAAGCCTTTGAACTGTGGGAAATGGGCACTGACTGACACACAGGGGAAGCTCAGAACAATCTGATACATACCTGCTTACTGCCATCATAATCCACTTCCTAGTGGATTAAGACTAACCTCAATAAATATCACCTGCATAATGTCTAGTGTGCCAGTTTGCCTCACACACTTGCAGAGGTGAGATGGTAAACAAATGTGACATGCCTCCATACTGACATCCCTTTGAGGAACCTGAATGAAGTTAGTGTCTAACAAGGAATGGAAGAAAGCATGAGAGGTTTGCCACAATGAAATAGATCTCCCATTGTTTAATGTCTTGGAACAACCAATAGCAAGACATAGTCATCAACACATGTGAGACCTCAAGTGTATCTAGGCATCTTTCACATTCTTCGGCTTCTCCTTGGAGATGCTGCTGTACACCCACAGATCCTGCTAAATGTGATACTGTGTAGTTTGGAATGAGTTTGGTGGATCTCCTCTGACTGCCTGAGATCCGTGTGCAGCAGTGGCTTTGGGAAGCAGAAACCGATGCATTGTCAAGCCAATGGACATGCACAAAACCTATCCGTGACTACACAGCCATGAAGCTTACAGGGAATGTTGGTCACCAGCTGTCTGGGGGCTCTGCACTGGAAAGGGACCCTCCTAAGTTATCGCAATTGTGAGATCTGGGGTCTCCGTAGTGCTGAGGATTTACTGTCCAGAATTAGAATGCCCTGACAGAAAGTCCCAATGTGGAGGACAGCCACTTCTCAGCCCTTTCGCTGCCAACCTGAGAAGCACGAGAACCCAATAGAGCCTTGCTGCTGTTGTGCTGAACTCATAAACAAAGAGATGGTGCTCAGATCTTTATGTGTTTATTGCAAACCTCTTGGTTAAGGAAGCTATTTGCTCATCTCCCGGAAACTTTTGGCACCCCTCATAGCCTGGATGGACTTCCCCATTGTATGCTCATGGTTGTACATAGACCATGGACAGCATGCCATACATTCCCTCACATTTCACTGAAACTCCAACGTTTTGATAAGCCCCAACACATCACATGAATTGTGCTCTACAGGGAACTTACACTTTGGCGGGGTGGGGGGAGGGTGCAGTTGGGGTGGAGAAGGGGGGTGGGGCAGGCTTCACCCAAACCCAGTAACTTCTCTGATGCTAAAAATTAATAATAATTTGAATAAAAAAATGTGGTTCTGGATTGCTCATTATAAAATCTGATACCCTTCAAATCAGGTACACATTCAGTTGAAATCTTACCTTGCTGCTGGAGAGGTTGCACTCTTGTAACAGGTCTTTGTAAATTCATGTCATTGCTGTGTCTCAAGAAACCAGTGTTGATGAATAGACTAATCTTTATACATCACAGGAATCAGAGGCCAACTATTGTTATACAAGAATTTATCATATATGGCTGGCTTGTGGCTAAGCAGAGAGCACTTTTGAAGGTGATCTGCTTTTCTAAATTCAAAAATATAGACCAGCCTCCCTCCTTCCATCCTAATGGGGTCTTATAATGTTATAATTTATATCATAAAAGCATTACAACTGCAAAAAAAATCCAAAACCAAGTCGCAAACTTGGCAATAGCAACAAATATCTCAGCCACTGTTGCAAAGAGGATAGTGCAACATTAGTGGCTATATTGCTTTAAGAGTGATATCCCTTTAAGATGCTCAACATGCAGATGAGCCAAGTCCCAGGATACGACCACATGACCAAAGGACAGTACCACGCTATATTGTAACAATCCAGGCAAAGGATTTGTCTGGAGGTTACGCTGCACTGTCTGTACTAAATTAAGTGTACATGAACCCACCAGAAATTGAGACATAAAGGGAATCCCACTTACTTCATTTGTGCTACAACTTGAACAAGACACACTTTAATACTGGGATAGCAGGAACTGCCGATGCTGGAGAATCTGAGATAACAAGGTGTAGAGCTGGATGAACACAGCAGGCCAAACAGCACCAGAGGAGCAGGAAAGCTGACGTTTCAGGTCTGGACCCTTCTTCAGAAATGGGGGAGGGGAAGGGGATTCTGAAATATATAGAGAGAGAGGGGGAGGCAGATGGAAGATGGATAAAGGAGCAGATAGATGGAGAGGAGACAGACAGGTCAAAGAGGCGGGGTTGGAGCCAGTAAAGGTGAGTGTAGGTGGGGAGTTAGGGAGGGGATAGGTCAGTCCAGGGAAGACTGACAGGTCAAGGAGGCGGAAATGAGGCTGGTATGTAGGAGGTGGAGGTGGGGCTTGAGGTGGGGGGAGGGGATAGGTGGGAGAAAGGACAGACAGGTTAGGGAGGAGGGGACGAGCTGAGCTGGTTATGGGATGTGGTCGAGGGAGGGGAGCTTCAAAATCTCCCCTCCTTTAATCTGCTCCTTTAATCCATCTTTCATCCGCCTCCCCCTCTCTGTCTATTTATTTCAGAATCCCCTTCCCCTCCCCCAATTCTGAAGAAGGGTCCAGACCCGAAACGTCACCTTTCCTGCTTCTCTGATGCTGCTTGGCCTGCTGTGTTCATCCAGCTCTACACCTTGTTATCTCACATTTTACTACTGGCTGGTTTGAAGTCTACTTAAAGCCTATTCACTATAGGCACTCAGTGACATCAAGCATTTAAAAATATCAACCACTATACCAAATTGATCACTTTTTCCCTTTAGGTTTACAAGTTGCTGCAATCCTAGGGGCATGACATGTATTTTCTGGCGACACTAATATTTATTGCTGATCGGCAATTCTTCCTGAATTTGGATCTTCATTTATCTGCAAAGTTTTAATTGTTGGAAAACCTCTTCATCACGCAGGGATATCCATGGTGATCTAATTTATGTAGTAATTTGATTTTTAAAAATACAGTATTACAAACACATTTTTGAAGAGAACACCATTTTTGTTTCCAAAATAAGAAATGTGACATGCGGAGTTTAATTTCTGACAGGTTTAGAAGTTCAGAAGTTCAGACATACTCTTTTAGTGAGTATACAAAGAGAGTGGCTAAAAAAAAGATTTCCCAAAATAGAGCGATCATCTGCAGTTAATTATTCTGAGTTTGGAATGCTCCTTATGTTGCTGTCAGTCAAAATCAAAGCACTTTTTCTTTACCTTTCAGAGGAAGATGGCGATACACAGAGTTTGGATTTATGTTTCTGCAGGCAAGTTTTCAGTGTTTTTACAGGATTTTCCATTCATGCTTGAAACATTCTACCTTTACATTAGAAAATACAGATCAAAATGAGTTTGTTTTATCTGGCAACTTAACATTTCTGTTTTTATGAACCATTGCTTCAGTTTCTGAACAGAGTATATAAATCAGTACTGTCCTTGAAATAACATTTGAATTCAATCCAAAATTATAAAAACTTGATGAAGCATTTTCCTGTATTTAACATTACTAAAGTTTATTTTAATCAGATAGACTTTGAGTAGTTGAGCAGGATGTGTTGTACAAAAAATTATATCAGGAGGGTTTTTTCTTTTAAAAATGCTATTATTAAATTGCCATGGTTGCATTATGTTCAATGTATTTATAGTGAAATTTGACAAGGAAACTACTTGGGAAAAAATAGTGCTTGTTCCATAATAAAGTCTTAAACTACAGTATTAGCCAAAGTCCTGATCAAGATGTAACATTTACCAACAGAAGAGAACACAACATAATTTGCAAATGAAATGGTTTAGTTTAGATGATCTAATCAAAGTGATACCATATATTTTGAAAAATACTTATCCCTGTGTTGTGGCAACTTTAATATCTGTACAGTTAATCTTTAGATTGCTGTACCACCTGAGATAGATTACCTTTTTAACAAACAAAAATAATTAGCAGGTGTTTTAAGTCCTGAATAGTGAGTGGTGAAGGCAGATGTGTGGGAAAATTCATAGCACCAGCCCAGTATTAGTTTGGTGGCTACATCCCACCCCTGGGCAATTTGCCTCTTGGCAGGATTGATGTTGGCTGGGCTACCTATCAATAAAAGATGAGTACTCAATTAACTATAATTAAAGTCATCTTAAGATCCATTGTTGGAGGCTTAGTGGAAGATTCTAGTGGCGCCCAGGGGCATTGAGAACCAGGCTCGCTGTCAAGAGATAACAAGGTGCAGAGCTGGATGAACACAGCAGGCCAACCAGAGGAGCAGGAAGGCTGACGTTTCGGGCCTAGACCCTTCATCAGAAATGCTGTCAAGGGGCAGTTTCTGGCAGTTGACTGGGTGATCAGCAGATTCTGAGCCTTTCACAACCTGTCTGTGTCCATTGTGGTCTCAAGCGGCCTGGTGAAAAGGCTCTCCCTCCACAATGGTAAACTACCATGGTTCCTGAAGACATTTTTAAGATTTTTAAATGTTAATAAGTTTGAGAGAGGGTGCCTTCAAAGTGAAGCCTACTGTATATTCCTTAACTGAAATGTCAGGCTTCGTCTGTTCCAATGCTGGAGGGCTTCAAGAGTCCACTGACTGTCATTAACTGAACAGCAGGCCTGCTCTTTGGCCCCTAATTGACAAATTCAGGGAGTATCATTGCTGAATGCCTTGTTACCCACACAATGCAGGATTCAGGCCACCATATGACCCTCACATCGTGGTCCTGACCCACTGGGGATAGAAAACCGAGGAAATAGTTTTAAGTTTGTACTTGACACAGCCCAGGCCAGTTGGACAATTGTCAGCAGTTCTCAGAGCTCTGTTTTAAGAATAAGTATTAGGACTCTGACTGCTATTGTCAACAGCGTGTTTACATAGCTGCTCCAGAGCCATAGAGCCATATAGTTGTACAGCATGGAAAACAGACCCTTTGATCCAACCCGTCCATGTCGAATATAATCCAAAACTGTTCAGTTTCTAGTCAATGGTAATCCCTAAGACAACACTAGTGGAGAATTCAGTGATTGTGATACCATTTAATGTTAAGCAGAGATGGTTTAGTTCTCTCTTCCTGAAGATGGTCATTCATTGGCACTTGTATGGTTGAACTGTTACTTGCTACTTAGCAGTTCCAGTTTGGATGTTGTCCAGAATTTGCTGCATATGGACATGGACCACTTCAGGTGTGAGGAGCTGCAAATGTTGCTGAATATTGTGCGATCATCAGTAAATATTCCCACTTCTGACCTTATCATGGAAGGATAGTCATTGATGAAACAGCTGAAGAAGGCTGGGCCTAGGGTGCTACCCTGAGGAACTCACGCATTGATGTCTCTGAATTGAGAGGTTTAACCTTAAATAAGCGAATGATAGAAAATAAAATGATAAATTAGGAGCTAAGCAAGTTGAATTTGTCTTATTATTTACGGGCAGTAAATGCATGAGCAATTTTCCATACTGCTGGGTGGATGCCGGTGTTGCACCTATATTGAAACAGCCTGCAAGGGGAAAAGCAAATTTTGCAGTGCAAATCTTCAGTACCATTGCCAGAATTTTGTCAGGGCCTATAAATGTTCCTTTGTAGCCTCTATGCATCATCCTCACAACTTGTTGTCTTGCCGACTAAAATACTGTTAATGAATCTAGTTACAATAGAGTCGATCCCTTAATCGAAGCCATTAATATAGCAGACTGTAAATAATTGAGGCCCTAGCACTGACATCATTCCTCATTACTTGAAAGATAGAAAGCCATATCTAAATTCACTTTACTGCAAATTCTATGATTTTTTGACCTACTTATTCCTTAGCTTTTAAAACTTCTAGGCTTTCCTATTTCTGGCTTTCAGAGCTTAGTTTTTCACTGTAGTGAGTCTGTCACTGTTGTGTTGAACGTTTTTTTTTTGGGATGTTTTCTTTTGCTGGTTTCTTCTTTGTTGCGTGTCTTTACTTTCTTCTGTTAATTGTTGCTGGTTTTCTTTACAATATAAAACTTTGCAGAGTGTTTATCCAAAGAGAACAAGCAGAAGAGAAAATTTACTTTATTGAGCTGACATCAAATTGTATTGTTTGTAATGAGGTCGGCCAGGCGGACCTCATAGAATGCGGGTTCCCTGATTGGACCAATTTAACAGCACAATCAGGGAACCCTGGCTGACAAATATAAACAAGAGTGTCAGAGCTTATGTTCATTCTGAGACCTGGCTCCTAGGAAGTTGGATCACTGTCAAGGATGCTCCACGTGTAAATAAAGAGTGACTTGGTGAAAGGATACCGGCCTCTGTAGAGTTATTTCAGTAGCAATGAGAGAAAAGCATGCTCCTGAAGAAATTCACTTGCAACAGTTATCTATGAGTTGGGGTAAGCATTTCTGGCATTGTGCCTGTATTTGGGAAGCTTCACTCGGTTGATCCTGCCGTTGAGGACTTGGCCCAGTATGTGGAAAGAATTTGTCTTTTTTGGGGCAAATAACGTTGGGGCAAAAGAAAAGCAATGAGTAATTCTCCTGACAGCTTATGGACCCACGCCTTTCTCAGTTATTAGGAACTTTCTCTGAAGCACTAGATACTAAAACCTTTCAAGAGTTGATGAATTTAGTTAAGGAATATTATGACCCCTGTCTTATCTAATTCTGAGATGCTATCGGTTTTACTTGGCAATTCAAGAACCAAGGGAATCTGTATTGGGATTTTTGATGAGGCTAAGATAACTGAGAGGGGCATGTGACTTTGGTTTAACCCTTAATGAGATGCTGAAAGAATGTTTGTTTGGTATGTGGCATTAATGATGTGACCATACAAAAGCACCTACCAGCTAAAGCCCAACTGGACTTGAAAGAGGCAACTCTCTTTGTCATTAGAAAATGCAGCAAGTGAAGCATTTGAGTTGCAGGGTATTCTGATGGAAGTGGACATCCTGGCCAGTCCGACAGAGCTGGGGGACCACCACTTGAGTGAAGGCAATTGCATAGCCTCACTTAAGACATAACCTGAACAGAGGGACACTGGGTCAGCCCACAGCAAAACCACAAAACAGAGCTAAGCCTTGGCCAAATGGTTAAAATTTTCTTCAGATTCCAAGCTGGCAAGCCATCATGGTTGCTGCTGGTATGCAGACTCGAGACAGCAAGAGTCCCACTACACCGAAATGGAGTAAGATAAGTCACAGGCCAATATCCAGGAGAAGGCACACCCTTGAAAGTCCACCTGCATGTGGTTTGGAACAGTTAAATAGCTTGGCAACATCCAGATTGGAACCAATCAAAATAAACATCTGATTAAATGGTCACCTGCTTCTAATGGAGGTCGATACTGGCGCAGCCATTTCAGTGATCACAGAAGCAAAATTTGCTCTGGACTTCAACCCTTAAGTTTGTGCAAGACCTTGGCAGACTGAGAACTGGAGAACCTTTACAGATGAAGGGTACAACTTCAGTTCTGATCTCTTATGAGAAGTGGCTGCTTCAGTTATCACTGATTGTGGTAAAAGGCTTGGGCCCAAGATTGATGGGGTGAAATTGTTTGAGAAAGATTCACACAGATTGGCTCAACATTTTTCATTTAGAAAATGGCTGCCTGAGTGAAGTATTAATTAAATACCTAGAAGATTTTTAGGGAGGTCCAGGGACCATCAAAGGAGCCAAGTCCACCTTGCATGTTGACCAAGAAGCAATTCCATGATTCTGAAAGACCCAACCAGTGCTATTTGCCTTATGGGCAAAAGTAGAGGCAGAAATCAGGAGGCTGGAAATAGAAGGAATCTTCAGACCAGTCCAGTTTGCAGAATGGGTAGCACTTGTCATACCAATTGTGAAGCCTGAGGGCTCGGTTTGCCTTTGTGGAGATTTTAAACAAACAGTAAACCAGTTTTTTTTTTTGCAGCTGGATAGATATGCAATGCCTCACATAGAGGATTTATACACAAAGCTGGCAGAGGGCTATCCTTCATAAAGCTGGTCATGAGACATGCATACTTTCAATTGCAGTTAGATAGGGATTCCCAGAAATATGCTATAATTAATACCCGTCAGGATTTGTACCAATATACGAGTCTGCCTTTGGGGTATCATCAGCCTGAGTAATTTTTCATTGGATGATGGAGAACATTTTAAAAGGTCTACCCCAGGTCACCATTTATCTAGATGATGTGCTAATAACCAGGAAGAACAATAAGGAGCACTTAGAGAATATGGAAATAGTCCTTAGACATTTCTCCCAGGTAGGTGTAAGCCTTAGAAGGGAAAAATGTGTGTTCCAGGCACCCCAAGTGACTGTAGTGTGCTACAGCATTGACAAGACTGTGTTACACCCATAGGAAGATAAAGTGAGGGTGATCAAAGGTGCCTAGGTTCCCATGTCTGTACCGGAGTTTAGGTTTTTCCTTGGGCTGGTGAATTATTACAGAAAATTCATACATAATCAGGCCTCCATCCTAGTACCTTTGGATCAACTCTTAAAAAAGGGTCAGCCTTGGAAATGGTCATGTAGCCAAGCCATAGCTTTCAGGGAAGTGAAGAAACAGCTACCGTCCTCTAAGGTGTTGGCACACTATGATCCCAAGCGAGATCTGGTATTTTTGACATGTGATGCCTCCCAGTATGGCATCGGGGTAGTATTAGCTCATGGGTAGCCCAATTGAGAGGAACGCTCTATAGTGTATGTATCCAGGACTTTAGCTAATGCAGAGTGTAAATATGTCCAGATAGAGAACAAAGGTTTGGTGGTCATTATTGGAATCTGGAAGTTCCACCAATACCTTTATTGGACGTAAATTTGTAATAATAATAATAGACCAGAAACTCTTGTTAGGTCTAGTTAATGAGGACTTGGCAGTGCCGCCCATAGCTTCAGGCCGAATTTACCGATATGCTCTAATAACAAGTCTGTATAATTACAAGTTGGAACAGCACCCAGGAGGCCAAATAGCAAACACGAATACACTGAGTTGCCTCTCGCTGGCAAATACCCCACCGGTGATACCACCACTGGAAGAGTCCGTCATGGTTTTAAATTTTCTGGACACACTTCCAGTCACAGCTGACAATATCAGACTTTGGGCACAGAAAGATCCCGTCCTGGCAAAACTGAAATAGCTAGTGGTGATGGGGAAAACCAAAGGGCCATCACAACCAGAACTGAAACCTTTTTGGACTCAGAGAGACCAGATCACAATAGAGGATGTCATAGTATTATGGGGAGCAAGAGTGACTAGCCTTGAGCAAAGGTCATTGCTGAACTCCATCAGGGTCATCCAGGGGTTTCCAAAATTAACATATTGGTGAAAAGTTATGTCTGGTGGCTAGGATTGGATGCAGATATATCCATGCTAGTAGGCAGTGCCCAGAGTGCCAACAAGGACAAAAATTACCTCCAGCAGCTCCCCAACATCTGTTAGAATGGCTGGGTAAATCCTGGACTTGGTCACACGTCGACTATGCAAGTCCTTTCATGGGCTCAGTGTTCTTGGTCTTTGTGGATGCCCACTCAAAGTGGCTGGACATGCATAAAGTTCATTCGTCGAACGCAGGGAAAAACAGGGTGCATCTTTTGCAATACACAAACTCCTGGAAATGTTGGTCACAGTCATGGGCCATCGTTTACTAGCAGGGAATTTGAGTATTTCCTAAATTTGAATGGCATTTGTCATATAAACACAGCTCTATATCACCCAGCACCCAATGGTCTGGCAGAAAGAGCAGTTCAAACTTTGAAGGCAGGATTAAAGAAATACCCGACAGTGTCCACCAGATACCAAACTGTCCTGGTTCCTATTTGATTATAGGACCACCCCTTGTGCAATTACAGGGGTAGCTCCAGCAGAGTTGCTAATGGGGAGAAGACTCCACACCAGGTTAAATCTGATCTTCCCAAACACAGGGCAAGGGTGAAACAGCAGCAGGGATGCCAATGCTGGACATGAGATTACACTAAGACAGAAAGACAGGGGATGAAGTTTGATGACGGAATTGGGGGAATGGCCCTGCATGAGTAAGAGGTGTGATCGACGCGAAGTCAGCTCCAGTAATGCATAAAATGCAGGTAGATTTGATGGTCCTGAACAACCATGTGGACCATATGAAAGCTGCAAAATTGCAAATGGTGCAGGAGCAAAATGTACCCAGCTCCTCCACTGCCTTTCTGACTGTTCCAGAATCTGTGGGTTCTCCTTCTCTGTCAATTGTTGAAGATACCTCAGAATCTAAAATGGACACAGTGGATGTTGCCTTCTCGATGCCTTTACTGCCTGAAGAAGAGAATGAATTTCTTCTGAGGCACTCTGGACGCAAGAGGTGAGCTATTGAGTGTTACATGCTGCCCATATGAGAGGGAGAGTTGGAGGAACCTGACCCAATGCTAAAACACCCCAGAAGGAACTACAAAAAAAAGGAACTGGCCTATGTCTTCGGACTCAGAGTGAGAAGGATGTAGTGATTGTAACAAGGTCAGCCTGGTGGACCTCATAGAATATGAGTTCTCTGATTGGGACTGTTAATCTGGTCAAATGAGGGAGCCCTGGCTGACAGATACAAATAGGGGTTCTATTCACTCTGAGAGCTGCCTCTGAGGGGGCTGGATTGGTGTCAAGGACTTCCCACATGTAAATAAAGTGTCACTTGGTGACGAGATACTGGCCTCTGTGAAAGTCGCTATTTCACAAACTATCGAGATGTGTCTTGCTTACACCAATAATTGCAGAACGTGTCTCCTCAGGGCAGGCCATACAGTGTAGGTTGCAGGGTTTCCATCTATTTCTCATTCCCTGGTGTGGACAGTTCATCCTTTAAGAATAAGACATACACTTTAAATATTTGGATTCATTATGAATTGCAACTTAGGACCCAAACCAGCTTGTGTGCATGAAAGGGGAACTCTTTCTTTACGCCTGCCATTAAAAACAAGCTGCAACACTACTTCTATAATTTCAAGTTCAAAATTAAGGCACAATTTACATTTACCATTTACTAATGTTCATTTATCAATGCAAATACATCATAATTAAATCCAATTAACATGTGATCCATTTAGTACACTACAGGTGATCTTGTTTCTCAGTTGGTCTTACTCCTGCTGCTTCTGAGCAAAAAGTTCTGAGTTCAAATCCCACTCCTGGACTTGTTGAGACTGGAAGGAGGGATCTTTCATGATGTGGTTCAACAAATGGATAAGCAGTCTTCTAAACTTTGCAATATTTCTCCTAAAAGGAAAAAATAAGTGGATAAGCTAACAAACTATGTTAGTTGATCTACCAGTCTCTGTAAATGTATTTTCCCAATCTACAATAATATCAATGTAAGTGTGACAAGTTTTGACATGAGAATTAACTGCATTTTCTGTGGTCAGGCTAATTATTAACAGTTGGGGAGGGGGGGGGAGTGTGGTGAGGAGGTAGATTCATGAGGTGACAGGGCATGCGGCAGCTGTTGCAACTTAATGGAGAGATCAATGAGTAAGACAACCTATTTTTAATTCGTTATCAAATTCCCTTCATAGATTGCATCCACCTCTTTGCCCCAAATAAGCTTCCAGAATCTTTCTATACCTCTGGCAATGCTGAGTGCCTGGTTATTGTAACCATAATTTATATATAGCGCTATTATTTTCTTCGTTCATAAGATGTGGGCATCCCTAGCTCAGCCAGCATTTAACACCCAGCCCTAATTGTCCCGCAGAAAATTGCTGTAAATCCAAAGTCACATGTTGACAAGACCATTTAATAATGACATTCTTCCTTTCCTGGAGGACATTTGTCCTTTCTTTAGTGAATTAATGAACCAGATGGGTTTTTACAACAATCGACAGTGATTATGCAGTGGCCATCAGGCTAGCTTTGTATTCCAAGTTTATGTTGAATTCAAATTTCACCATCTGCCATGGCAGGATTCAAGCTCATGTCCCCAGAACATTAGCCTGGGGTTCTGTCGAGTGGCATCATCAGTAGGGCACTGCCTTTGTGCTGGTACTGAAGCATTAATGCAGGAAGAATTGTGCATTTTGCCATTATTGAGGCATGCCAAACCTCTTTGCACAGTAACGTCTGATGCCCATTTAAAATGACACTGGAAGATCACGACAGTATGTGAACTGAGCAGAGATTTAGCAGGAGATAGTAAGAACCGCTGATGCTGGAGTCAGAGATCACGCAGTGTGGAGCTGGAGGAACACAGCAGGCCAGGCAGCATCAGAGGAACAGGAAAGTTGATGTTTCAGGTCGGGACCCTTCTTCAGAAATGGGGGCATTCACTGGTGGTGTAGTGGTTAGATTCGGCGCTTTCACTGCCACAGCCTGGGTTCGATTCTCAGTCAGGGAATAGAAGTTCTATTGTAGAGATTTAGCAGGATGTGTTTTTGCCCAGTTTCCTGCCGTCAACAAGTATACGAGTGAATTAACAGAACAGGAGAGGAAAATCATCCTTACATATTATAATTTTCAAACTCTAACATGACACATTGTACTTCATTTATGGCACATTTTTCTTAGCACAATTAGAGGCTGATGGTGGGGTAGAGGTCATGTCACTGAAATAACAATCCAGTGGTCTAGGTTAATGCCCTAGGTTAATACTCAGTGATATCCATCATCGCAATTGGTGGAATTTAAATGCAAATTATAGATCTTTTAAAAAGCTTGATTTGGAAATTAGTTTCAGTAATGGTAACCATGAATGGTAGCATTCACTATCAAAACAAAACCTACCCAGTCCACTAATAGAAGTCTGCCATCCTGACTTGATCTGGCAGATACGTGACTCCAAATCCAGAGTAATGTTGCTGACTCTTAATTGTCCTCAGAAATGGCCTCAACAAAAAGTCATTCAATTCAAGGGCAAATGGGGAAAGGCAGCAAATGCTGACCTTGTCAGTGATACCGACATCCTGCGAGAGAAATGTCGTTACAGTACACTCTGAATTAAAACAAAAGTGTCACTCCAAATCAGTTTCAGAAAATTATTTGAATTACATTTGTTTGATTGATTTGTTTTACTTTTCAGCACTCCTCACTACAATAAGTTCCATATTTGCTGATCAGACTGTGAAACCTATTGTAGGGGTTTTATTTCTCCATGTGTTGGAGAGGGGTCACTATCAAGAAGGATTTCAATCCTTCCAGGAAGCTAAGGGTAAGCAAAGCAATTCTACTTAATGTTTCTTTGATGTCATATTTATGCTCCAAGTTTACCATTGATGTAGAAATTTCAACTGTGCAGTGATGATGAACTGGCAGTATATATATCGAGAGATGGAGTCAAACAGGACTGTCTAAAAGAGGTGCTGCAATATTTGAGTTTATATTTAATGTGGTATTAAAATTGGCTTGCAAAAACCTCTGAGGCTTGTTACATATTTTGTAAACTGACCTGACCACAATATGAATATTGGACTTTTCCTTCTGTCTCTGGGAAGATAGCTTTGATATTGCAGCCGCACAGGCATTCATAGAGCTATCTCCTAAAGAGGAAAGTTACATTTGAAGCCAAATAGATAACAAGCAACGTAAACAAAGTTCTATCTGCTTGGAAATGGCAGGCTGAAATTGGAAGCTCCAATGTAAATGTATCCTTTATGTGTGGTAACAAATACACCGCTACACAAGATACAGCACTTATGATAAGATTGGGTATAAACAATTGGAGCACAGCATTAAGTGAATTTCTGGTTGCATTTGCAAAAATATTTTCAAAGTTTCAATGCTCAAATTTTTAAAAACAACTTTTCCAGAGACTCTGTTCTGTAGTAAAAGGACCAATGTTGTCTTCAATCTGACTCAATTCTAAGTGGTTAAGCACTGATGCAAATTGTATCTGACAGTTCAAGTGTAAATAACACTCAGTTTTCCAGTGTATGTAGATTTGTGTAATCATTCATGGCAACATATTCAGCCTCTGATGTGTCTACTGGGTCCAGACAAGAAGAGATGGGAAATTTAGATAAAATCAGTTTAAATGGGAGAGATTCATTATAATTGGAAAGCCTCAGGGATATCTTTGCCATGCTTGTAAAGATAGATTATTAAGATGCAGCAGGCAAAGATGAAGACAAAGGGTAACTGAGATGCAAAGTTGAGTCTGAGGACATGTGAAAACTAGCCCAACACATTGTCCTAATTACAGATTTCAGATGTTGTGATGGTGTTGTTTTGCGGCAATGCCACTCTTTCATTCACCTGGGTCAAAGTTACCAAAACAGATTCAGTGAAGTTTCTACCTGTAGATAACTATCACTTCACTGTTTCCCCATTCTGCTTGGTGACTGTAGACCCTGAAACATTAAGAGGACATGGAGCTCCACTTATTTCTTATCATTTTTTATAATTTGAAACAGTTTCTGATTTGAAGAAATTAAATTTAATTGCCACAACTCTAAGATAAAAGGTGATAAATCTAAGATAGTCATTAATAAATCTAATTTGGAATTCATGAGAAACTTCTTTCTTGGTTCGTAAGAAAGTAAAATTTGTTCCCAGAAGGAGCCATTGAGAAGAGTTGCACAGATGCAGTTAAGGTGAAATTAGGTAAACGCACGAAAGAAACAAACTGAAGGCTATGACAAGGTGGGTAGGTGCAGAGCCGGAGGAAGGAGCTCATGTGGAGTATAAACACCGAATGCAACCAGTTAGGCTGAAATGCCAATTTCTGTGCCGTACATTCTATGTCCTCTTATATATCACAGGATCCTCCTGACAACAGTGAAAGGTAGATATGAATTTGATACCTTTAAATAATCATTTTTGCTACAGAAGAAACTTCCTTTCGTTATTATGGAGATCAACAGTAAAATTGCCATTTACTTCTCAGTTCAATCTCAACTCTCTATTTTAGGTATAGTTACCAATAGTTCTATTACATTCAGTGCGAATCTCGATGATCATCCTGATCGGCCACGGTGGCTTCGCCTCACACAACGGACTGCGTACCATGATGGAATGCTTTATGGCACACCAACTTTGGAAGACATTGGACAGAGAATAATTAAAGTAATATATTTCTGTTCATGCACCAGAAACTACCTTAACATTTTCATAATATATATATAATTATCAGTAAAATCTTCACAGTCTAAATATGCTGTCTTGCCAAGATGGCTAACTGGCAGGTGGGCCTTTTAACTGTTGACATGAAATTGCCATGCACATGCAAATATAACAGGAGTTGTCAATTTCTTGGCATTGATTCAGTGTCCTGTCTTTAGATAAAAATGGCAGTTACAGGATAGACAGCGACATTTATTCCATATACATCTCCCAAAGCTTGCCACAATACAAGAATACAATTACCATATATTTTAGTGAAACTAAGAAAATTAAATGTTTTTGATCTAAATTAATTTTCTACATGCTGTTTGTAAAATTATATTTAATGCAATAGGATTTTTTTCACATTGACATTTTTCTCTTAACAGTTTAAATGTTTTTTAATGTTTAATTAATAGTGACAAAGAAAACAAAATGTCAGCTGTAATTATAATTAAAAACAAATCCCGAATTTGTGCTGCATGTTGGGCTGCTTTCCTATTTTCTTTCATTATTTTAAACACAAACTACAATTGTATCAACTGCAAAGACAAAGATTTTTGTCTTTGGAAGATAAAGTCACAGAGTTGTATAGCACGGAAACAGACCCTTTAATCCAACTTTTCCGTGCTGACCAAAAATCCTGAACAGATCTAATTCCATTGGCCAGCATTTAGCCCATATCCATCTAAATCCCTCCTATTCATGTACTCATCTAGACGCCTTTTAAATGTTCTAATTGTACCAGCCTCTACCACTTCCTTTGGCAGCTCATTCCATACATACACCACCATTTGCATGAAAAAGTTGCCCCTCCGATCCCTTTTAAATCTTTTCCCTCTCACCTTAAACCTATGCCCTCTAGTTTTGGACTCCCCTACTCTGGGGAAAAGACCTTGGCTATTCACCCTATCCATGCCCCTATGATTTTTCAACCTCTCTATTGATGCTCCAGGGAAAAAAGCCCCAGGCTATTCAGCCTCTCCCTACACCTCAAACCCTCCAATTCTGGCCACATCCTTGTAAATCTTTTCTGAATCCTTTCAAGTTTAACAGCATCCTTCCGATAGCAGGGAGTCCAGAACTGAACATGCCAAGAATTTTCAACTTGAAAGACAGAGCAGGTAGCCGGTGAATTCATCACAACTTGCTCTACAGGACCTTTCTGAGCACCAGGCACAAACATCACAGAGCATGCTCCAGCGGCACTGGCCACATGCACCCTATATCCATGGACATTGACGACCTACATGTGCCAGCTTCTAAGACCCTGATAAAACATCTCCAATTCACTTACATTTCTGTACCTCAATGCTGTGTTTTGGAGCACAATGGCAACGATCATTGCAATGCTGCAGCAACAACACTTTGTGCTCAGGAAGACGCATTCAGCTGATAGACTGGACTAAGCTGTACCTATGGACTGTTTGCTTGCTCTCTCAGCACTCAGTCATTTGGAGCCTACCTGGAAGATCACAGCATCCCTGCCTTGTTCAACCAGAAACACCAGGCCCTCAGTACTGCTGTACTATGTGCCATTTAGCACAGATCAAAGCTAGGAAGCATGTCATAGTGTCAGCCATCCCCGTTCAGGTCAAGGAAGCTAGCCTTTGGTCTGTGGATACTGGCACAGTAGGTCAAGGGCAGCCTCCAATACTAGTCCAGGGGCCGGGACAGTAAACTGCTTGGGGCGGTCAGAGGCAGGATTATCTTCTTAAAAGGGGTGAGGAGCTCAATGCCAGGCAGCCCATCACCTGTCATGATTAGTTCTACCACATTATGGTTTATTTTTGCCCTGGAATAAGACAGAAGCAGGTATTAAGGGAGATGAAAGTGAGTGGCAAAGTCATTATTGTTGGTGCAGGTGGGGCAGAGACTACAAAAGGTGTGTTTTGCATATATTTGCTGATTAAATAGATCTTCCTTTTCAGCTAAAACAGGCTACATTAGTGGTCTATTTTAATTTTTCATCCTGCTAATGGGCATTTTATTTATTAGTACCTTGCGATTAGGTTCAAAAAGACGATACAAGCTGTGTTCTGCAGATGCAGGGGAGTTTAAGACACAACCATTCTTTGCGTTAGATGTGAATCATATTCCAAAATAGTGACAACCCACACCTGCAATGGTGGCTCAATTTTATACTTAGTGCATAACTCAGTGTCAATTTTTAATGAGATTTTTGGAGTGTTCAAAGATTGACTTAAATGCTGACATCTATGCAACATTGAAATATGATGATTGGATAAATCCACATTTCTCCGCCAGGCACTAAACATACTGCAAAATATACATAATTTCTGAGGTTAATTGTTATTTCTTTTTGATTAGGTAACTGCATATAATAGAGAAACGTATGAGACAACAAGTCAAAACATCATCATTAATGTTGAACAGATAATAGGTGAGAAGCTACAGCTTTAATTGTTTGCTTGAGGAATGAGAAGTTTGATTGCTTTTGAGAAACAGGTATTTCCTATTATATGCGCAGAGTTCTTTTGAGAAGTTCAGCTTAATGTTGCTATACAATTGTATGCCCACTTTTTTTGGTAATGAGCTTGCTGTTTTTTTGAAATCATGTTGCTACTTCAGTTTCTCATCAAAATTGTGCAGTTCTCTACCAGGTTTTGTCTGGACGGTGGGAATAATCTTTTGAGTACATAACAGTATTGCTCTGATTTTCCATCAACTGATGAGTTTCCTCATTACTGTTGCCTGATCATAAGTCCAAATAGACTCAGAGTCATAGAGATGACGAGCTTGGAAACAGACCCTTCAGTCCTACTCAGCCGTGCTGACCGGATATCCTAGATAAATTTAGTCCCATTTGCCAGCATTTGGTCCATATCCCTCCAAAACCTTCCCATTCATATACATATCCAGATGCCTGTTAAGTGTTGTAATTGTACCGGTCTCCATCACTTCCCCTGGCTGCTCATTCTATACAAGCACCACCCTCTGTGTGAAAAAGTTGCCCCTTAGGCCCCTTTTAAATCTTAATGAATGAATTGTCTTTATTTACAGTGTCAATTTATTAAGAGATCCATTTTATTTTAGACATTGTTTAGTATGATGAGCTATGGAAAATTGCACTTTGAAAAGATAAACAGCACTTTTTTCATGAACATGTCAAAACAAACAAATGATACACATCACTTTGCTTGTATACCAGAAAGTTTGATTTTATATTTTCCCATCAAGATAGTCCCATTGCTCAAAATAGAATTACAGATTATGTTTGAAGAAAATATAGTGTCATTGATAATATCATGACGTTGGACAGCTAATTACTATCTGCAGTAAAAACAGGAAATGGCAACAGTCTCTAGAAATAGCCAGAATTAGCATGAGTGACTAAAGTGCATTATGGCCATGTCAATATGGCATGGTGTTATGGAAAAGAACAAAACTTCTGAAAATATATTGAGAAAATAGTCTAAACCCTTTTTTAAAATTTTAAATATAAGTTGAAGGCGTTGTGTTTCAAATGCAATTCGATTGGTCAAATTACTCAATGTTAAGCAAAACACACTATTTCTACATGACAGTTAAAATACAAAGTAAAAATTAAAGAAAAGAATTGGCTTAACTGTAACTCTATCAAAATGCTTAACTAAATATATATTATTAACTACCACTAATTAACTGTTCCAATATGGTAGCATCTCACAAACACACCCTTGGCAAAGGCAAACTCGGTAAAATAGATTGTCTCACAAACAATTCTAGCAGCGGGAATTCTAGGAGGAGAATCCCAGCTTTTATCTGTAACAGAAAGAGGAATTAGAGCTTCCACATCCAGCTTCAAGACGCTAGCAACTGCTAGTGAAGGCTAAAACAAAAAAAATCCTTGTTCTGTGGGAGATTGACCCCACCCATTCAGACGGTTTCTGTTGTCCTAACTACAAAAATTGACCCCAAGGCCTCACAAGCTGTTTACTTTATTGGCTTAGCACCTCTGTCTCAACCTATCTTCATAAAATAAAAACTAGGACAAAATACACCTCTTGAAACCACTGTATCGTCACAATGGCAAAAGGCAGAGATTACCCTGGGACCCTAACTTCACCCTGTTTATTGTGTCCTCCATTGTGATGACTGATACAAAATGTTGGTTAAATTATCTGTTATTTCCCCAATCTCATCCTCCAGCAGTCCCACGCTGACTTTAGCTGCCCTCTTTCTTTTTATATACCCATAGAAGTTCTTGCTGTTTCTTATTACATTTCTTGGCCATTTACTTTTAGGATTGATTTTCTCCCTTTTTAATCAGCTTTTTAATCATTTTATGCTGTTTTCCAAGAAAATTCCCAATCCTTGGGCCTACCACTAATTTTCCCACTTTGTAAGCTGATTGGATACAGTTTTTAAGCACCCTTTAATCATGGGTGGTTCATCCTTCTCATTAAGTCCTTTTTGACAGGAAAATTTTTTTGTCTAGCTTTATTAAATATCTGCTTAAATGTCTGTCATTGCTCATCCGCTGACTTTCCCCTTAGTCAACTTAGCCAACTCTTTCTTCACACTTCTGTCAATGCCCTTATTTGAGTTGAGGTCTTTGGTTTGAGAATCAAGTTGCTCTACCTCAAACTGAATTTGAAATTCTACTTTGCGATCATAATCCCTTAGAAGATCCTTAATTATGAGATCTTTTATTAATCCTACCTTATTATGTGTTACTACACATTCCTGGGAAGGTCTGATCTCCCATCATATAATACACAGGATACAATACAAAACCAACTCAATGTTAGTTTTCTGTTGAAGGGTCTAGGCCCGAAACGTCAGCCTTCCTGCTCCTATGATGCTGCTTGGCCTGCTGTGTTCATCCAACTCTACACCTTGTTATCTCAATGTTAGTTTATACTTGAGCCTTATATGATGTGTAACGTATAATGCAATCTTAAATACAGACTGATGATCTTTATTATCTGACTCGCAGATAATAGCCTAGAAATATAACAATGCACCGGACAGCTGTGTTTTGTTTTGAGATTACTTATGGAAGACATAAAGCTAGAAAGAACTTCAAATTAAAACTCCTAGGCTTCTGTTATGTGGCTGTAAAATGAGTGTCAATGTTTCAATATACTGGATCCTGTATCCTGGTCAGTGGCCTGAAAATACAATTGACCTAATGAATGAGCTGTCAGGGAATGCTCAGTAAATCACACTCCATTCTGAAAGTATATGAGATGTGGGATATCAAGTGGACCTTAGAGCCTTATGGTCTTTCTTGAACAAACCAATTTCTAGGTCTTCTGGATTAGAGTTATCATTGAAAGACTGCACATGTTTACCATGACAACTGATCTCTTCATTCACATCCCTTTCCTTTCTATAGAATCATAGAATCCCTACAGTGTGGAAACAGGCCCTTTGGCCCAACAAGTCCACACGGACATTCAGACCCATCCCCCTTAATCTACACATCCCTGAACTCTACCGGCAATTTAGCATGGCCGATCCACCTACCCTGCACATCTTTGGATTGTGGGAGGAAACCAAAGCACTTGGAGGAAACCCAGACAGACACAGGGAAAATGTGTAAACTCCACACAGACAGTCGCCAGAGGGTGGAATTGAACCAGGTACCCTGACCACCGAGCCACCATGCTGCCCCACTTAAGCATAGTGAGAATACAACAATATTTTCCCAACAATTGTACTGAAGAGATAACGTATTGTTACCCTGAGGGAAAGGATTGATTTGACATGGTTTCTGTCAGATCTAATACAGCTCTTTGGAAAGCCCACAGGGAACATTGTTCATATTCAACAGTCATGTTAAGTTGAAGTTCTTTCTTGCTACAGGGTTGAAATTTCCGTACCAAGTTGAATTCTTTGTGAAAAATAAAGATGTGGAGGAGGTATTAGTCTTTGAAGTTCAAAAACAATTCAAGGACAGAGTGCAGAGCATTTGGGATTCGAATCATTTGACCATAATCAACATCACTTCTGCATTAGACAGAGGAGGCCGAGTCCCTTTGCCTATTGAAGGAAGGAAAGAAGGGTGAGACAACTTATATACATTTCAAAAACTTTATGGGTGAAGTTAGCGCAATTTTGTGCATGTTTTCTCGTGGGTAAAAAGGTATCAAATAACTATTAGGAGTAAAAACCATCAGCTAATATTGTCAAAATGTGTCCATTTCAAAAGCAAATTAAAAAGGAAGCAGATTAAAAAAAAATGCATATTAATTTCTATTGCAGTGATATCAGGAGTTATGTTGAAGCTTGCCAGTTATGGGAGTGCAGAGAATTAGTCACTTCGTTTACTGAATCAGGTGCCACTTGATACCTGGGCATTCAGGTGGATGTAGCGACTCAAATTTTACTTCTTGAGGTTGGAAAGTTAACCCTGCTCCTACAGGTCCTGCTAGAAAAGCGCTGAAATATGCCCTGGGCCATTTTGTGAACAGTCACTAGTGGAACCTTCTCGTGCTGCTTTGTTAATTTGTATCTGAAGCTTTCAAACAGTGTCCCCTGTCCATTCGTCGTAAGAATTTAATGAGAGTCCTTCCTGATTCAGACATGTACTTAGGTTGCCCTTCAAAGAGGAGGACCTGGTAATGTGGTAGTCTGTGTGATCAGAGCAAGAATGGAGCATTAATTGCACTACTCCAAATTTAAAATCCATTTTCATCCAGTATTTCATGTTAAAAATTCACCCTAAAATTGGTAATATTTAAGATATATCTTGCATCCACTGCCTGTGGAAAGGCAGCCGGAAGTTCTAAAAAGTGCTATGTAGAAACATAATTCAACAGCAACATCTTATTTACTGTTCCCTGAAACTCATGAAACTAATGCTCATGAAAGTCAAGGCAATTCATATCCACTCAAAAAATATGTACTAGACTTGAGGCAAAACTTTAGTTGGTATAGTCACTGCCTATATTTTATGATATTTTAATTTGAACAAGCCATTGTACTGATTCTGCGTCTCTGTTAGTTTCTTTTTTCTAATTTATTCTGAAACCGAGCAGAAACTAACTTAGTAAGAATCAGGAAAAAGAATCACTCAATAGTGGAACGTTCTGCTCCTATATACATCTATCATGCAAACTTTCCACATTTTTTCCAGCTTATGTTCATATAGTTCTTCAGGTTTTGTCGATATTAACTATTTCATTGCATTATTTATGATTAATTAATTTTTGATAATATCTCTGTCATAAAGACTGAAATAGTAGCATCATATTGAAGGGCTGTTTTGTGTTCATTGTTAGGTTCTTCATTAAACAGATACAGTCCTCAGCAAATGTGAACTCCACATACAGACTTGATCGATCAGAGAATGACAAATTGCATCAAACAAAACTACTAATTAAAGTAGTCATGTCTTTATATAGATATTAATACAAGAAACAACTCATTGCAAGCATATCACTTTATTCTCCTTTATCATTAAGAGGTCCAAGCACTTTAGTATTGCATTGGCACCAGCCTTAATTTGTTGGAATTATAAAGCATTTGTAAATGGCAAATAGAATCTGCCAGAGAATAAAATTTGCTATGGCAACCAAAGCCCAAATGAAGTTACTGCGGAGAGGAAAAAAAAATCCTGTCCATTGTTATGTCTGGTTCTTCAAACATCATGCAAATCCATTTAGAATTGCAGTTATGCATTGCACTAAGTAAGACCAACACATGCTCAACTGAAGGCCATTTTTGAACAATTTTATGAAGACTTCCAAAACAGAGAGGACAGCAGAGCAGGTTCCACACTGTATTGCACTTCTGATGTGATTTCACCTCTGGAAGAGCATGTTACCTGATGCAGCGATGCTAGTGTTCACCCTTGTAGTGTAAGGAGCTAAGCATAGACAGCCTGGATTTGAAGAATCCAACAGATACTTATTACAGTTATTTATGACATACAGACATTCTGAGACACCGAAGTCCCTGGATTAACATTAAGCTAATAGGTTAGAACAGAAAACCATATGCTTTAGGCGGTGTACCAAGCTTCTAGTGATCTGAAATAAGATGGAGTTGAGGATCATTATAATCTTGGGTCAAGTGCTATGATGCAGTGATGACATTATGGAGTATGTCTTTTAAAGGTATATTAACACACTGTATCTCTTAAAGGTATATAGACAAACAGACAGTAGGGTATATCATAACCAGCGAGCCCTGTACGCTGTGGGGCTGCACAGCCACACCAATGTTCCTCCATTGGTCCATACACAGCACTTGACATGACAATACATTAACTTCTAGTTTTAATTTTGCTAATGTAAACAGACTGTGAAGGTCCATGTACCAAAAAAGAAAACTTAGATGGAGCAATGATCATACAGCACCCCACTTTTTGGAACGATAAAAATCTTATCCCAAATAGATTTACATGGTGGTACATAGGCACCGGTTGATATAATTATACAAATAGGTAAAACAAAGCTCACAACTCATTAAACCTCACTGACAATCTCCTCTTTGGAAATGTCACACTTGTGCCCTTTGCTGTGGTAACTTTCTGACAAACTGGTCAACAGGTCTCAGCACTGCTCTCTGGATGACATGAGTTGGAGTATGTAATTCCTGAGGTTAATTCTTAGTTTGAGTTTGTCTTCAAGAGCTTTCCAGATCTTTTATGTATCTTTTTAATTGTGTGTGGAAAGACCAGATGTGTTAATTTTGTGAGGCTCCACATTGGGAATGGCAAAAAAAAATTTATATTTCTTTTTTCGGGATCATCTATCACTTGATCTCTGAAATATTTGTTGTTGTAAATGTGCATATGCTAGTTGAACAGTTGTTACTCTGTAAATGTTTCATTAGAAGCCCATTCCATCATATGCTATCTATGATTTTGCCTTAAAAGCCTTGGACAGTAAAGATATTTTCTGTATTCACCCATTTGTGGGATGTGGGTGTCGCTGGCTGGCCAGCATTTATGCCCATTCCTAGTTGCTCTTGGGAAGGTGGAGGTGAGCTAACTTCTTGAATCACTGCAGTCCATGTGCTGTAAGTAGAGCCACAATAACTTTAGGGAGGGAATTTCGGGATTTTTCCCAGCGACAGTGAAAGAACAGTGATATATTTCTAAGTCAGGATGGTGAGTGGCTTGGAGGGGAACTTACAGGTGATGGTGTTCCCATGTTCCTGCTACTCTTATCCTTCTAGATATAAGTGCTTGTGAGTTTGGAAGGTGCTGTTTAATGATCTTTGGTGAATTTCTGCAGTGAATCTTGTAGATAGTGCACACTGCTGCTGCTGAGCGTCAGTGGTGAAGAGACTGGATGTTTGTAGATGATCTGCCAATCAAATGGGCTGCTTTACCCTGGATGGTGTCAAATGTGTTCAGTTTTGTTGGAGCTGCACTGATCCAGGAGAGTTGGGAGTATTCCAACACACTCCTGACTTGTGCCTTGTAGGTGGTGGAGAGTCAGGAGATGAACTATTTGCTGTAGTATTCCTAGGCTCTGACCTGTTCTTGTAGACACTGTGTTTATGTGGCAGTTATGTGTTAGTAAGCCCCCGGAAACTTGGTAGTGGGGGCTTCAATGATGATAACACCATTGAATGTAATAGACGGTGGTTAAATTGTCTCTTATTGGAGTTTGTCAATGCTTGGCATTTGTGTGGCACGAATGTTAATTACCACTTTTGAGCCCAAACCTGGACATCATCCAGAAGTTGTTGCATTTGAACATAGACTGCTTCGTATATGAGGAGTCGCAAATGATACTGAACATTGTACAATCACCAGTGAACATCCCACTTCTGACTGTATGACGGAGGGAAGGTCATTGATGAAGCATCTGAAGGAAATCTTGTAGAGACATCCTGGAACTGAGATGACTGACGTCCAACAACCACAACCAACACCCATATCTGCCAGGTATGACTCCAACCAGCAGAGGGTTTTTTTGCCTTGATTCCTATTGATTCCAGTTATACCCAGGCTCCTTGATGCCAAACTTGGTCAAACATGGCCTTGATGTCAAGGGCTGTCACTCTCATGTAAACTTTTTGGTCCATGTTTGAACCAAGGCTGTAATGAGGACAGGAGCTGAGTGGCCCTGACAGAATCCAAACTGGGCGTCAGTGCAGGTGCTGCTTGAAAGCACTGTTGATGGTGTCCTTCAGAGAAGGGTCACCAGACCCAAAATGTTAACTCTGATTTTTTCTTCACAGATGCTGCCAGACTTGCTGAGCTTTTCCAGCAACTTTTTTTTTTATTACAGTTAACTTAGATTTGCAAGACACAGCACTATGATTAATAACTGCATTAAAAAGCTATCTATATTACAAAACAATCGTGAAAATGGTAAAATATTTAGCGCCTACCTGTTACAACGTTCCTGACTTCTCAGTGGATTTCCCCCAGTGTCATGATCTTTCAAACCTAGCATGTATATTTTAGTGCTTCCAAAATTCACACCAGCACACAAAATTAGCAGGGTGAAGGAAATTCAAATTTCCTGTGGTCCTCAGAATGGTGACACAGGCCTCAGAAGAACTGTGTGCATGAGTCATATTCAAGGACACGTCTCTGCCTGAAGGAAAGGCAACAAAAAATAGAATGGAGTTGAGAAGGCACTGCAGATTGGAAATTGCAGCCAGAGATTCTAATTTGTTTTCATTTTCCTCACCTCAGTCCTGCCTCCATCAGGAGTCAAAATTTTGGTTTTTCATTCCAAACAACTTTCTTTTTTAAGACAATATCATAGAATCTCCACAGTGTGGAAGCAGACCACTCAGCCTATTGAGTCTGAAGAGCATCCCACCCAGACCCACCAGTCCTCACCCTATCCCTGTAACCCTGCATTTCCCATGCCCAATCCACCTAACCTACACATCTTTGGAACGTGGGAGTGTTTGGAAACACACACAGGCACGGGGAGAACATGCAAACTCCACACAGACAGTCGCTGGAAATGAACCTGGGTCCCTGGCACTGTGAGGCAGCAGTGCTAACCACTGAGTCACTGTGCTGCCCTCATATGTTATAAATATCTTTTGCAAAGTTGGATTGGAAGGCAGGACGTTACAATTTGGTGGTTGTAAAATATTGATGTTTATAAAATGATAGGGATTAAAGCAGTGTGTGGTCTCTTTAAAAAATGATGTGCTTTTTCTAGGCTTGGAGATTTTTAAAAAAATGTCTGTGGTCTGCTTGTGGGGTTACAGGTAAACAGGGCATCTGAATTGTAACATTTGTATCAAAAGGCAGGATGGTTAACAGGCCAAGCCACAGTTTTGTGTTGTTATCAAGACTGTTCTGAGGAAGGGTCACCTGACCCGAAACGTTAATTCTGTTTTCTCCTTCACAGATGCTGCCAGACCTGCTGAGCTTTTCCAGCAACTTCTGTTTTTGTTCCTTAATTCAGGCCAAGTTGGTAGGCAGAACTAGTGAGGTGTTTACAGTGAGAACTTAAATGCAGTTTTAACCAACACACTAGTTTTAGCCACTCCAAATTTCTTGAAACCCTTTAAAGTCATCATTGACACAAGCAATGTAGGGGTTGGAGCAGTGCTATTACAGGAGGATGATTGTGGAATTGAAAAGCCAATCGGTTATTTTTCAAAGAAACTCAATATCCACCAGAAAAAAAAAATTCAACCATTGGAAAAGACTTATTGAGTTTGGTAATGGCCCTACAACATTTTTAATATTTACGTTGCAAACAATGTTTCAGAGACCGTTGTGTATGCCAATCACAATCCTTTAACATTTTGGAAAGATGTAAGAGCAAGAACACCAGATTATTTTGTTGGAGTCTTATGTTACAAGCATTTAATTTACAGATTGTACATGTTGCTGGTTGTGAAAATGTTATTGTGGATGCGTTATCATGGGTTTAAAAGAAAAATGTGTATATAAGATAGAAATGATAGTGTTTGATGTTATATGTATATAGAATTAGTATGAAATCTGTAACTATTGATTAATGAACTATGGATCTAGTAATATAATGGCGTTAAGGTTTAGGAAAAAAAAAACCATCCTTTCATAATGATGGTTCATTTTTCTCTTAAGGGGGAAGGTGTTTCGAAGTTGGGTAAAGTACTCGTGAATTAGAAGGCAGGATGTTAGAATCTGGTGTTTGTAAAATATTGATCTCTATAAAAGTGATAGGAGGCAAATAAGTGTGTGGTCTCTTTAAAATATGAAGTGCTTTTTCCAGGCTTGAGGATTTAAAAAAAAAGTCTGTGGGCAGCTTGTGGTCTTGCAGATATACAGAGTACCTGAATTGTATCAAAAGTCTGGATGATTAGCAGGCCAAGCTGCAGTTTTGTTTTGTTATCAAGACAATAAGTTTTGATTTAGCCAATTAATTTAAAACAGGCACTTAGATAGTAAAAACCAATTAAATTTAAATCTGAGTGTTTTGACAACATAGCACCAATCCTATTGTAAGAAATTGATTTATCATCAAGGGCTTAAAAACAGGGACAGTTGTAAAATCAGCAGAAAGCGTACTCCATCTGCTAGGAAATCAACTCTCTCAGCTCTTAGAGAAAGGATCATCTAAGTAAAGGTACTGTGGCACTCTTAGTTAATGTTCTTGACAGAAGATCAATGGAGAAGACACAGAACGTTCCAGAAGATGTAACCTGGATGTAATTTGGAGAGACTATGAACATTATTTTTAAATTTTGGTTCAGTGGAACATGTATTTATTGGGACAACATACCATTAGAATTTTGTTTTCTTCGGGAATTGTTAGTAGTTACAGGGGAATTTGTTCAGTTTGTTACTAGTTTGGTTAATTTGTTCACTGTTAGATAAATAAATTGTTAGCTGTTGATTATAGAGTGAGTGTCAGGGGTTTATTTCTTTTAACCACTCCTTTATAACAGTTTGGGAGTGAGAGGCAGGTTATAGCACTTTTCACACTTCTTTTAATAGATCATAGAGTAAGGCGAGCCTCTCTGGGTGTTTCAGTTTTAGTTATCGGGGGCTAGGTCGACCTCCCCTTTATAACAATTTACAGTGAGGTATTAATGAGTGGGAGTTAATTACTGAAAGTTTACAAATAGTAACTAATTGCCGCAGAAGTTCATGACCAGTACTGGACAACTTACTGCCCTCATTGTGAAATTTGTATGGTCATATATACGAGTGAAAGAACACTGCAGATTATTTCCTCTGATTAAAAAAAAGTCTTTCAGTACCAAAAGCAGAGGTTTCTGGAAAAGCTCAGCAGGTCTGGCAGCGTTTGTGAAAAGAGATCAGAGTTGATGTTTCAGGTCCAGCAACTTCTGTTTTTGTTTCTTGATTTCCAGCATCTGCAGTTCTTTTGGGTTTTACCTTTAGTACCAGTAGATGGCGCGCATGTAAAGGTAAATGTATTACACCTTATTAGTATCAAATTATATTTCTTTGAAATACCAATCCATTGAAGCTACACAATGAAAAGATCACTCAAGCAACAGAATGAACTGAATTTCCAACCTATTAACAGTAATTATACAGGAAATTTTGTATCCCTTTTCAAAAAAAGTGCTTAAAATACTCTCGAAAGAACAGTAAATTTCTTGTTCTGGAATTCCACATCAGTTTTGGCATTGTTGAAGCTTAAAATTTGGGGGAACTGATCAACGAGCCAATAAATTGAAGTGGATTTTTTTCTTCTGGTCCTTAAAGGACATATTTAAATTTTTAATTTGGCTTCCCTTGACATGTCTGCTGGGTCTCTGTGTGGTTGATTGAAGTGCATAGCAGTAACACCACTAGTTTTATGCTTGCAGTGCACAAAGGCTAAGTTAGAATAAAAAATAAAAGACACTGATGTTGCCAGGCTCAACCGAGACAAGCTGAAATTAGAATGTTTTGAGCCTGAAGATTGCTGATAGCTTAAGTGGTTTCACAGCAGGGGAAAAACTTCATGGAAGAAATTTTTGACATTCTGTCTAATCAGCCTTTTCCTTGCTTCTGGCTGATTGCAACAGTGAAAGATTTTGACACCTCTGTCTCTGCTCTGCTACCACAGTGTGGCTTTCTCAAAAGATATGGTATTCCTTATCAGCATACTTTTGTCTGACATTAAAATTATGCAGCCAACCCAAATCCTATGAGGATATTTATGAGAAGATGTGAATTAAAACTGAGTGCTGCGCTAAAGAGGCAACAATTGAATCTGATGACGGCTGCATGAAAAATTACTGCTGTGCTCTCCTGCCCAGATAACTCTGTGCCAGCTATGAAGGTAGAGGCAGCTGTATGATGACAATTCATATGCAATTTTTTGTGGACTTAAGGTTGAAGGATTGTGCAGATGCCTCGATTATTTTGATTCAAGTCAACGTGAAGACAAATTGGATTTTTTTTTAAATGGGAGAGGCAATAGCCTCGTTGTATTAGTGCTAGACTGTTAATCCAGAGACCCAGGAAATTTTCTGGGGCTCAGGTTCAAATCCCACCACAGTAGAAGTTAGAATTTGAATTCAATAAAAAAAAGCTGGAATTAAGAGTCTAACGATGACCATTGTTGATTGTTGTAAAACTCATCTGGTTCACAAATGTCCTTTAGGAAAGAAAATTGCTGTCCTTACCTGGTCTGGCCTACATGTGACTCTAGACTCACAACAATGTAGTTGACTCTTAACTGTCCTCTGGGCAATTAGGGATGAACAATAGATGCTGTCCTAACCAGTGATACCCACATCCTGTGAGTGAATTTTTAAAAAATCAGGTATTTCCTAGAAATATACAACTCCAGATAATTGCTAGTTTTGGTTTCTTAAACACACTTCGATAAAGAGACCTGACTGTTTTACCACTGGGGTTATGGCTGCTCTGAAATGTGTTTGCAGGTTTGGAGTTTGGCTTGGATTTTTATTTGGAGAAAGCCTTCACTCAACTTGTTCTTCTGTTTCTGATTGTTCTTTAGGAAGTGTGACTGAAAGAATTGTGGTCAATGTTGTATTTCTTGAGAACGTTGTACCTTTGGCCAAGACCCCAGAGACAAAAGGTGCATGATTGGTGATAGCCACACCCAGTAGAACACCAGATTGACAGATTTCAGAGCATCTATGCCTAACCCTTTTGTCCTTAAAGAATAACAACTGTCGGCCAGAAAGTGCTTTTCCTAAAAAAGTGAATCTCTGCAGACAGAAAGTAATTTCTTTGCTAACAAGGTGTAGAGCTGGATGAACACAGCAGGCCAAACAGCATCAGAGGAGCAGGAAGGCTGACGTTTCGGGCCTAGACC
>NC_063361.1:19119795-19211971 GCF_021869965.1 Rhincodon typus
CTGATGCTGTTTGGCCTGCTGTGTTCATCCAGCTCTACACCTTCTTATCTCAGATTCTCCAGCATCTGCAGTTCCTACTATCTCTGAAGTAATTTCTTTTGTTCTTTTACCTGAAAAGAGAGAGCAAGAGTATATTCTGGGTTAGTTAACAAGTTAAATACATGGATTTTCATTTTACGAATAGTATGTGTTAACCAATTCTGCAGCTTCATTGAATGGGTTTTGTTCTATAAGA
Organism: Rhincodon typus; assembly: GCF_021869965.1. Lineage (NCBI taxonomy): Eukaryota > Metazoa > Chordata > Chondrichthyes > Orectolobiformes > Rhincodontidae > Rhincodon > Rhincodon typus. Next base: position 19,120,031 of record NC_063361.1, read on the forward strand.
ACCCGACAGCTTTCGTGTTTATTAAAGAATGCCTGATCGATGTTTTCTTTATTCCAAGTCTAATATGAAGAAAGCATCCAGTTGGTCAGATTGGGACTTGAGTAAAAGGAAAGCTTTATGTTATGCAGCGACTCCTTGGAGTAGTGGGATTAGAATGACAGTGCTCCTCTCATTCTTGGTCACTACACCACACTATACCTTCATGGCACTCATTGATTTTGGGTAGGCACTAGCCATGTTACAATATCAACAATGATCTAGGAAGCAAATATTTGTCAGGTGACCATTGCATTTTAAATGAAAGCTGATTCATACACAAACCTTTGGATCACAGTGATGGAAGACCAACACATAGTCATTCATTATCACAAGGTTGCTGTGACATAAGGCTACCAGAATGACCATTCAGAGTAACTGTATGGTTTTGAAATGTTGTGATCTCAGCTGATGGTAATACTGGACAAGTCAAATCTCAGCGTGACTTGAGAAATGGTATATTTTATTATTTTTGTAGTTTTTTAACTGTAGTGGTCAATCACTAAACATATTCACAAGAAGTTGCCACTGTAGTTTTAATGAAAGAACATTGAAGTTTCTTACTTACAAAAGGGGAAAACAGTACTCTGCACTATACAATAACTGAAACTGGCTTATTACAAATATAAGAAATAGAGACTCAATCTTTATTTTCCTCAACAACAGCCTCACAGATACTCAAACCTGAGTAAAGGGTCACTTTGTCCCTGCTTCCAAATTCCTCGTCAGTCTGCATGGCTGCCGTTCAATTCTTTTTAGTTAATTTGTCTCCCTAAAACCCTTACATAAACTGCTAACACAACTCATTGATTTCTCACCATGACATTCTTAAACTGCTATTCCACTGTCTTCTGTTTCTGGAGGTTTTATCTTCCTAACTGTAAGCCACTCAGGGCTTCTTTTGTTCTGTTTGGTCTTTTCTGGAGACAAGTAAGTATATTTGCTACTTTTACAGGTGTTTTATCTCTGAATGACCTGCCACTTCCTCTGAAGAAAATCTGCACTAACCTTCTGGATATTCTGTTTTTCTAAAATGATCTGCTTCTGACTTTGCCTGCCTGTATCACATGACACCTCGCTGCTAGGCAATAGTAGCCCAATTACTTTCCCTCTTCTACCCCTGTTTTCTAAAGTGCTATTCTATTCACCTCAAGGATTTGTTATTCGGTGACATTCAAAGTCATATAAACAAATTTCCTGGTAATGTGTGCCACTCAGAGAGCTAAAAGGTGAAACTGAAACTATGTCCTTCCCTCCTTAATATTCCCTTCCTTTCTTGACACATAAATTATAGAAATACAAATTAAACGTGAAGCTATACATAGTTTGTCCACTTTGGAACCGAGGTTTTAAAGTAACAATAATATATCTGTGCCTTCCTCACAAAAGACACACTTTTGCTGCAGCTTGTGAGTTGTGCAATATCTTAATCTCTTGCCTTGTGCTTGAATTGAAACATTGCTAAGAAGGTGGATTGATAGACAATAACCATTGCAAGGACATAATATGCCCTTGGGCAAGTACCATGGGCAAGAAAGTTAGGGGTTAGACACTTGGATTAAATTGAAATACCTGAAAAATCTTTATTATACAAACTTGAACTAAACAAATGCAAGCAATAATGACAACTGGTTCAATCAACAAGTAAGACCATGCCCTGGAATTTTCTATTGAATTATATTCTTTGCAGCAGCATAGTCAAGAATTTCACATCAGGGCCATGCAGAAGCAGTGACATAGCCAACTCTACAGACACTACTCAGAAAGTTAAAAGGCCTGATGGGAAATTTTGGAACCCTCCGAAGTCATCCCCAACTCTAACTTGGAGTCAGAGACTTTAGGTGGTTAACCAAGAAAAGAGAGAGGAATTAAAACCTGCTCTAACTCCCATCTACCCCACAGAAACTCAACTAGCTCCCACAAAAAGTCCTTGACTCCCCCATGAATACAACACTCTCCAACTCTGCTGCAATCCTCCATAAATATCTGATGACACACAGCCCCAACCAAAACCCCAATTCCAAATGGACTGTCCAGATCCAGCCATTCCCAGCTTTACCCCTGATCCCTTTTGGACTCAAATTGCCTCATCAATTCCCAACCCCACTGACTCATCAACCCCCCCCCCCACTATTTCCCAGAAGCAACATTGTGGAAGTGAACCAAGTATTCTTAACTACTTATTACAGTACTGAAATAGCTCCATTAATGCCTGCACTCGAGAAAATGCCTCTAATGTTGTTATAAATGGACGTTGTAGACTTTAATCTTACCTGTCACTAATTGCACAACATTAGTGATTGACCGCAGAGATTGTAGGTGTCATTTTAGGTGACTTCAAAGTCCCTCAGATCTAAAGCCTTTGACAACTTGCACAGAAGATCCTCAATGATTTCCCAGTTCACACGCTGTGAGAGTACACAATACCGCAAACTCACTGACACAATCTAATGCTGGTTGAGTGAAAGCACCTGAACCGGAAAAACATTGGATTCAAAAAGCAACTGGTGGATATGTGTTGGATGGTGGGCTAGTGGCAGAGAAATATGGACAGAAACTCATGGAAAACTTTATTCAAATGGCTGTTTCAATGTTACGTTACCCAGCCTCCATCTCAACTTTTGACATTGTTGCTGTGGTAGATCTCCAGGACAAAAAAGGCTGCAAACTACAAAACAGGTAAGCATCACTCCCTTCATAGCAATTAAGGAGACAGTGATAGAAGCTAATGGTTTTCTGATGCCTCACAAGGATGCATTGTTAACTTTGCAAATATGCGGCTACAAACTGGCATTAGCACTGTGCCAACACCATCCCAGACCATTTCCAAAGAGCCCCAGACTTGTATAAATTTCATGCGGATAATTTAGTACCAACATTCCTAGCTATATCCAAATGGCCCCTCTGATTTTGCTGGACTCTTTGTGACTTATTTGTTGCTGCAGAACTCTCTACAAGGAGAATATATGGATCTTTCCCAATAATAACAAAAATGCCCACAATAATTAAGATGCATTAATGTCTTTAAAAATATTATTTCTGTTGAAAAGCCTAAAAGTAGGGCATTGAATTAAATATTTTGATAAGAAGTATTTTCAACAGATCGATAATTTTATAATCTCCTTGACATAATGCCATTACAAATAAAACTACCCTACTTAAAATTATATATAATATGACAAGTTTGTTTTTACAGTGTGTATGTAAAGGTTGGCTCCAATATTCCCTTTTCCTCTTGCTTGGAAGAAGAAGCAAGCCCTGATGAACAGTGTGATGACCAACAGGAACCTGTCAGCTGTGAAGATACATTTAGTCCACATTTTATAATTGACTGGTGTAATATTTTACTGGTAAGTACTTCTGAGTGGTTGAATTGAGAATAAGTCACAAAGCGTCTCCCAAAATTCGTTGCAACATTAGAATAAAATTTTCTCCCTTTTACGTACAAGGTACAAATGTTTACAATTCAAATGGATCTACTTTTAATTCAAGAAAATCTCTCAATGGGAAAAAAAAGTGACTATTTCATCTCATTGCAGTTCTAGAGGATCTAGAGTTTGCTGTGAGCAAATGATTGAACTTGTGCTTGCCCATAGACATCCCAGATTGCTGCCAGCGGGACGTGGAAATAGCATAATACACTGGAAAGGGCATCAGGGGCTTGTGGAAACAGGCCAAACAACTGTGCATTTCCTGAACTGAACAGTTTGAAAAGTCACAATTGGAACTGTGAAATTTAAAAGAAACTGAATGAGTGTGACCCCATGCATGCAAACATTAATTTTCAGTGCTAGAGAAGTTAATTCTTAGAAATTAAGACTTACCACACTGTTAAAAGGGTATTCAGTTTGCAATGGGGATGAGGGCTGAATTTAACCTGTATCTACAATAGGGATCTTTATTTATAAATAGGAAACTAGTAAGTGAAATGCTGTTTTTATGCAATTTACATAGGAATAATGCAATTAGAGGGCAACTTTAATGTTTAACTGTGTATGTGCTCAGTGGGATTTGCAATATGAATTTCGCATGACAGTGAGTGTTGTTATCCTCACCATCCTTTTCACAGGAAAATCTAACTGGAGATTTCCTCTGAAAAGCGTTTATTCAGTCAAAGTTTTGTAAATCTGTGACATTTCATGGTCTCATCAAATAACTCGTGGGATTCCCATCGTGTTACCCACAATAGTTGAAGAATGAAGATTACTTTGTAATATACGATTGAAAACATTCAGTCAATTGTACAATAGGAAAACCAAAAATCATCATTTTGGTTCCTACCATAAATACATCTTCCTTGCCATTCAGCAACAATAAGTGGCCAAGGGCAGCTTCATATCGTACAGAACCTTTGTAGAAATGCTTCCTCTGTTGTCCATTGTAAATCAATTACATTTAGTTTTATATCAAAGCCCCTTTGATCTACATGGCTGCATTGTTTCATATAGGTTCTTCATTCAATCTCAGGTCAGACTTCTAGATTACTTTTAAACAGCATTTATTAACAGTCTGTACATGGCAAGGCTACAGAGGAGCCTGCTCTGGGCTTGTACAAGTTCCAGCCTCCTAGTAAAATACTTTCACATGACTACTGAAGTCAAAGTCTCATTATGGCTTACCTCAGAGGTTCACCTCCATATTCATTAAACTTTGCTCTACAGTGTCCTATACCTCCAGAATTTTAGGCCCCTCTGTCAAAAGACCCTGCATTCGTCACTGTTATATTTAAAGCATAGATGAGTGACAGGGTCAGCAATCCTGATAAATGCCAGTAATCCAGAAAGTTGACAGTTTGCAGAATCATGTACAGAAGTAAACTCAGTTTTTTGATAAATGAATCAATGTGGAATTTATGTTTATTAACCAACTAGAAGAAGCTGTTCACAGGTAAGGGACATCTGGCAAGTAGGAGGCTTTCGAAAGCAAGATAGAGAGTTCAGAGCCAGCGTATACCTGTTACTGAGAAGGACAAGGCTGGCAGGAGTAGGGAATACGAGATGACGAGAGATAGTGAGGGTCTGGCCAAGAAAAAGAAGGAGGCATATGTCAGGTGTAGGCAGCTATGATCAAGTGAATCCCTTGAGCAGTGCAAGGGATGTAAGAGTACACTTAAGAGGGAAATCAGGAGGTCAAAAAGGGGACATACGATAGCTTTGGCAGATGAGGTAATGGAGAATCCAAAGAGATTCACCAAGTATATTAAGGGCAAAAGGCTAACAAGGAAGAGATTAGGGCCCCTTAAAGATCAATGAGGTTGGCTATGTGCGCAGCCACGTAAGATGGATGACATATAGACATTAGACAGCCACATGAGTAGGAAAGGTTTAGGGGAATATGGGCCAAACTCAGGTGAATGGGACTACTTCAGTTTAGGAAACATGGCCGGCATTGATGAGTTGGGCTGAAGGGCTGTATAACTCAATGCTTCTATGACTAACATCTCATGATGACACCAAGCAGCAGCTTGTAAATGAGAATTAGGAACGACTTAGAACAGATCCCTGGGGAACACTCAAAGTAATGATCTGTGTCTGAGAAAAGAATCTACTAAGGTGATTCTCTGACCATGATTGGATAGATAAGAATAGAAGCAGACAAATTCAGTTTTGGAAAATTAAAACTTTGAACTCCAAATTCTTTTGTCTTTGGTCTTTCCCTTAAGTGACTCATGTGCCTTTGTAATAGAGATAGAAGAAAGAATAGTCCAGAGCCCTCAGTAAACTCAGATGTAAAAACAACCTCTTAGACCCCTCCTGATCCACCCTTCATTTGTTCAGCCTGTTTTTTTCCTTACACTTTTGAGTGATGACATCACAGATTTTTCCATTGTAAAGGCACCACATAAGTAGAAAGTGGTATGTACTGAACTTATTCCTGTGCATGCTATCAAAATTGTGTGAACACTGGGGTACTACTCTTTCAAATTGTATACAACGACCATTTTACAGTGTTCACATCATTTTTCTTCTTTACTCTTTCATGCTAGCAAAACAAACATTTGTTGCCTTTCCTAATTACCCTCGAACTAAGCAGCTTGTCCAGCTATTTCAGGAGACACTTAAGAGTCACACACATCGCTGTGGATATCGAGTCATGTGCAGATCAGATCAGTTAAGGACGCCAGATTTCTTCCCCTGAAGGACATTAGTGAACCAGATGGGTTTAAGAAAAGTTAATGGTCGTTACATTACAGAGACAAACTTTACATTCCAGATTTAATTAATTGAAATTAAATTCCACCAGCAGCCATAATAGGATTTGAACCCAGGGCCACTCTGGGTCACTAGATTACTCATCCACAGACATTACTACTTCGCCACTGTCATCTCCAGTTTTACAACAATCATGAATGCTACAATCATATTTTACCAGATTGGGAACAAGAGCAACTGCCAACAGTACTAACAGGGATTATTGGAATGTCTTCAAAAATGAAAATCATTGAATTGTGAAGAACAAACCTACATGTGTTGGCTTTGGTGAGGAAATTAGGCCATTGATGAATTAGGCAGAATCTGGAACTGAAATGAGGTGAGAATGATAAGTTATGCATGACAGGGTGAAATAACTGCACAGAGGCCAGTATCCTGTCACCAAGTCACCCTTTATTTACATGTGCACAGTACATGGACTCTGACCAGCCAGTTCAAAGCCCAGTCTCTAGACTGAAGAGGCCTTCTGAGGAGGTCAAGGTTCCCTGATTGGCCCAGGTTAACATCCCCAATCAAGGATCTCCTAGACAACCAGATCTACCTGGCCCTGGTTCAATCACTACACGGGACCTCTGGGATGAAGAGCAAAGAAAGTACATGATGGGAAAGGAAACAAATCCTTGGGCAGGCCTAACATAGTTAGGGGATTATAGAGATGGAAACCTCTAGGAATGGGCCTCTTGCTCAACCAGACAGGCTACAGCTGGGATTCAGGCCATTAAGGTGGTAAAATCTACAGAGTGAATGCTAAGTTCCAGAACATGCAAGAAATATGGAGGAGTTTAGAAAATAAAATAGTAAACCTGCTACCAGGGAGTGAAAAGCAACGTGCTCCATTTCAATCTTGAAAGGCGGCAGGCTGCAAACTGGAAACAGCAGGGGGATGTGTATGATAGGGAACATTTCTAAAATAAACAGTTTAAAATACATTTGTGAAATATATTTAAGGAGAGTAGGATCACCATGCCTGTGATTGCAAAGTTAAAAATAAAATAAAATAACAGGCCCATGGACCATGCCAGCAGCCAAGAACAGATTTTCACATTGACAAAGCTTATGGAACATAGAAGTGTTCATAGTACATGATTGGCACCTTTAGAAATGCAAACTGATCTGTTACAGCACTACCTGTGTTGGGACAATGTAACTGTAGAGTGAAAACTTTACATTGGCAAATGTCATACAATGTGGACATAGGAATTGATGATGAGAAATGTTGACAGGAAGCATATGAAGATGGAAGAGTTTCATACAATATATCTTGAATTATGTAGAATATACGTATTGAATTATAAACACAAGCTTCAATAACCTATCATATTTTTGTTTCACAGATTGATAAATCCAAACCTGATATCCCCGATGCTGATTTGATTCCGGGCGATGGTGTCCTTACGGATGGTGGAGAATACAACCCACCTTCAAATTCCATTGAAGACAGAGACTACTACTTAGACTATGTGGTGACAATCACTGTTCCTTTAGTGATTGCTCTGATTCTGTGCCTCATCCTTACTTACATAATGTGTTGCCGTCGAGAGGGCGTGTGAGTTTCATTTCAACAATTTAAGTTTGCTATCACTCAGACTTTTCAATGATTAGTGGGAAGTTTATTATTTCAGTATATTCTGAAATTTAAGGTTAAACTGTAAGAATTTCCATTTATGCTTTACCTCGTAAGTTCTTTGGATGTGACAAAGCACTTCACAGAAAACTGCTAGTGTTAGCTACAATCGTCTTCATATGTAGTCCCTTGGGATCGATTATTATATGATATGAGGTGACTGAATAGCCAATGTTGGATCCACAAACTCTACCACAAGTGGAGCAGGTGTGATCCTGAAGGGAGAGTGTTTTTGGATGCTCCTCCCACTGTTTGTGCTTCTTCTCCATCTGAGCACGTTGGAAACACATGAAATAGTTAGCCACTTCATGAATGTTTCTTTTCCAAATTGGGCAGGCATGACCTAAAGATTCCTACAAGTCAGGAGGGAGGAGGAATTGCATTTGAGAATGATCGGAAGATATCCTTGAAACGTTTCCTCTGCCCTCCTGATAACTGCTTGCTGTGACAAAGCTGGGAGTAGACAGCCTTGTCTACTCTGTTTTCTGCTTTCCTCTCCAACCTATATTCCTATAGAAATGTGAAGGGAAGCACAGTAGTTAATTTACGTGCAATATGGTCCTGAAATCAGTCTTCGGAAGACTTGAGTCAGGTATGTGGATGAGATGGCCCGTCCAATACAGCTGATTGACCGTAGCCTGTGCCTCACTATTGTGTGTGTTCATGTAAGAGAGAAAACTGACATTGGAGTGTATATTCTGCCCGTGGATTTGCAAGATTTTGTGAAGGCATCCCTGGTGATATTTCTCAAGGGATTTGTGGTGACTGCTATACACTGTCTGTGTCTCCAATACATTTAATAGGGCTGGTAACACCAATGCCCTGTAGATCATGAGGTTGGTGCCGGGTCTGACATCTTTGTCATCAAATGTGCAGTTCCTCAGATGATCAAAGGCTACGCTGGAGGCAATGTTGAATTCCACTGTCAATGTCTGCTCTCTCTGAGTGGAGCTCCAATTCCAAAGGAATCGATCCGCGTTGTCCAGTGGCTCACCTTGGATCTTGGTGACTGGAAGACAGTGGGCTGTGGCAAAAGTAGACTGGTATAGCGCCTTTGACTTTTGTCTGTTCAGTCTAACACCCATTTTTTTCATTTGCCTTGGTGAATGGATCAATGAGTATTTGGAACTTGGACTCTGACTGTGCACACACAGATGTGTTGTCTGCATACTGCAGCTTGATAAAAGAGGTTGATCTTGGTTCTGTACTCAAGACCACACAGATTGAGAAGTTTCCCATTCATCCTGTAGATTAGCTCCGCACCAGAGGGAAGCTAGGTGAATTGGAGTGGAGTGTTGTGGCAGAGAAGATGCAGAAAAGCACCGGTCTGATGACATTGACCCAATTTGTACAGTTATTGCATCTGATGATGATCACACATGCATTGCGCAGCATTAGGGGATGATGATGCTTTCCTGTGGGCATTCAAATTCGAGGAGAACATGCCATTTTCCCTTCTGGTTAATGGAGTTGAAGCTCTTTTTGAGATCAAAAAAAGACAATGTATAGAAATTGCTGCTGATCTTTGCACTTTTCCTGAGTATGTCTTGCTGTGAAGATTAAGTCTGTTGTGCCTCCTGATGAAAGGAATTCTTGCTGCAACTCTGGGAGGAACTCTTCAGCCACTGGAGGATTGACCAGGAATTTTGGAATGATCTTTTTGATGATGGACAGCAGCGATACCCCTCTCACTGGACTCAAAACATTAACACTGTTCATCTCTCCACAGATGCTGCCCGACCTGCTGAGTTTCTCTAGTATTTTCTATTTTCCTTTCCAACCCATATTCCTATAGAAATGCAAAGGGAAGCACAGCAGCTAATTCATGTGCAATATGGTCCTGAAATTAGCAACAAGAAAAATGTTCAACCTATCGCTTGGGTGTAAAACTGGTGTTTGTGCATCTGTTTCAACATTGTAGAAGTGACCTAACCTTCATTCTCATTCGTGTCTGTAACAGCAGGCTCATCTGACATGTCAGTATCAGAAAAATGTGGCTTGTTGAAAGTTGACACAAATTTGTTTAATGTTTGTGGTTGAAGTATCAGTGCTGCCCTGTAGACCATGAGCCAATAGACAACAGTCCAATACAAAAATTACAGGGCTCTTTTTTTGAAAAGTGCTATGGGATCTATTATTTGAGATGGCAGAAGAAGCTTCAATTTAACAGCTTACCTGAAAGTCAAAACCAAGATCTGGACAATATCCAGGCTTGGGCTGGCAAGTGACATTGCGCCACACAAATGCCAGGCTGTGACCATCATCAATAAGAGACTATCTAGCCACCACCCTTTAACATTCAATGGTGTTACCATCACTGAATCCCCCACTATCAACATCCTGGGGGTTATCATTGACCAGAAAGTCAACTGGACTCACCACATTAACAGAGTGGCTACAAGAGCAGGCCAGAAGCTAGGAATAGTGCGGCGAGTAACTCACCTCCTGACTCCTGAAAATCTGTCCATCATCTACAAGGCACAAGTCAGGAGTGTGATGGAATACTCCCCACTTGCCTGGATGAATGTAGCCTCAACAACACTCAAGAAGCCTGACACCATCCAGGACAAAGCAGCCTGCTTGATTGGCACTACATCCACAAGTGTCCACTCCCTCCACCACCGACACTCAGTAGCAGCAGTGTGTACTATCTACAAGATGTACTGCAGAAATTCACCTAAGATCCTCAGACAGAACCTTCCAAACCCACAACCACTTCCATCTCGAAAGACAAGGGCAACAGACATATGGGAACACCACCATCTTCAAGTTCCCCTCCAAGCCACTCACCATCCTGACTTGGAAATATATCGCCATTCTTTGACTGTCAAAATCCTGGAATTCCCTCCCTAAGGACATTGCAGGTCAACTCACAGCAGATGAATTGCAGTGGTTCAAGAAGGCAGCTCACCACCACCTTCTCAAGGGCAATTAGGGATGGGCAAGAAATGCTGGCCACCCAGCAATGCCCAACATCCCCCAAATGAATAGAAAAAAAACCTCATCATTCTTGTAGTTATTGACACTGAAGTCCCTAAAGTTATGATCAGTGGTTTAGTAGCAAGTCTAAATTACTGGCAATAATGAGTTAGGATACAGAAAAGTTAATGTTAATTTAAAAGCCTCAAGAAGCCTCTTCATGTATGTTAACAATTGGAAAACAATGGAGAATCACGTCCTTTTGGAATTCATTATGAGCTCATAGAAACTGGTATCATTAAAGCAATCGCAGCAAAATCAAACATCTGTGATGCCGTCGACGCAAAAGCAAGATGATTTTCAACCGGCAAGACAACTACAAAAGCTAGTAAAGTTTCCAACTTCCATCAAGTACTGGAGGATTGTCAACAATTGCCAGGTAATAAATTAAATAATAAAAAGAAACTGAATTCTAAGACCCACTGGTCAACTAAGATGCTGTACTGGCAGAGAAAAATCTAACATTAGTTTACAAGATTGTCAAGATTTTCCAAACTCATCCAGACAGCATATAATGTATCCTGAGTGTTTGTTGGCAGGTTGTAATTAGCTATTCAAATGAGAAAGCAAAGCTCTTCAATTGAATTTTTTGTCAGACCACAAAGTCTCTTTACTGCCTCGAATACACAAAAAATATATTCATACAATCGTTCACAGTTTCACTATTCATTAGACTTTACGTCTCTTGTAAAATGGCACTTTCGCTCTCATCTTCAACTTCATAGCAAGCTTGCTGATATGGTTATTTTTGTTTTCACTGATTGGTTGTTGGCTTCTTCCAGAATTCTTATATAGCTTGTTGCCACTTTATACATTGGCGACTGATGGGACTGCAAGCAAAGAATCCACCAGCAAGAATTATTCCCAAGGAGAGAAATGAAATGATCCAGGAAAGAGAATCCACAATCTGCTTTCAGTTGTATTGGAGGAATTAGGAAATGTTGCTGGAGTCACCTCTGGGCCTCAATCCTTTAGAAGGTTCAGCAGATGACAGCTTTTTTAATAAAACCAGTGTGGGGGTATTTAAGAGGAAAGAACAGTATTTGTGACATTGCATTATCTGGGAATATGCAGACTGTTTTCTCGCAGAAAATCATGCATGTAAATGAGGTGATGTTGACTGCAATTAAAGGACAAGAGTTATTAAGGTCAGGGGTCTATTCAACTCCATTCTGATTCCAGCTCACTGCTCACATCTTCATTACCCACAGCACTCACAACACTGTCCTGCAATAATTGCTTTGCATTTCACAGATGTTTTTTCTCCTCTTGCTTGCAGTCACCACTATTACAGCCCTTTACTTGTCACATTGCACATGCAGATTATCAGCTGACAGATGCATTCTCTGCACATCTCACAATATCGGACTTTTGTGCAGAATGCTGCACAAGAGAACGTCTTTACCAGATGAAGGAGAGCCATTCTGCACCTTCTTCTTCTCTTAAAGAGAGATTCCTGGCCAAATGGGAAGGAACAGCACAGACGCTGTAGCTGCTGCTACCACTATAAGACAGATTTTCTTTATACAGGATTTCTTTATACATAATGGTTTGTGCCTTCTGACTTCTCCCACAAAGTCTGTGCGATAAGCTGCAGCTGCTTCCAACCCCAACCTGTTTTTCTCTGTTGTCCCTCAACATGACATATTAATTCATGTATCTCACTTACATTTTACTGCTGTGGATCTTGATGCCCCTCAGCCCATAGAGGAAGAAAAGAGCAGTATTTCTGAAGTTGATCTGACTCTTGCAAGCATCAGGTCAGACATTGAAACTACATGCCATTTAGAGGCTAGATTGGAGGACATGGTGCAAGTGATGACTTTATAGGCCTGTCTTCACAAGACCTCAGACAAAGGACTGGGACACCACAGTTGCCAAATCAAAGGAGGGTGACATTGCAAATTGCTTCCACTGAGAAGCAGACTTTTTGAGGTCCCAGGCGAATGAAGAATACTGGTAAACATGCTTCAAGAAATGTGGGGTGCACTATGCAACCTGCCAGATAACTTGCAAACAATATCAACATGAGGAAGGCCATCTCCACCTGAAACTGAGCTCTTGTTCAGAGCTCAATCTGAGGCCATTTTATCCAACATTAACTCTGAGAGTGTCGGCACTTTTTCACTGCATTCTAATACTCTCAGCATTTATGGAAACTCAGGTGAAAAACCCAAGTCAAATTCTTGAACTTTACACTCAGCCTTCCCTCAATTGAGGAATTCCCTGGTTGATAGTTGTACAGAGACATAATGGATTTTAATGGAGAGGCAAAATGGAATAAGTGATGCCAATAAAAGGAGCAAATCGAGAAAGAAACAAAGTGAGAGCTCTCTTTTGGCAAAGTGGTAGTGTCCCAACCCCTGAATCAAGAGGCCTAGATTCAAGTCCCACCTGCTTCGGAGATGTGTAATAATATTCTGAACAGGTTGATTAGGAAAATAGGCTAAATTAAAAACAAAGATCAAGAAACTATTGGAGTGACACATGGACATTCCATGTAGCTCTAGAAATAAAGTAAAACCTATTAACAAGTTTCAATCTACTACTGTAATCAATCAAACACTCAACTGAATGTTACTTGAAAGGTGAATTAATGAATCTCTTTTGAAGTTAAGTAAAACCAACTGACTGCACTAGAATTAAGAGTCCTAATGATGACCGTGAAGTCGTTGTCCACTGTCAAAAAAAACCTGTCTGGCTCAGTAATGTAATTTAGGGGAGGAAACTGCCATCCTTCCCTGGTCTGATCTACATGTAACTCCAGGCCCAAAGCAATGTGGTTGACTCTTAACTGCCCTCTGGACAATTAAGGATGGACAATAAATGCTGGCCTAGTCAGCAAAGCCCACATCCCGTGGATGAATACAAAAGAAAATTAACAATTTAGTTCAGTGTTAGACCTAGGTGTTAATTGGTCTGAATGTCAGTGATTAACATAGGCTTCTGTTTTGGGATTTTAATATTTATGACTGAACCTTTGACAATTTCCTCTTTCCTTAACATGGATTATTGACTTCCTTTTGTTCATTTGCAGAGAAAAAAGAGACACAAAATCCTCAGAGTAAGTTGGCATTTTTCTTTTTTTAAATTACAAGAAAGTCAGTTATTTAAACCAAAGCTGGATATTTTGAATACAGTATGACTGTCTTCATGTGCTTAAAAAAATGCAATGTTTATCCTTAAAGTTCTGAAAAACGTCCATCGCTATATCAGTAGTAAGCAGATAATAAGTAAATAATTTAGAGGAATGCCTCAGAACTGGAATAAATGATCAAAGAAAATAAATGAGGTGTATTTGCACTGGCAACTTTCACCTGAGCTGGGTGAGTGAACCAGAGAACACCTCATTGCTTGTTACAATCATAGTACCAGATGTAAGTGAAGGTAGAGTTAGTGAAGAATTCCAACTTCAATATTTAAGTGTTTTATGCAACAGCCAATGCAATCTCTGGGACATCAGGATGTATAGCTACAGAGTTTTGATACTTGTTGCATGGAACTGGGGGCTACAGGCAAGGTTATGTTGAATGCAGTGATGTCGGCCTCAGTCCAGATTATGCAATAATATTGAAATTACCTCAGTAAACACTTACATCACCTTTTCCCCTCAATTTATTTGAGGAACATGGCATGACATTCCAATGTCAAAGTTAACATTTCCTTCACAGATGCTGCCAGGCCTGCTGAGCTTTTCCAGCAACTTTGTTTTTGTTATCCGTTGTGTTCTCCAATGACATAACTGATCTACTGGTCAGAATACCAGCACTTTCATCTCCCTTCCCATCAAATATTGTTGTACAAGTGTCTGAAATCGTTGATGAGAGGGATGCTACTTGCTAAGGGATTGGCCAACCAGCAGTATTTTCAGGCTACACTTGCAGGCCTATAAAAACACCAAGAAGCATCTTGCAGCATTCACAAGAAATTGGTGGAGTTGCAGTTTTCCTATACCATCTCTCCTTTTACTATACACATTTTAACTCTAATTCAGAGATAACAAGGTGTGGAGCTGGATGAACACAGCAGGCCAAGCAGCATCAGAGGAACAGGAAGGCTGACATTTCGGGTCTGGACCCTTCTTCAGAAATGGGGGCGGGGAAGGGGACTCTGAAATAAATAGAGGGGGAGGCGATGATGGAAGGTGGATTGAGGAGCAGATAGGTGGAGAGAAGATGGACAGGTCAAGGAGGCAGGGATGGACCCAGTAAAGGTGAGTGTAGGTAGGGAGTTGGGATGGGGGTTGGTCAGTTGGGAGGGAGAGGTGGGTAGATGGGAGGGAAGATGGACAGGTCAAGGTGGCAGCGATGAGGTCAGTAGGTAGGAAATGGGGTTGGGAGTTGGTCAGTGAGGTGGGAGGAGCGGATAGATGGGAGAAAAGACAGACAGGTCAAGGAGGAGGGGACAAGCTGGGCTGGTCTTGGGATGAGATCGGGGTTGGGGAGATTTTGAAGCTTGTGAAGTCCACATTGAGACCATTGGGCTGCAGGGTTCCCAAGCGAAATATGAGGTGCTGTTCCTCCAGCCTTCGGGTGGCATCGTTGTGGCACTGGAGGAGGCCTAGGATGGACATGTCATCCAAGGAGTGGGAGGGGGAGTTGAAGTGTTTCACGACTGGGAGGTGCAGTTGTTTGTCACGACCTGAGCGTAGGTGTTCCACAAAGCGGTCTCAAGCCTCTGCTTGGGTTCCCCAATGTAGAGGAGGCCACATCGGGAACAGCGAATACAATATACCACATTAACAGATGTGCAGGTGAACATCTGTTTAATGTGGAAGGTTTTCTTGGGGCCTGGGATGGGGGTGAGGGGGCAGGTGGAGGGGCAGGTGTAGCACTTCCTGCGGTTTTGCAGGGAAAAGTGCCAGGGGTGGTGGGCTAGTGGGCTAGTGGGGAGTGTGGAGCAGACGAGGGAGCCACAGAGAGAGCGGTCCCTCCGGAAGGCAGATAAGGGTGGGGAGGGAAAAATGTCCTTGGTAATGGGGTCAGATTGCAGGGAGTAGAAGTGGTGGAGGATGATGCATTGAATCCGGAGGTTGGTAGGGTGATACGTGAGGACGAGGGGAATTCTGTCTTTGTTGTTATTGCGGGGACGGGGTGTGAGAGATGAGTTGCGGGAAATGTGAGAGATGCGGTCGAGGACGTTTTCGACCACTGTGGAGGGGGAATTGCAGTCCTTGAAAAACGAGGACATCTGAGATGTTCGGGAGTGGAATGCCTCATCCTAGGAGCAGATGCGGCGGAGGCGAAGGAGTTGGGAATAGGGGATGGCATTTTTGCAGGAAGGTGGGTGGGAGGAGGTGTATTCTAGGTAGCTGTGAGAGATGGTAGGCTTGAAATAGATAGCAGTTTCCAGGTGGTTGCCAGAGATAGAAACAGAGAGGTCGAGGAAGGAGATGGTCCAGGTGAACTTAAGGTTAGGTTGGAAGGTGTTAGTAAAGTGGATGAACTGTTCGAGCTCCTCGTGGGAGCACAAGGCGGCACCAATACTATCATTGATATAACGGAGGAAGAGGTGGGGAATGGGGCCAGAGTAGCTGCAGAAGAGGGACTCTTCCACATATCCTACAAAGAGGCAGGCATAGCTTGGGCCCATGTGGATACCCATGGCCACCCCCTTTGTCTGTAGGAAGTGGGCGCCAACTCTCCGACACCTCCTCCTACCGCCCCCTTGATCATGACCCTACCCCCAACCACCAAAACATCATCTCCCAGACCATCCACAACCTCATCACCTCAGGTGACCTCCCACCCATAGCCTCCGATCTCATCGTTCCCCAACCCCGCACCGCCCGTTTCTATCTCCTTTCCAAAATCCATAAACCCGACTGCCCTGGTCGACCCATTGTCTCTGCCTGCTCCTGCCCCACCGAACTTATCTCCACCTATCTCAATTCCATTTTCTCCCCCTTGGTCCAGGAACTCCCCACCTACGTCCGTGACACCACCCACACCCTCCACCTCCTCCAAAACTTCCGATTCCCTGGTCTCCAACACTTCATCTTTACCATGGATGTCCAGTCCCTATACACCTGCATTCCCCATACAGATGGCCTAAAGGCCCTCCGCTTCTTCCTGTCCCGCAGGCCCGACCAGTCCCCCTCCACTGACACCCTCATCCACTTAGCCAAACTCGTCCTCACCCTCAACAACTTCTCTTTCAATTCCTCCCACTTCCTACAGACAAAGGCGGTGGCCATGGGTACCCACATGGGCCCAAGCTATGCCTGCCTTTTTGTAGGATACATGGAACAATCCCTCTTCCGCAGCTACTCTGACCCCATCCCCCACCTCTTCCTCCGTTATATCGATGACTGTATCGGCACTGCCTTGTGCTCCCACGGGGAGCTTAAACAGTTCATCCACTTTACTAACACCTTCCACCCAACCTTAAGTTCACCTGGACTATCTCTAATACCTCTCTCTCCTTCCTGGACCTCTCTGTTTCTATCTCTGGCAAGCACCTGAAAACTGACATCTATTTCAAGCCTACCAACTCTCACAGCTACCTAGAATACACCTCCTCTCACCCATCTTTCTGCAAGAATGCCATTCCCTATTCCCAATTCCTTCGCCTCTGCTGCATCTGCTCTCGAGATGAGGCATTCCACTCCCGGACTTCCCAGATGTCCTCGTTTTTCGAGGACCGCAATTTCCCCTCCACAGTGGTCGAAAACGCCCTCGACCGCATCTCTTGCATTTCCCACAACTCATCCCTCACACCCCCTCCCTGTAATAACAACAAAGACAGAATTCCCCTCGTCCTCACTTATCACCCCACCAACCTCCGGATTCAACGCATCATCCTCCGCCACTTCCACCATCTGCAATCTGACCTCACTATCAAGGACATTTTTCCCTCCCCACCCTTATCCGCCTTCCGGAGGGACGGATCTGTCCGTGACTCCCTCATCTGCTCCACACTCCCCACTAGCCCCACCACCCCCGGCACTTTTCCCTGCAACCGCAGGAGGTGCTACACCTGCCCCTATACCTCCCCAATCACCTCCATCCCAGGCCCCAAGAAAACCTTCCACATTAAACAGATGTCCACCTGCACATCCGCTAATGTGGTATACTGCATCCACTGTTCCCGTTGTGGCCTCCTTTACATCAAGTGGAGGCTTGGAGACCACTTTGTGGAACACCTACGCTCAGTTCGTGACAAACGACTACACATCCCAGTCGGAAACCACTTTACCTCCCCCTCCCACTCCTTGGATGACATGTCCATCCTAGGCCTCCTCCAGTGCCACAACGATGCCACTTGAAGGCTGGAGAAACAGCACCTCATATTTCACTTGGGAACCCTGCAGCCCAATGGTCTCAATGTGGACTTCACAAGCTTCAAAATCTCCCCTCCCCCCCCCCCCACTTCCTACCTACTACCCTCATCCCCACCCCCTTGACCTGTCCATCTTCCCTTCCACCTACCCGCCCCTCCCTCCCAACTGACCAACCCCCATCACAAGTCCATATCTACACTCACCTTTACTGGCTCCATCCCTGCCTCTTTGACTTGTCCATCTTCTCTCCACCTATCTGCTCCTCAATCCACCTTCCATCATCGCCTCCCCCTCTCTCTATTTGTTTCAGAGTCCCCTTCCCCTCCCCCATTTCTGAAGAAGGGTCCAGACCCGAAACAACTGCTTTCCTGCTCCTCTGATGCTGCTTGGCCTGCTGAGTTCATCCAGCTCTACACTTTGTTATCTCAGACTCCAGCAACGGCAGTTCCTACTGTTTCTTAACTCTAATTCAATTCATTTAAGATGTATGTACCCTTTCTGGAACTATTCAACTTTCTTCCCAAGCTTTTTCTTTCTCAGAGAAGTTTTCTGTAGACACCCTAATGGAATGTTGGCTGTTAGATACTCTTTCAAACATCGATTAGAGTGAAGGCAATATATGCTGTATTTAAGTGGTCAAATTGATGCCTCTGTTGGAATGAGTAGGATTCAGGAAAAGAAATGACAAAAATGAAATGGTATTAGTCCTGAGCTCTACAGAGATCCCAGATTTCATTTTTTTTTGTTTATCGTCATTGTGTTGTGAACAAGGAAATTGAGATGAACCTTCTCAGTGAGATTCAAGTGCTAATAATTTTGTACCAGAGTTCACTTTGACGCCACTTGCTTGTGGAATGTACCATTTTGTGATGCCAACAGTTAAATTTTTTTCAGATGATGCAAGTTAAATGCATAACACAGTGATGACATGTCTGAATGCTGCAGTTATTCATACACAATGCAAACAGATTGTGGGTGTTGCAAAGTTGCATTTGTTAATAAGCCAAGGGTTTCAATTGTAAGCTATAGCTTAACTAGATGCTCTGTTGGAGTATCAGTCTGCATATAAAGCAATAAAAGAGCTCTACAGTTCATGTGTCAAGTAGAGTACTAACCAGGATGATAGTAACCACATTGAACACTTGAGGTATTTGCCTGGTAAGTATCTTTATTTTTTTGTTTGGCAGTTTATTTAATTTGAGCCAAACATTCTGTTCCTAATTCCTGTACATAGTGTCAGCATTGGCTAACACCTCCTGTTCTAGAGAGGATAGGATACCCTGGAATAAGAAGAACCTTGTGTGGCTGATGAATTACTCTAGAAGATAGGAAAAGACATGGTTAATTTGCAAACAGCAATGATCAGCAATGAAATCAATAATCTGTTCTCGTACATGTTGGTGGAGGGCAAAATGTTGCACAATACTCGGTACAAGCTCTCCTGCTCTTCTATGAATCTTTACATCCAACTGAGCAAAAGCTTCAGACCCCAGTTTAATATAAAGGGGGACAATTTCAATGCCCTAACTAATTTCTAGCCAGTCTTGCCAGCTTTACAGGAATACTAGTATCCAACACTACATTTTATCTTCTCCACTTGCTGCCCCCACCTCCCTTTGGAAAGCGCTGGGATACAGCATTGCTGACAGGACCGTGCTGGATCAGTTTCTTCAACCTTAAAACTTGGACAAGCTCTTAGACTTCTGGAAACTCTGGATTCCTGCTTTGCCTATTACAAGAAGTGCGTTAAATCATTGCATATGAACTATAGGTTCAAAATATTTTTATTTCTATCATGTGCCTTCTATGTTTTACTGTTTTAGCATACAACTTGTTCATCACCATTCAATTCAAGATAATACCAGTGAACTTAGAGATTTGGCTAAAAGCAGGGATGGCATCCGGCCTCTCTCCACTCTCCCTATGTTTAATGCAAGAACTGGGGAAAGAGCACCACCACGTCTGCCTTTCAACTATGACACTTCCCGCGTACCTCTTGTATTGGACCAACAGTAAGTTCCCCTTTCCCTTTTGCAAAATTGTCATAGTATAAGAGACAACTGAGCAACAAATTGTGAGTGCTCAGTGACTTTCAATTCTCTGTTGAATATATTGTACATTTACTGCTTATTTTTGCTTGATGTTTAGAAAACTATATTTGATGCTTATTAATTGAACGCTGCAACTTCAATTTTGCATCAAACAATCTGAAATCAAATAAACTTTTTATTGTAGTTAATTACTCACCTGCAATGTCAGCTTGGTCTCATGGTAAATGAAATTGTTAAGATTGCTGCAAGTATATGCTTGTTTTCCCTGTAGCTAGTGTTGTTCAGAGACAGTTACAAAAGCCTTGTCATTGTACAGGAATTTAAAATATTTTTAAAAATTAATTCATAAAATTTCCAGATTGTGTGACAAATATAAAAATTGGAGTTGGTGCCAGATTGAAATTGCAGAGGACCCATAACATCCACACCTTGCATTTATATCATACCTGTAACATTGCAAAATGTCCCAAAATACTTCATGGTCACTGACAAAGAGTTAGTTTTTAAGAACTGTTGTAAAACAGGAAAGAAATGTAAAGGTGGAGAGGTTTTGTGAGGAAATTCTACAGTTTGAGGTATTTATATTTAAGAGTAGTCACTACGGTGGAGAGATTAAAATAAGTGAAGCAGAAAAGGCCAGAACTGGAAGAAGATGGAGATGTAAACTCAGATTGCTGCATAATCACCAAATGAAGATAGTTTTTATTTCTTCCAATTTGCACTTAAAAGACAGTTATAAAATGTTATTGCAGGGATGTGGAGTAGCACTGTGTGTGCATTTTTTTAAAAAAAGTGTCTGTATAGCTCTTATCTAGATGGCTTTCAGCGCTAAATATTAAGATCTAACATAAAACATTTAAAGTAAATGAGTGGACTATACTACATGTCATATTACAATAGACAAAAAGCTGATGTTTCAGGTAGAAGATTTTATTAAGCTGTAAAATAAATCCTGTAGTACAATTTTTAAAGAGGTCACTTTGCTCACTTCACTAACTAATTTCCATTTTAGCATCATCTGCTGTAATTGGCTTTCAAACATTCGTTAAACAGTATACTACCTCTTAATGACACAAGTACCTAATGAAATGGTATAAAATATTGAGTAATGAAATTCACTTAATTGTACAGAAGAAACTGATGAGACTCTTTTTTCTCTCCTCAATATGACATCTTGCTCCAGACTGAGTTGAAAGAAGTAAAATTATTTAGTCGCTTAGAACTTGAGTATTACTTAAAAGATAATGTGCTGGTGATTTGTCAGGCTTTACATCCCAGTGCCTAACCGATAGTATCAAACAGTTTGCTCCTTCTACTGTTCACAAAGGCTAAGAACTGACCGCACTTAAATAGCTTGTGCTTGCAAACCTCAGAACCTAGTGTCCAACATTAGGTGTGATGGTTAGATTAAACAACACATGCCAAACAATCCCAATTGAGCTTAGAACTGCATGCACAACCAAGTTAAGATTATCAGTTGGACTCACTGTGTAGATCAATCACGCATGCTAGAAGCTGCGCATGTCCTTTGCAAATGAAAAGGAAATGAAATTGAAAATATGGCAGGTGGGGCACCCTGACAAAACCGTGTTTCTAAAATAAGCTCCATAACACAGGTACTAGATGGCTCTAAATTTTATTTATTCTGACATTTATGGCTTTATAGCATTATACATTTCATGACAACATTATGATACATTCAAGTTTCATATTTACAAGATTTACAAGTAAAAATAACAATGTAAATGAAAAGAATAAAGATAATTATTTAAAAATTCAAACTACAATTATAGATGTGCTTCGTTTACAGTGAATCCTTCAATACTTGTCACATTAGCCTTCTCAGCAAAAATGACAAGTTTATTTCTTTCATGACATGAGATCAATAAAAAAGACAACATTTTATAACTTATAATCAAAATGTAAAAAGGTATGTTAATAAATATTGCAACATAAATACTTAAAGAAAGTTTACATAGTCTATTTTTGCCTTGTTTCCTGAGCAGCCATAAGAATGAGCAACTCAACAATTTCAACAATCTTTGAAAATGATCTGAATATAGGTACAGAACTCCCCGCGTATGTAAAACCAAACTCATTTCAGGCAGCTGACAGGGACATCTAATAAATCCCTTACCCATTTGGCATCCATTTCCCACACAGCATATCCCAATACAAATGTCGTCAATGAAACTGTGATTTCATGCTCAAACATAACGGAATAAAAAGGAATTTCTAACCCAGGTTATCCTGGAAGGTAATTACAAATTTGGATTAAAATCCAGCATGGGATTAAAAGAATTTTTCACTTTTTTTGTATAGGAATTTGCCTAGATTAGTAATTACTAGATTTAGCAGATAAGTATGTATTAAATTTGCACATTTTAGCTATTGTCATTTATTCATGATTGAAAACATTTTGTTTTCATAGGGAGCCTTATAGTGACCCCTATCCAAGGTGAGTTTGCCATCAAGTTGTAAATTAACAAGCTTAATTAAATGATATTAAATGATTTTAAACATTATTGAGCTAGCTGGTGGTTTAAATACAAATCCAAACAGATTTGACCAACTAACGAACATAATAGCAATCTGCTTGTAGCAGATCATTCACACCACCTACAGCTCAATGCATGATACTGCTACAGTAAGTAAATTATCTAACAGCCATAGTGCTTTCTTTATGGATTTTGTTTTTTGCAGAAACGAGCCAAAAACACAACAGCAAGAAACTGGTAGGTATTTCAACATCATAAGAATGTAATAGTATGTAACTTCTAAAGTACAGAAAGATTGAGATATTATTTAAACATTTTGTTAACATGGGCATTAGGAATATAGGACCAGAAACAAGCCATGCAGTTGCTCCAATCTGTTCAACAATTTAATTAAATCATCGCTGTTCTGTTTTTAACTAACTTTCTGTATATTCCTTAGCTCCTGATCCCTTAACACCATTACCTAACTAAAAAAAAAAAATCAATCTTCATTTTGACATTTTCAATTGATATATCCTCAATTGCTACAAGACTTCTGTTACCAGTTTTCTATGAAGGAGTGCATTCTGACATGCTCCCGACCTGCTTAGTGCTAATTTTGATGTTATGTGCCTTGTTCTGATCTACCCTTCCAGAAGAAGTAGCTTCTTTCTATCTACCCTATTACATTATGTTATCATCTTAAACACTTTAATTGAATCTCCCTGTTAGTCTCCCATACTCATCCAGGAATGTTGCCAGTGTTTCATTACTCTCCCGTTGATGGTGGACAGGTGTTGGGGAATCAGAAGGTGAGTTACTTGGCACAGACTTCCCAATCTCAGACTGGTTTTTGCAGCCACAGTATTTATGTCGTCTAGTCACTGATATCCCCCAGGATGTCGATGGTGGAGGATTCAGCGTCGGTAATGCCAGTAAATGTAAATTACAGGAAAGTAAAGTTTATATGCATATTAAAATAAAGAGATAGTCAGAGTAAAGAGACACAGTAAGGAAGGCGATGCCAGAGAGACACCCCTGCCTAAATCATTTCATGATTTTCAATTTGGCCAGGGTTGGAGGGTTTGAGCTATCAGGAGAGGCTGTATAGGCTGGGGTTTTTTTCCCTGGAGTGTTGGAGGCTGAGGGGTGATCTTATAGAAGTTTATAAAATCATAGGGGCATGGATAGGGTAAATAGACAAGGTATTTTTCCCTGGGGTGGGGGAGTCCAAAACTAGAAGGCATAGGTTTAAGGTGAGAGGGGAAAGATTTAAAAGGGACGTAAGGGGCAACTTTTTCATGTAGAGGGTTTTGCGTGTGTGGAATGAGCTGCCAGAGGAAGTGGTGGAGGCTGGTACAATTACAACATTTAAAAGGCATCTGGATGGGTACTTTAACAGGAAGAATTTAGAGAGATGTGGGCCAAA
Source organism: Rhincodon typus (assembly GCF_021869965.1). Taxonomy (NCBI): domain Eukaryota; kingdom Metazoa; phylum Chordata; class Chondrichthyes; order Orectolobiformes; family Rhincodontidae; genus Rhincodon; species Rhincodon typus. The sequence goes on from NC_063361.1 coordinate 19,144,121, forward strand.
CGCTTGAAAATGGGACTAGATTTATTTAGGATATCTGGTCGGCATGGACGAGTTAGACCGAAGGGTCTATTTCCGTACTGTATATCTCTATGACTCTATGACTCTAAATGGGTCATTCTCACATCGGCAGACTGTGGCAAGTGGGACCCACAAACATCAGTACTTGAGTCTCAGCTGTTCACAATCTTTATCAATGGTTTAGATATGGAGACCAACTAGAATATTACCAATGTTTTTGATATTACAAATCTCAGCAGGACTGTGTGTTGTGGTGAAGGTTTAAAACATTTTCAGGAGGATTTAGACAGGCTTAGTGATTGACCAAGACATGGCCAATTTTACTTAGTGAATACTGAATGTTTGAAATTATGAAGCCAAGAGGATTGTGGATTTTACATATATCTAAAGTGGATATTGATACATTTTTGATTATTAATGGCATAAATAGTTATGGGGATAGTGCGCATAAAACAAATTGATATGTTCATTCAGCCATGATCTGATTAAATAACCAAACAGGCTCCATGAGTTAAATGGTCTATTCCTATCCCTATGTTCCAATGTAGTAGGTAATATATTTATTATCAGTGCTAACCCCAATGCCTGCCACATATCTTTATTACAAAGGAACTACTCTTTCATGGATGTTGAAACTTAAAAGTGTGTTTCTTTTTAATTAGGTACATAAAGGCGTAAAGAAAAGGCTGTGGACTGGATACTAATCACGCCAATACAAAATGTTATGCTTTCTATAATGAAAATGAGAAAGAAGCCATGATGGAAATGCATGTGCACTTAGATTTATGCCATTGATTTCTAATGATCATACAGTATGTGTTCTGTAATGTCTGCTGACATTTGTAGCGCTTCATTCAAACTTGGTATTGTTACAAGGAAATTGCAATGCATAATTTCAGCAAATTAATGTGTTATGACCATAACACCTTTGTGAAAATACCAAAGAACAGTAATAAGTGTTTTACCAGATTTGTATGGAAATATCAGTCCATGGGCTTTTAGCTTTATGTTAAATTACACACAATAACCTGAATGAAGTGATCTAGTTACAAGGCAATGACGCACCAAAAAAAAAGCAAAGATTTAATGGTTTATAGATAGTATCTGAGTCTTTATGTGGAATTAATGCTTAATCTAAATATTGTTTTCTGCAATGTAGGCTTTATAGGCTCTTTATGAATTTCATTTCTTTCCCCTACTTGTACAGAGTACATTTTGTGGATTGGGTATTGGAGCACATTTAATTCCATTAAAACAATGGAACCAAATATCAGATGCCATGGAGCCCTGGTAGCCAATCCAATACAACCCATTTTGCACCACTGCCCAAGACAAATGTCACACAATGTATGTCTACAGAGAGTCACCTTGTGCTAAGTTTACTAGTAGTTTCAAGGATGAAAGATGCAATGAATGACACAGTGCAAATGATTTTCAACAGATTACTGTGAAACAGAAAATAAATTGCAAAATATATTTGTATCTTACATTTGAGATGGAGCTCCTAATTTTTATTTTGTATTTAAATTAAATACATAGAAGATTAATGACCTTTTACAATAAATTCTAAATTCCTATGTAATACAAAACCCATCACTCTCAAGTATATAACACAACTTTCCATTATCTGAATTCATTGTTTACACATTGCATGTGTTTGCTTCAAAAAATTACTTCTTTAACATTGTTCCATGATACATGATGCTACAGCGATAATCGGTTAACTCTGTATTCTAAGTCAATGGGAAGAGAATACAAATTAAAGATGCGCATTTGCCAGTAATTTCAGAGTTCTCCTCATTTTTGAGAATAAGTGCTCTGTCTGTTTTTACACTGTTTTAAAGAGAAACTTCACTGTTCATAGAAGGCTGGCCCTTCATTGACAATGGCTCTTGGATTATCAGGGATGAAGGATGAAGTCTATTCAATGCCAAAGCCTGTAACACATGCAGTAATGCATTAGAAATCTGAGACACAACAAATAATGTAAATTATGCAAGCAGTAAATAATGTGACCTGACCACAGTTAGAATGGATGCTTTAGAATTCTCCCTTTGTCTAGTCTCTTAACACTCTCACATTTAGGTGGTCTGATGCATTACATCAGTTCCACTATTGACAGTTTCTTGACATCAGCCACATCCTCTCCCATGGATGTGAATTCTTTCTATACCTCCATTCCACATCAGGATGGACTGAAGGTTCTTCATATCTTCCTTGGAAGGAGCCCTTAACAGTCCCCATCCACCATCACCCTTCTTTGCCTGGTTGAGCTTGTTCCAACTTTGAGCAATTTCTCCTTTAATTGCCTCACTTTCTCCAGGTCAAAAATCACATGACACCAGGTTATAGTCCAACAGGTTTATTTGAAGACACAAACTTTTGGAGTCTTGCACTCTGAAAGCTTGTGTCTTCAAATAAACCTGTTGGACTATAGCCTGGTGTCATGTGATTTTTGACCTTGTCCACCCCACTCCAATACCAGAACCTCCACATCATCACTTCCTCCAAGTAAAAGGTATGGCTATGAACATCTGCATGGGTAACAGTATGCCTGTCTCTTTGTGGGGAAAAGCAGAACACATTTCAGTCCAACTTGGGTTCCCTCCCTCAAATCTTTCTCCAGTATATCGATGAGTCACCAATGCAGTTTCCTGTTTTTGTCTGGATTTGGATAAATGAATCAATTTCGATTCCAATTTAAATTCTTCACCTGGTCATCTGCAATTTGTTCCTTTGCTTTCTTGACTTCACTGCTTCCATTTCTAGGGATAGTCTATCCACTAATAGAAGGTGTAACGCTTGCCCTTTTACCTTCTCCTCCTCATTGTCTAAGGCAGCAAACACACCTTCCAGGTGAAGCAGTTGTCCTTCTTTCAATCTGGTCTCCCGTATTCACAACTCACAATGTGGTCTCCTCATTGGCAAGATCAAACACAGACTGGGTGATCACTTACTCAGTGTCTCTCCGCTGTCCTCAAAAATGACCCTGATTTTCTCATCACTTACAATTTCTATGTGTCATCTTGCTCTCGTGCTAACGTTTCTGTCTTAGGCCTGCTGTAGTGTTCCAGCAAGGCCCAACGTAAGCTGGAGGAACAGTGCCTTATTTTTCACTTAAGAAGTTCACAGCCTCAGAATTCTGTATTGAGTTCAACAACTTCAGACCATGAATTCTGTCCTCCATGTGTCATGTCTGTATGTGTTTGCTCCCAGCAAAGTTGACCTAATTTTTGCTATTAACATTGCCATTAACACAAAGTCTTCAACTACATCATTCCTCTGTTACTATTAGCATTCCCTTTGCCTTTTGTTCTGATCACTTTTGCCATCTGTTCCACTTGCTCTTCCCCACCTTTCTCAACAGCATTAAAACTATCACATTTCCAGCCCCTTTCAGTTCTACAGTGGAGATATTTTGGACTTGGACTTAAAACGTGAACTCTGTTTGTCTCTCCGTGGATGTTGCCAGACCTGTTGAGATTTTCCATCATTTTGTTTTTCTTTCAGGTCTCCAGCATCCTTAGTGCTTTGCTTTTGCTTTAGCTATCTCTACTAGTTGTCCTAATTTTGTTTTGGTAGTCACCTGCCAATTTTTACAGAGGGCACAAATCTTTTTTGCCTGGAGTCCAAGCAAAATTGTTTGCAATTAATGAAAAGCTGACTTTAATATTTTGTACCCAATTAATGTAGCATTAGCAAATGTCATGTTTTTTACAGTAACAGATAAGTAATGAAATGAGTTGGTTTTGAATTACAATACAAGGTCAGGCCAAAGTCTCTGAAGTAGCAAACTTATTTTGTAATTAGCCCTGGCTCATTGGGCAGCATTCTGACCTCTGGTTGTGGCTTCAAGTATAACTCCCGGATTTGAGGACAAAAATGTAGGCTGATGCACCTGCCTAAGACTGAGGGAGTGCTACTACGTCCGAGGTACCTCAAAATAAGGTGCCATCTCCCCCGTCAGGTGGATGCAAAAGTCCTGTGGCGAAATTTCTAAGGACAGCAGAGGAGTTGGCCCCATGCACTGGTCAATATTCATTCCTCAATCAACATCACAAAAAAATTTACCTGCTCAGTATCAATTTTATCTATTGGTGGGAGTTTATAGTGTGCACATTGTCTGTTGTTTCCTGCATTCCAAGCATTACTCTTCAAAAAACATTTCATTGGCTGTAAAGCATTTTGGAAGTTTCTGAGGTAACGGAAGTCACTCCAAAAATGCAAGTCCTTCTGCTCCTACAAGAACTCTGAAACTTGTTTCACACAAAATAGAGTTAGAATCGTAATGGAATAGTATATCAAGTGCTGCCTGTAACAATCCCTCTTCCGTACCTACACCGGCCCTAAACCCCACCTCTTCCTCCGTTACATTGATGACTGTATCGGCGCCGCCTCGTGCTCCCACGAGGAGCTCGAACAGTTCATCCACTTCACTAACACCTTCCACCCCAACCTTAAGTTTACCTGGACCATCTCTAACACCGCTCTCCCCTTCCTGGACCTCTCTGTCTCCATATCGGGCAACCACCTAGAAACCGATATTCATTTCAAGCCCACCGACTCCCACAGCTACCTAGAATACTCCTCCTCCCACCCACCTTCCTGCAAAAATGCTATCCCCTATTCCCAATTCCTTCGCCTCCGCCGCATCTGCTCCCAGGATGAGGCATTCCACTCCCGTACATCTCAGTTGTCCTCGTTTTTCAAGGACCGTAACTTCCCCTCCTCGGTGGTCGAGAACGCCCTCAACCGTGTCTCCCACATCTCCCGCACCTCATCCCTCACACCCCGTCCACGCAATAAAAACCAAAAAAGAATCCCCCTCGTCCTCACGTACCACCCCACCAACCTCCGGATCCAACGCATCATCCTCCGACACTTCCGCCATCTGCAATCCGACCCCACCACCAAAGACATCTTTCCCTCCCCACCTTTATCTGCTTTCCGGAGGGACAACTCTCTCCGTGACTCCCTTGTCCGCTCCACACTCCCCTCCAGCTCCACCACACCCGGCACTTTTCCCTGCAACCGCAGGAAGTGCTACACCTGCCCCCATACCTCCTCCCTCACCGCCATCCCAGGCCCCAAGAAGACTTTCCACATCAAGCAGATGTTCACCTGCACATCTGCCAATGTGGTATACTGCATCCGCTGTACCCGGTGTGGCTTCCTCTACATCAGGGAAACCAAGCGGAGGCTTGGGGACCGCTTTGCAGAACACCTACGCTCGGTTCGCAATGAACAACTGCACCTCCCAGTCGCGAACCATTTCAACTCCCCCTCCCATTCCTCAGACGACATGTCCATCCTGGGCCTCCTGCAGTGCCACAACGATGCCACCCGAAGGTTGCAGGAACAGCAACTCATATTCCGCTTGGGAACCCTGCAGCCCAATGGTATCAATGTGGGCTTCACAAGCTTCAAAATCTCCCCTCCCCCTACCGCATCCCAAAACCAGTCCAGCTCGTCCCTGCCTCCCTAACCTGTTCTTCCTCCCACCTATCCCCTCCTCCCACCTCAAGCCGCACCTCCATCTCCTACCGACCAACCTCATCCCGCCCCCTTGACCTGTCCGTCCTCCCTGGACTGACCTATCCCCTTCCTAACTCCCTACCTACACTCACCTTTACTGGCTCCATCCCCGCCTCTTCGACCTGTTTGTTTCCTCTCCTCTATCCCTCTTCTATCCGCCTCCCACTCTCTCCCTATTTATTTCGGAACCCGTTCCCCTCCCCCTTTTCTGATGAAGGGTCTAGGCCCGAAACGTCAGCCTCTCTGCTCCTATGATGCTGCTTGGCCTGCTGTGTTCATCCAGCCCTGCACCTTGTTGTCTCGGATTCTCCAGCATCTGCAGTTCCTACTATCACTGCCTGTAATGGTTGGCTGAGCCAATATCTGCTATTTTATGACACAAGTTTCTACTCTGGAGTTGCGTGTGATGATCTCATCAGCGAGTTAATGTCTCGAATTCATTGCATGCAAATAAACTGAAAAAATGCATGAAGTGAAATAATCATCAGGATGTGAAGTAGTTTCACCTTTCAATTCACGAAATAGTGCTGTAATACGGTATAATATCTATGCTACTTTTTGCATTTTGAAGTTATGCTTGCATTTTATCACCGCTGTGAGAATTTAATGTAATGCCATACCAGCAGCACAGCACCATTTTTATGCCCAAAGATTGACAGTTTCCTGGGAACAGCTTTGTGGCCATACAATTATTGATAGTTTAGAGTGACTACATGTTATGGAAAGATAACGCAGAGAATGAGGGTTTCAAATTTACCCAGATACAGAATTTTAATTCAGCCTAAAAAGCTGGGCAGAAAAAGCAGTACAAGCAGCGATAAAAGTATCTTTTACTGGTGTGTAAATGGAACATTACGTTGTACATTTCCATATATTCACTCTGAACAACAACTCCAAACAGTTTGGCTGGGGCCTGTGATCTGTTCGAATGTGGCTGGGGAGGGTAGAATTTCTGTAATTGGAGCTATGAAGTTGATTTGAACTATAATTGACCAGAAGTAAACTTGGACCAATGAATTTAAGTGGTAGCTAATGACAGAATAACAGTGATAGCCATTACAGATCAGTGGTTTCAGATCCTCCCCCCTCATTCGCCCACCCTCAAATAGGCCATAGGGGATGTAAGGCAGCCAATCAGCAGTCAGCATCGGGGAACCAATCACTGGACTGCACAGCTCAGGGCCAATCAGGTAACAGCAGTGCGGGCCCATGGTCTATATAAGAGCTGGTGCGCAGTACCTTCTCTCCGTTCGGCCCCTTGTCTCCCGGTCAGTAATTGTGTGGAATCTTTGGCTCATGTTACCGCCGGCCAAACTACACCCTGGCGATCTCCCTAAGGGCGTTTCAGCTTATAACTGTCCTTCACTCCAAACAGGGTTAAACTAAACGGCGTTTCCAAAGACCTGCCTTTGGGTCCCGTCAACGAGTCTGAAATAATTACACAGTTGGCGCTGCGCCCGTTTTCGGACCAATTTCTTCAACTCGGTGGCTCGAAAGCTGAAAACTCCCTCTCCATTTATCCCCGTTGGCTGGTGATAAAATAATTGTAAGTTCAGCCTCGATTTCCACCCCCACCCCGTCTCCAGAATAGTTGGCAGCTCCGGCTTTCTAGAACCAACATCCCGCGCGTTTTGCTCAATGTTTGATAACTTTTTCCGCTGTCTTTCAATCCATCCGAAAGATTTACACCACCCACCCTGGCAATACCCACATTGAGATATAACATTCTTCAGCCTGAAGAAGATTTTTTGTTGTGTTTGTGTGCTGACGATAAGAGACTTTATTGTCAGTGTAAACCTACAATTGCCCGAAACAGCTAAAAATGAGTTAAGGGTCCAGACCCGAAACGTCAGCTTTCCTGCTCCTATGATGCTGCTTGGCCTGCTGTGTTCATCCACCTCTACACCTTGTTATCTCAGATTCTCCAGCATCTGCAGTTCCTACTATCTCTAACAATGAGTTAGTCCGGAACAAAACCACCACGACAGCGCAGAAAATAGAAACTGGGATTCTGGAATGTAACATTCACTAAATTTTCTAATGTCACTTTATTCCGAATTCATAGAGAATTTCATTTCAGAACTGTATGAAGTTCAGAAATGTAATTAAATCACATAATCTGATGGACTGATCTCAGACTGCGCCTCGATTCTTCAAATAGTTTTTAAAAAGCACACAAATACCTGTACCCTACTCAGCAAACTCGCTCTCGTTTCTGAATTAGGAAATGAACGCACCGAGAGTATGATTAATTTAAACGTACAAACTGTCACAAGGTACATCCTAGTGTTTGATTTCCTTCGTTCATGAACAAGGAAGTTAAACCGAATGTAACATTTCCAAAGCAAACCAAAATTGGATTGAAAATGCGAAAGGGGAAAAAGTGTCCCATCACAAAATAAAGCAAGCAATTCATCCGGATTGTGCCGTTAAAGATTACGGCGCAAAGATCTATAAATACTTAACATCGAGAAACTAACAATTAAAATCAGCCGAAGTTGTGTGTTACCCCCGAAGCTCCTATCCAACTTGAGATCGGACTGCCGGAGAAATGCAAGTGTCGAACAGGGTCACTGTGGAGTGCGGTGAAAAATAGGAAGCGTCGTTTGCAACTTTTTGTTACTTTACACAGAACGGCCCGTGGGGAGTCTTTCCAAATCACGGTGACGTAGCAGATGTGTGGCCAGAATTGCTACATTTCTGATATCTCACAAACTTTCCTCACCCTGAAGTCAGCGGAGTTTCACTAAACTCAACGCTTTGGCAGGCGGCTGTTTATTCTAGCTATGGATTTGAGAAACGGACAAAGTGTTCAATTCACCGTCGCTTGAAAGAGAAAGTCAAAAGTCACACGACACCAGGTGAGAGTCCAACAGGTTTATTTGAAATCACAAGCTTTCAAATAAACCTGTGATTTCAAATAAACCTGTTAACTATAGCCTGGTGTCGTGTGACTTTTGACCTTGTCCACCCGAGTCCAACACCGTCACCTCCTCCACATCATTGCTTTAAAGAGAAGCCAGAGTTTTATTCATACAAAAGTTGGTGTTTGTTCAGTTCTTTAACACTGTGATAAAGAACGCGTTCCTATTTTGTAGAAACACGCTGGCGAACCCACTCAATATTTAAAATAAACTTTAAAAACTAAAAAAAAACCGTGAAAGGACTGCGGATGCTGCAAATCAGAAACAAAAAAAAACCCAGAAATTGCTGGAAAAGCTCAGCAGGTCTGGCAGCATCAGTGGGGAGAAATCAGAGTGATAAGGGTCCAGTGATCCTTAAAAAAAATAAAAATAAAATCTTGCTGTTGGAATTAGTGGTGCTTCTAAAAGTACAAAGCGCCAAGGTATGGGAAATAAACGAAATTGTTAAGCACTCCGATTCGCTGACTTGGATTTGTACAAACTCACCTATTTTAGTTTTAAGCTGGTCTTGCTTGTAGCGGCTATCTCCTCCATGGATCCAGACGGCTCTGAGTTACCTGTGCGAACATTGAGCTGTTTTCACTACTATTCCTAGAAAGCGTAGCGACCAAGCAGCCAAGGTCACAGTTCCTTTAGTGGGAGGCCGTACATTTGAAGGTTCAGCTAGAGAGACCGGCACGTCCTCCTGGCGTTCTTCCCTCCCCTCCCCTCCCCCATTTCTCACAAACATTTATTCAACTCCTTGAAGGCATTTGCCTCCATCGCTCTGTCTCCAGATTTACTCCACGCTTCGGTTTTTACTTGTGCGAACAAGCGTTTCTTGACAGCACTGTTTTGCAGGTTGAACGGGCCCCCAGTTTTCTCTACACGCCCTCCCCCCTCAGTTTTACATAATGCTACTGTTTTTTTTTATTAAACTGTTTTAGCAGTTTTATTCTTTAAGATCCGGGCTGCGCCTTCTGGAGACAAAATGCCCTAGTTTCTCAAGTCTTTTCTCATTTTCATAGCTCAGATAGCTTCTCGTTGCAATGCCTTTAGCTCTGAAGCATTTCCTTTGTTATTTGGTGGCCAGAATGTTAGCCTTTGACTAGAGCACTATATAAATGAATTATTCCGTGCCCTAATGTAAGTTCCACTGTTTAACTACCCAACCCTCAATTACACAAGCTTTTCCTGTCAGTAAACAGATAAGATGATAAGAACACCGAGTAGACATAATTGATCAAATGCAACTTTGTTGAGCACAATGCTGATTTCAGCGTTAATACTTGCTTCTTGGTGGCATAAGCCATCAACATCTGTCCTGAACGCTTTAAAGATTTTAGCATACAAGCCAGTTATTGTCATGGGGATGAATTAAAATTGTACATTCTTTGCAAGTTATCTAAAAGAGAGATGCTTTCAGTACCAAAATTAATCATAAATATAGGGTTTGCTACAGTTTTACTTCTGCCTTGCCATCGTTTCTGTACCATCCTTGGTTCTTCATTTCCAATGATATACCTCTCCTATACAAAGTCAAAGTCACCAAAGTCCTTTAAAAGCTGCTCTCTCACTAGAGAGGCACAATTGACAGTGAATTTGACCTGAGGGTCACTGTGCCTCAGACAAGGGGAAGAGGGCATGACCTCTATAGTGACCTCAACTGATATGGAGATTGAACTCATACCATAGGCATCACTCTATGTTGCAAATCAGTGGGCCAGCCAACTCAGCTTCTTTGCTTCCTCCCTATTTGCTATCTACTAGCATGACTGGAAAAAGGGGTCATAGTGTTAAGATTGGGGTGGCAGATTTAAATCAGAGATGAGAAGAAATTACTTTTCATAGATGATTGTTAATGTGTAGAATTCACTAGCTCAGGATGTGGTGGATGCTGAGACACTGAGTAAATCTAAGGAGAATATGGACAGGTTTTGAATTGGTAATTGGTTGATGTGTGATGGAGATCAGGCAGGGAAGTGGAATTGAGGTTGAAGTGAGATCAGCTGTGATTGTATTTAATGACGGAGCAAATTGCCTACTCCTGCTCCATCAGAGATAATTAAAACTGCCGATGCTGGAGTTAGAGATAACACAGTGTGCAGCTGGAGGAACACAGTGGGCCAGGCAGCATCAGAGGAGCAGGAAAGTTGACGTTTCTGAAGATGGGTCCCAACCCAAAACATCAACTTTCCTGCTCCTCTGATGCTACCTGGCCTGCTGTGTTCCTCCAGCTCCACACTGTGTTGTCTCTTACTCCTGCTCCATGTTCTTATCGATCTTTATCTTGCTGCCTTACCATGCCTATAAACTTTGACTTTCTCAGCCAAAGTTTACAACCATTTTGACTGTCATTTCAGACCGAATCACGTTTCCCTGATGCATTCTTTTCTTCTTTAGACTTTCTCTCTCCTTTCATTATCCAAACCATCAACCATTTATGTTAAATGCTCTCAATAACTGATCATCCACATTCTATATCCTCACCTTCACCAAGACTGCCTACTTCACATCATCATGGAGTTATTCTGACACAAAAATAGCCACTGAACCCATGAAGTCTATGCTGTCTCTCAGTAGAGTAGTCCAGTCAGTCACTTTGCCTGCTCTTTTCTTAAGTGCCTGTCCAATATCTCTTTGAAATCAGTCATTGTATCTCTAGATACTATCCATTGCTGCATAAAATTCTTCCTCAAATCCGTCTTTCATTTCTTGCCATAACCTTAAACCTGTGTCTTCATGCTTTTGAACCATCCACTGATGGAAGCAGTTCTTGCTTGTCTTTATTAATTAACCCTGCACACATCTATTAACTCTCCCCTCAATCTCCTTTTCATCTATGAGAACAACTCAGCTTCTCCAATCCAACCTTCAAGCTAAATCCCTTCAAGCTTTGAACTATTCTGGTAAATCTACACTGCAGTATGTTATGGCCTCACATCTTTTCCAAAGTGTAGTAACCAGAACTTGATGCAACACTTTCATGTTAGATGGACCAGGATTTTTTTAAAAATCAGCATATTTTCCCTGATTTTGTATTCAAGGCCTTTATTTGTGAAGCTCAAGATCTTACATGTTTTGCTAACCATTCTCTCAATATGTCTTATCACCTTCCAAGATCCATGCAAATAAATCTTCAGGTCTTGGTCCTTGAATATTCTTTAAAACTGTGCTATTTCATCTATAGAGCCACTCCACATTCCTTCTGTCAAATGCATCATCTCATTCTCTGTGTAAATTCTATTTGCCATTCTGCTGACCTGTTTAAGTCTTGTTATATTCAATTTGCATCATCCTTATTGTCTATCATGCCACAAGATTTTTGTTGATGCATTTTGAAATTTTACTCTGTAAACTCATCTCCAAGTAATTTATATATCCAAGTCACAAGGAAACAGCATCCTAGCATTAGTCCTTATTCATAACCCTGGCCTGCCATCCTCCAGTCTAAAAAAATTACAATCACTCTGCTTTATGTCCTTTAGCCACATTTTATTCAAGCTGATTCTGACCTTTCTGCTTTATGAACCTCAATTTTGATAACTAGTCTTTTATGTCCAAAGCTTTTTTAAAAATATGGACAACATTTATGTCATATTACATCAAATTTCTCTGTCACTTTGTTAAAAAGTTAAATGAAGTTAGAATGTAACGTCACCTGATGTTGACCTTGCCTGAGTTCATCTGTTGATGAAATTTGCATCATGCCTTTATTAACTCTGGACTGGACCATGTCAACATACTTAGGGCTGATCTCCCCCATTTTGTCTTCTATAAACTTGAGGTCATCCAAAGTTCTTCTGCTCATGTCCTTATTTTCACCAAGTCCCATTCAGTTTCTACCTCTGAACTCGCTGGCTTACACATGCCCCCGATAATGTAAGACCTCAACTTGAAAATTCTCATCCTTGTTTTCAACTGCTTGATGGACTCACCCCTCCATATCACTTCCAGGGTCACCCACCTGAGATTTCCTCACTCTTCTAATTCTGACCTCTTGGGCATTTCTGATTTTAAAATTTTTCAAAGTGTGAAGTCAATGTGAATCAGGAGAAATTTCTGCACTGGTTGGAGTCATAACTAATACAAAGGAAGATGTTTCTGATCTTTGGAGGCCAGTCATCTCAACCCAGCAAGATGATTGAAGGAATTCTTCATGTAGTGTGTTAGTCGTAAACATCTTCAGTTGCTTCATCAATGACCTACTCTCCACCACAAGCTCAGAAGTGGGGATATTCACTGATCATTGCACTGTGTTCCATTCCATTTGCTTCTCTTCAGATACTGACATAGTACCTGCCTAAATACTGCAAGCTCTGGATAATATTCAGGCTTGTTTTCATTTATTTATTCATTTGATGTGGGCATCAATGGCTGGGCCAGATTATGTTTCCTATTCCTAATTGCCTAGAGGACAGTTAAGAATCAACCAGATTGCTGTGAATCTGGAGTCACGTGTAGGCCAGACCACGTAAGAATGGCAGATTTCCTTCCCTAAAGGACATTAATGGACCAAATGGGTTTTTATGACAGTTAACAATGGTCACACAGTTGCCTTTAGCTTAATATACACACCACACTAGTTTTAGGCAATGATGATCTCCAGCAAGAGAGTCTAACCATCTCCCTTTGACATCTCAAGGAATCATCATTGGTGAAGCCTTCCTTATTGAAACCTGGGGATTAACGTTAACCAGGAACTAAACGAGACTGGCCATAAGAATACTGTGGCTACTACAGCATGTCAAAGGTAGGGAATTCTGTTGCAAGTAATTCATCTCCTGTCTCCCAAATGCCTATCCACCATCTATTAGGCTTGGGCCAGGACGTGATGGAATCTCTTCCACTTGTTTGCATGAGTGCAGCTCTAATAGCACTCAATAATTTTAACACTATCTGAGCCAAAGCAATCCAATCATTTCGCACCCCATCCACAACTTTCAACATTCACTTCCACCACCACTAGGTCACAGTGGAAGCAGAGAGCATTATGTACAAGATACACTGCTGTTACTTGGCCAGCCTTCTTTGACAGCACATTTCAAACACATGTCCTTTACCATAAAAGGACCTGAATATGGAAGCATCAACACCTGCAAGTTTCCTCCAATGCACATACTGTCCTGATTTCATAGAATTCCTACAGTGTGGAAGCAGGCCATTTGGCCCATCAAATCCACACCAACTTTCCGAAAAGCACCTCACCCAGACCCACCCATCCTTGTAACCCTGCATTTGCTATGGCTAACCCACCTAGCCTGCACATCCCTGGACATTATGGGCAATTTAGCGTAGCCAGTCCACCTAACCTGCACATCTTTGGACTGTGGGAGGAAACTGGTGCACCCAGAAGAAACCAATGTAGACATGGGGGAGAATATGCAAACTCCATGCTGAAGTCGCCCAAGGGTGGAATTGAACCCAGGTTCCTGGCGCTGTGAGGCAGCAGTGCTAACCACTGAGCCACTGTGCCAGTCCTCTTGAAATGATATTGGCATTTCTTCACTTTTGGCAGTTGAAAATCCAGGAACCAACACCCAAACAGTATTGTAAATTGATCTAGAACACAGACTTTCTCAGTTTAAGGCAGTAGTTCACCACCTATTCTCAAGGGTAATTAGGAATGGGTGACAGGTTCTAGCCTAACGGTGTTCTCAAATTTCATGAATGAAAGTTTAAAAATTCTAATGGCCATGACTTCAGCTGCCTAGACCCTTAGCTCTAGATAACCCTATCTAATTCTCTCTTGTTCTGTGTCTTCCACTGAGAGCCTACTTAAAAACCTACTGCTTTGACCAAGCTTTTGACCACCTGCCCACATGCCACCTGATATCTAATTTTACTTTATGGTGAATTGGAGAAGCAGTTTCAGATATTTTATTACATTGAAGATAGTATAAAAGTATAAATGGCTGTAACAACTTGCTTAGTGGTTGATTTGTTGGCATATCTGGCTGGACCACATAATGTGGTGATGGGTCCTCCATGGCTTTGGCAAACATTTCACCATGTGAAGACCATCCTGGTATTCATAGGTTCTCTTCTCCACTAAGAACCTTCCTAAAACCGTTGCCCTGGTATTTTTACCTTCACTAAAGCCTGACATACCTTATGTTTCTCATGTAGCATTGTCCATCAGTGATATTATCTGAAAATATTTCAGGTTGCACACACACTGTACACTGATTATGTCAGGCTTTACCTCACCAATACTTCTTGTGACTCCTTTACAGCATCTACTGATGCACCACTTGTTTAGCATCCAGAATTGGATGAACAGAAAATATAAATTTCCCCAATTATATTTTTGGAAGGCCAAAGCCATAGTCTTTGGTTCCCACTAAAAATTACATTTCCTTCCAGCTACTCCATTGCTCCCTCTCAACAATGAGGCTGAACCAGGTCATTTGCAATTTTGGTCTTCTATTTTACCTTAACTTCAGCTTTGGCATTTAATCCCCTTCTTCCTTTGCTTCTGGAACCCTCATTCATGCCTTTGTTACTTTCATACTTGGCAATGCCAATGTTATCTTTCTTCATCATCCCATCTCAGTGAGCTTACCAAAAGCTGTCTGTAACCTAATTCAGACTAAATCCCCATATATCTCCTCCATGTTTGCTGACCTAATTTGTCATCTATTCATCCTCAATTTTAAAATTCTAAATAGTTTCATCAATTCACTCCTCGCTTATGTGGCTTCCCATTTCTGTGACGTGCTTCAGCTTTACAACACTCTGGGATATCTTTGTTGATCTAATTCTTGTGCACTTCTCTGGTGTTTTTTTTTAAATTTTACCAGTTTTGCCTTTAGCTGAATTCTCTGCCAGACTTCTTCCATTCTTCTGTCTGGCATCATTTAAGATTTTTGTTAAAACTTGTGGTTACTTACTGTAATACCTCCATAACAGACTTGATGTCAAATGTTGTTTGCTAATTGATCCTGTGAAGAACCTTAGGGTGCTTTACTCTATTCAAGGTACAAGTTGGGTTGAAATAGTTCATGATAACAATATAACTATTACAAGTATGGAGGGCTGGTAATAGTAGCCAATACCTCAAAAGCAAAATATTATAAATCCCAATTGAAGTACTCATCAGGTGAGGCTGCTTCTGTGGAAAGATACAGAATTAACATTTCAGTTCAATAAGCTTTCATCAGAAAGAATCTGAGGGAAGTAAACATAATGGTGATTCGAAAAGTTCAATTAACCAATCCAGAGTCAACTGGCATCCTGATAATGACATTCCTTCATTGCCAGTTTTATGACCTCTTTAATCTACTGGACAAATGCTTTAAAGTATATTGAGTTGTATCGCAAACATGCAATTACTCAGGGATCACAGCTCATCAATGACAATAGATCCTTATTGCTTATGAGTAATCGATTGTGGGATCGAGGGCTAATAAATGTAATCAATCCACAGTAAAACAATTGGAATAAAGACAGTAGCAAATACATATTGTATTAATAAAAATGTGGGTTCGTTTAAAGAATCGAAAGAATATGTTCCTATTCCTCTAACATCAGTGAATTGGTGGTGCCATTTATTCACTTGCTCAAAGAACTGCAAACATTCACATTACTATATATCTATGACCAAAAATAATCTCAGTGTCTGAGAATTACATTAGATTTAGGACCTAAAACAATAAACTACAATATGTCTGCAGAAGAAATGATGGACTACTTCCAAGGAAATAAGTTGCCCATCGGCTTATGGGTCAAAGATTTCATTTACTCCTCTAAGTTGTGTCTGGTGGAAAACTTCAGACTAAAAATTGGTTGAAAGAAAACTGAAGTGCTGCATCAGCTTGCACCCCAAGATGAATATAGATCACCAATCATCATCATTTATGCAACCAAGTTGCTCTGGAGCAACTTATTTACTTGTGGAGTGTATTCTCGTTTGATGCCACCATGGACAATTGGCTTTCTCAAACAAAAAGTGCATTTGTGAGATGCTACAAGAAGTTTGGAGCAACCACAGACTTAGAGCACAAGCTAAATTCAGTGTACAAAACCATAGTCTTCACCACGCTTCTGTAAGGTCCTGAGCCATGAGTCTTGTACTGCTGACATGTAAGCCTTCTGGAACACTTCCATGACTCATCTCCACGGCATCCTCAAGATCCACCAGAAAGATCATACCACAAACATTGAAGTTGTCGAAATACCAATATCATCAGCATCGAGACCATTCTCTTGCAAAGGCAACTGTGCTTTGAGGGCCACTTTGCCTGGATGGATGACTGTTACTTGTCGAACATTGTGTTGTATGGAGAGCTGACTACTGGTAAACAGAGGAGCCCGACACAACAGTTTCAAGGACTTTCTGTAAAAGTCCTTATCTATGTGCCGCATCACTATCGCCTGTGGAAAGCATTGAGATGCCTTGAGATGATGTATGAGGAGAGTTACACCTTTGATACTGAGTAGAGAGCCAGCCACAATTGCCCTTAGCAGTGACAGTACCTTCACTTGCACCCACTGTGGGAGAATCTGATGATCACTGATTGGCCTGACTAGCCACCTCCAACCCGTGAGTACTACCTTCATAAAACCTCCGTAATAAATGCCAAGAGAGGTAGGAATTGAGTTGGAGATGCAACAGAAGTGTCCGTCTGCAACCATGAAGGAAGTAATAACAGGAGAGGAGGCAGCAGTTCCAGTGTGGAACTGGAAGTAAAGGTCAGAATGAGTAGGAAACGTTGATGTGAACAGTGAACATGAGTGTTTCAAGTAATCATCTGACAAGACAAAGTGGTTGCATTCTGAACAAGCCACAGCAAACCAGTGTTGGAGCAGGAGGGGTAAGGCTTGATTTTCTAAAATAAGTTTAACACAATCAGTGGAGAGCTGTCAAAGAAGAATATTCTATTGATTTGAATGATAATGTAGAAAGGTACCAGCCACTTAACAGTAGACCAGCCTTGCCTCAGCAGTTAAGCATTAAAAGGCTGAGTGATGCTAGAGACAGGTAAGGCAAGGAGGATTTTACAGTTTAGGGTTGTTGGTAATAAAAGACCACTACATTGTTATGTGTGGATATATTGTGTTTCTCATGAACCTGGGTGCTGTAAGGCCTCAAGCGAACAGAAATCTATTAGGTTTGCTCTGGGGAAGCATGGAATTGCAGTCCTAATTCCAGCACATTTTGCATGCAAGTCAATGCCAACCAATGGTACAAGTTGTGCAGTCTCCTTTCTTAACCTGTGGGAACAAAAAGCAAAATCGTTTACGAAATTTGGGAGGTGGTACCTCGACAAAAAGAAAGCTTTTTAATCTTTCTTTTATTTATCCATTCCCACCACATTGCTGACTCTTGTGAATGGTCTTCTTGATCTCTCAAGAATCTCTTGAGTTCTAATTATAGGATTTAACAATTTAAATTGGTGTCATTCCTGGAGTGTGGCTTTCTGAAAGTTTCTACTTTTAATGTTCTTTAAAGTGCTGACACTTTCAATGCTATTTGTCAATCGTTTAACAACAGGGACGCAAAAAGTTGCCTCATCTAGATGAAACGAGTGACTCATTTAAAAATAGTAATCGGAGTTAAGTCAACCAATTATTGAGTGAAGAATACATATTTACGAATATTTCTTGGATCATTTAACATGCTTTATTTCAGCATTCAAAATAATTAAAAACATCTCAAATTATTATACATATACAAAATAGGTACATATCCATGTACTTGCCCCAGAAACGTCTGCCTCTTTTTTTTCCCTCTAAAGTAGAAAAAAGGTGTATTGCCAAAAAAAAAAGCACAAAAGGGCATTGAGATGATGAAACAGGAATGGCAAGGGAGAAAGGGATCCACATGCTTAACTTTGAAAAAAGACAGGTAGTTTGTGATGTTTCGTTTGCACATACAAGATTTATCCTAGTGTATAGACAGACACTTCTAAATAGCACCGCATTTTGAAGAGAAATTCACTGTATTCCTAGACATGGAGGAATGTTTCTTAGCACCAGTCAAAGGTTCTTCAAGCTTATTGTGCTGTGCTGCACCACTTTAAGAACCTGAGCATAAATAGCACCTTTCTTATATATTTTTTTCTTATAGCTGTGTAACCTATCCCAGCACTTTTCTTTGATTCACTGTGGCTTGCTAATACATTAGGTAACATTTTGTGTGAGGTAGCCCTATAAGTTTTGAACTGGAAGATGTGAGGATTTTAATCTTCTGCACTACAAAATAGCAAAGAACAGATGCTTTCTCACCACATGTAGAAGGACAATAACAAGCTTTTGACATTTTTTCAAATTTATTTTGCCACCTGAAAATGGTACATACAATCTTTCAGTTTTTCTCTGCAGTGGTATATGGCAAAATGTCACCTGCAGTGATCTCTTAACTCCAGGGGAAGGTTTACACCTGACAAGTACTTTTTTCCTGTTGCCATAGAAACAGAGAACATAAAAAAGTGTCCTTGTAGTTGTCCCACCCGTCTTCTGGCCCGAAGTTTAAGCAAGTGGACCGTGGCTGTCGAATGAATTAGAATTCAATGCATAGAAAGTTTAGAGATGACTGCAAGTAAATTTCAAGTCCGTTTTACAAGAAGCAGACTGGGCCAATGTCAACACCAAATTCTTGATCAGCGCCACCAACGTCCATAGGTGCAATGTCAATAATAGGCACTCGTGTTATTTTCGTTGTTTTGTATTCGATGACTGTCCTGCCCCATTCGCCAGTATGTCTCTGTTGGGTTAAAAAAATCAAGCATCATCAATAACTTGTGATATTGGATGGAGTACCTATTTCCTAGTATTATCTCCAATTATTTTCATCTTTAATCACCTGTACAGACTGTTTAGAATCCTTTCAATCACCCAGCAGAAAAATTGACAATTTTGCTCGATGAAGTATCTGGACTCATTTTGGAAATAGCATGTCTCAGAGCATTAAAAATTCTAAAGGCAAGTGAACAAGTTGCTTGATACAATGCATTAGATCTTACTAATTCTATTGGCTGTCTATTGTTAATAAACAAGGTCAAAATGTGCTCCGAGATCCTGTAGTTCCACTTTCTAAATGAGAAGAAAACAACAAAACTATTGCATTTCACACTTACCGTGCAACCATCCTCAGAAACACTGTATGTGAATCGACTGTTGCCTTCTGCTCTGATTTCAATTTCATTGGAACCTTGGAGCAATATAGCCTTCTTCAGGTTACCAGCTTCCTCATCCATGTAGGCAATGCTGTTCTTACAGTGGTATGTGATGTTCTGGGTTGCCTCGGAGGACATCAAACGCAGGAAGGTAATTTGGATTGCAACATCACTAGCAAGGACACCATCATCACCACCATAGCCAAACTAAAAAAGAGAACAAATGTAAGTTCAGGTTATTCCTAAAAGTTATTAATTGAAGACAAATGACATACAGTTTTGAAGCACTTTTATGCTTTAAAATCAACATTTGCACGACTTAGAAAATTTTTTTTTTCCACTAAGCAAGTCCATTTTAACCGTCTATTGCATCATAAGTAAAACATAATTAGATACATAAATTGTAGTGGATAATCATTTGTGTTTTCTTCTGTGACTACACGTTATACCTGGAAGCCACCATCCATGTTCTCGCCGAACCAGACGTGCTTCTTCTCCTTTGGATTCTTGCTTGTGTACCAGTTCTTTCGTGGGATGGATTGTGGGCTTGAGTAGACACAGGTCTCACCAGTTTCCATGTTACAGTATACACGGATAGCATCCAGAGTGCAGCCTTGGTTAGGATCAATCCAATAGTCACCTATGAAATAAATGGTAAAGATCATCAGTGTTCCATCCTTGCTTCGTCAAGTTTGGCTTCAGTCAGTTTGTAGGGTTTTAAGAAAATTCACCATCTATCTAGTAATATAATTCTGAACTTTTTTATGCAGTTACATTTTGCTTTCATTAAAGTACCAATTCTCTTTACATAAAATTCTTTTATTACTGTATTGCAGTTTGCGTATGACTATGATAGTCCCTACATCCAATATATTGTGCGGTTAATTTCAGCATTGATTCTGTACATGACATGGATATATATTGCTTTAAGTATTTAAACTCACCGCTCTTCCAATCTGGGTGGCACATTTTCAGGTCACGGCAAGTACGGGCTGGGTTCTTCCTGGTGCCCTCAGGGCTGCGGATACTCTCGATCTGCTGGGTCAGGGATTTAAGAGTGGTGTCAATTTGAATGTCACGATCTGCAACAGCACCGGCATCATCAGCTCTGAAATAACGGAGTGGATCTGGGCCTTTGTCAGTTTGTGGTGAAGCGAATTGGAAGTCAAATCCTCCAGCAGATGGACCAGGTGGGCCAGGGATACCAGGAGGTCCAGGTGGGCCCTGGAAGGTGAACACAACTGTAGTTAAGTAAGGCTGTATAGAAGGAGAGGAAGTTCATTCTAATTTGCAAATGCAACAGAGTCAGGAGAGGTGCTACTTACAGCAGGACCCATGTCACCATTACGACCACGAGGACCAGGTGGTCCAATAGGACCAGGGAGACCACTAATACCATCTTTGCCAGGAGCACCACTGGGACCAGCAGGACCCTAGTCGGAAAGGAGACACATTAACAAATGGAGCCAGTGTAGTTTTATTAACATATTCATATAGTTTGCCTAACATTAATGAAAATAGTTTAATCATTTAATTCAAATGATTAGCAATCAAGCCACACATTACAAATCTTTCCTGTTTTAGTTACAAATCCTTTCTTCTATTAAAACAATGCTTGAACACCGCATTTTATATGAAACTACTATTGAACTTGAAAAGTGACATTGCTTTCATTGAAAGGAGGAATATACTTACACGTGGGCCACCAGCGCCAGCAGGACCAGAAGGACCTTGCTCACCAGGAGGACCCTGTTGGGATTACAGAAAATATTATTTCAATATGGAAAACATAGCACAGGAAAGAACAATTTTGGACAGGGAATGAAGCTAAAGTTCTGAGATGAAAATGGATAACTTACAGGAGGACCAGACAGACCTTGAATACCAGGGAAACCTCTGTGGCCTTTGATACCTCTTGCACCAGCCTCACCAGATTCACCTCTGTCACCACGGGGACCGACTGCACCCTGAAGTGAGATGAAAAGGAGCTCATTTTAGTTGCTCATATTTTGTATTTCACTCTCCCTAATGTTGGAAAGCTACCAAATGCTCGCTTTACTTGTGCGAACATTTCCTCTTTCAAGTTAACTAAAGCCGTCTCTTGTAATCCCATTTATACAATTTGGTTTAATGAATTTATTTTGGTGTTTTCATTGATCAGTAGTGAAGAAACCAAATTAGCTTAACTATTGCTTATATCTAAATCGCATATCGTCCAATTCATGTAAATATATCAGTTTTTGCTCAGAATTTCTGTCAACAACTCTGAAAGGATGAGTGGTTGTCTTTTAAGCAAAGAGAATATTAAACATCAAATATAACTTACCACAGGACCACGTGGACCCATTGGACCAGCAGGACCAACAGGACCGGGAGCACCCTGAAGGATAGAAAGAAACCCAAATGTAAACATAATTTTCAAATTTATACGTTATAACTACACACATTGAAATCTGTATGTCTTAAATAACTCAAAGTTTCAGTTTTGTCTCTTTCAGGAACAAAAACACTTTGACTCAATTAGCTGCATTCATTTGAAATTAACAACGGAACTTGAACAAATGACTACATGCAATTTGTAGTTGTTCACTTTAGAAGCTAGATTTAACATGACATTAATGATAATTAACTGCATGATCTTTTAATCTTGCTAAATATCTATTGTGGCAGGGCTGTATGTCTGAAGAATTTGTCTAGAGTGCAATATGCTTATAATTTTATGTATCCATATAAAAAGATTTTTTAAAAAGTATAATTACTGGTTCACCACGATCGCCATTCTTGCCAGAAGGACCAACTGGGCCAGGGGCACCAGGGGCACCAGGGGCACCGGGAGGACCAGATGGACCACTTTCACCACGATCACCCTACACAGGAATAACATATTCATTATAATACAATAAGCACAATTCAAAGGAAATGTATTCAAATTATTAAATGTTATTTGTGAACTTGGAATGGAGAAAAACTAACCTTAGGACCAAGAGCACCATCACGACCAGGAGCACCTTCAGCACCAGGGGCACCCTGAAAGCAGGTACAACGTAAATCTTAATATTTGATATTAAAATGCGTTGGTTTCATTCCTTTCACCAACAATCTCGGGATTTATTTGCACTACAACTACAGGTGTTGGTGCAAAGAGATTTCACTTCACACAAATGTTGAAGTTATTATTGACTACAGCATAAATAAAGAGCCAGGACTACCAAAGAAGGAAAACAGGATAAACGTCCTGAGAAGAAATCTTACACCAACAGAAGAAGCTTGAGTCTTACTATCGAGTTAGCGTGACTTTTTGGATCTGACTGTGAAACTGAAGTCACCTGACACTAATACTAAAATTGCAGAGACATCGCAGCAACTCATATCTATTCATTCTGGGGTTTACACCAAAGTTATGCCAAGGGTTCAGAAAAATCTACCCTATCACAAGCATATGCAGAGATGTAAACACAGCCTCTAAATGTACTCTAAAAATAGTTCAGGGAGTTGGATTTGTGGAAGTATCAGAATAATTGACTTCAGGGTGAATTGTTGCAAAGATATAAATTTGGCATTTGTTAATTTGTGCATCAATATAATTAATTTTCACTGGTCAGTTATTAACTGGATGGTAAATTGTTGGTAAATGAACAAAAGATCTGCATGTACAACTACACCAGTCTCAAAGAGTTAATTACAGGTTAGCAAGGCCATAAAAAGCAGACTATTTCTTGAGGAATAGTAGATAAGTTATCTAAACCTGTATCAAACTGTAGTTAGACCACACTTTTAGTCATAAAAAGGACGGAGGTGCAGGAGATGGTGCAGAGAAGATGCATAAGGATGATACCAGAAATGTGTGGCTATACATATCAGAAAAAGATGCGAGTACAGCATGGATCCAGGTCTTTAACATTTTTAAAGGATTTGATAGAATGGATCCAGACAGAATGCTTCCTCTTAGAAGGTAAGTGGAGGAGGCATCAGTTTAAGACAGCCACCAAGAAATCTAAAAAGAATATGGAACTTGCAACCACTGCCTGTGCTTGCAGCAAAGAGTATAGATGTATTTAAGGACAAGGAGAAGGAGGATATGAGATACGAGAAAAAAGGAAGTGAACACTATGATAATAAATGAGGAAAGTTGGAGAGAGGCTTGACAGGAGCTTTTATGCTATCGTGAACTATTTGGACCAAACTACTTGCATTCAGTGTAAGTTATTTTGTTCAGAGGCATTTTGTGCTCAATTCTATATATTTATAAATATAAAGCATCACCCTGTTTATGTTTATGTACTTGCATTGAAATGCTTTGCTCTGCTATTTTGACAGATGACAAAAGGGTGATAAATTTTAAACTGAAGAGCTACTGCATTCGTGTACTAATGTTTGGGGACAATAATGAGAAATCAATATTTCAAGGAATGAAATTATTAACATCCTTACTTCACGACCAGATTCACCAGGTGGGCCAGCAAGGCCAGGAGGTCCCATTGGGCCAGGAGGACCACGGTCACCAGGTGCACCAACTGGACCTTGTTTTCCAGGCTCACCCTAAAGGATAGAGAAAAAAAGTTTTTGCTTATTGAGTGTAAGGACTTTGGCCAAGAAAAGATATAACTTCATAGTCATAACTATAACATGACAAATCAAAGAATAAATGGTGTTGCTTTTTTTTAAATCAGAAGAACACCTTGATCCAGAAGTCTGTTCATAAGCATCGATAAACACAGCCAGCTATCTTTAAATTAGTGCATTCTGTTAATTCCAACACAGTTTTTTGGTAGCTCAGGGGCTTAGAAAAGATGTGGGATATTGGATTCTGGTTATATAGTGCACATGCAGCTTTGCAGAAAAATGGTATTGTTCTGCAACTTACAGTTTTGCCTGGGAGACCCATGGCACCACGCTCTCCTCTTGGGCCACTCAAACCAACTACACCACGTGCGCCAGCAAGACCTTGAGGTCCAGGGAGACCAGATGGACCCTATGAGAAAAAGATGTACATAAAAGTTATAAAAGAACTGAAACAAATTGGTTTTATATGTTCTAACTGATAGTTTGTCAAAACTATTCCTATTTAAAATTAGTAACTATCAGTTAATAAGGTGAGCATCTGAAACACTGAAACCCTACTTCATGTTTTATTCAATAACATACAAAGATTCAGTACACTATGTTTGCAAAACTTATTCTGACGATTGGCAACAATGGAATTAAACAGCTTACAGTGGTTGTTAAGAGAGTAAAAAGCTTTAGATTTCAATTGTTTATAAGGAGGAGAAATGTGACTTTGGAAGTAGGCAAAACTTATGGTCACCCATTAAGAATGCCATCTGATGGTATGCATCACCATACCAATGAAAGAACTGAATTTCACCACTATGTTATCTTGCTAACTTGGATTAATTTGCTTCTTTAGAAATGATCATTTAAAAACAAATAACTGAATTTAGTCCTAATTGCAAGAATGAGTCCTCAATGTCTTTTGAAAATTGCACATTTGTTAATTGCTAAAAATGATTTTCTTAATTCTGAGATTTCAAGTCTGAGTGTTTTAAGCCAAACAAACTTACAGGAGGACCATCAGAGCCAGGAGAACCCTTCTCGCCAGGGGGACCAGGAGGACCAACACCACCAGGTTCACCAGGCCGACCAGCAAGGCCAGCTTCACCACGAATACCTTTGGCACCTTCTTTTCCAGCAGGGCCAGATGGGCCAGGAGGACCAGCATTTCCCTACAAGTGAATGCAACAGTTATAATGTGTATGTCCCAACCTATAAACTCAATAACAACAATGATAGTAAAGAACTAGTTTAGAAAATGTCCTTACATTGCAAAGTATAAGCAATATTGGTTGGTAATGTTAATATTTTGTCTAAGATTGTATTGATATATCAATATTAAAGCCAGTATCCTACTGCCTCATGATTTTGAATATATTAAGAAATAAACAGAATAAATCATGTAAAGATATTTGTAAAATTGTACTTACACTTGGACCAGGTGGACCAACTCTACCAGCAGCACCAGGGAAACCAGTGGCACCCTAAAA
Source organism: Rhincodon typus (assembly GCF_021869965.1). Lineage (NCBI taxonomy): Eukaryota > Metazoa > Chordata > Chondrichthyes > Orectolobiformes > Rhincodontidae > Rhincodon > Rhincodon typus. Next base: position 19,169,738 of record NC_063361.1, read on the forward strand.
CAAGATAGCAAATAGTTAAAAGAATTAATTTTTGTCTGAATTAATCAGGTTTTTGATGGACATTTTCAGAATTATAATGAAAATTCTTCTAGTAATTTATGACATGGAAATAACAACAGTTGGTTTAAATTTAAATGGCTGTCCTACAAAATGGCTTTTGGCACATTTAAATTCACTGTCCACCACGTTTCAGCTGTGAGCGTGTATCTGTTAACCTATCTCAGTTGGCCCATTGACGCAATCACAAACCCACAAAAGATATGAGTCTATGGCCCAGATTTTCTGGTCAGCAGTTAAGCAAAGGCACTTTCCATTGACCTCAAAGAAAGATGTTCACAAAGATCTAACAATCATTGTAGCACATGCTTCCCCTTTCCAGACAGCAGTTTAAGTCCAATGCCATGTCAGAGGAATGCATGGGACTACAACACAGACATCATCATGCAGCTAAGCTCCAATCTCATTGAAGCATTCACAGATGGTAAATCAGGAAGTTAAAAGCAATCTTCCTAGAGCAACATTTATTCAAGGGTATGTGAAATTTCTATGATTATGGATAAATTTCATTTCCATCAATATTTAACAGTTGCTCAGGGCCAGTTACGGTTAGTTTGCCAAATAAAACCCAGCTACGGTGTAACTATTTTGAAGAGTTTTACAATACTTGAAGCAAAATTATACAAATTCTCATCAGCTCCTAAGATTACAGTCAGCATGTTAGGTGTTGGGGGGGCAGGGTTTGGTGGTGGAGTGAAGAAGAAGAGTACTCAAAAGCACATCCTCTGGTGAAGTGTAGAATTACTGGCTGGATTTCTACATTAATCAGAACATGTGGGGACTCTACATGTTACAGTCTGTTTTTTTCAATGGACTAATGACAACGAACACTCATTACTTTGCTGTCATTATTGCTGTAAAATTTCGGGCAATATATCACTATGGCTAATGATCTCTGGATTCCAAAATGAACAAAGTACCAAATGTCAACAGAACCTGACACAGCAGCCTTGAAGAGGATTTTAGTCATTAGTTTGAAATAATTCAAAATATGGACTTACAGGTGGACCGGCAGTGCCACGAGCACCTTTAGCACCAGGGGCACCAGCTGGACCCTGGGGAAATAGAAAACAGTGGCTTTGGATTAGATACCGATATACATTAAAATGTGACAGAAAATAAAGTTCACTTTTTAAGTTAAAAATCCAGTTTTCAGCTGTGCTTTATTTATCGTTACTTACAGGAGGACCAGCAATTCCAACTGCACCAACAGGACCTGGGGGACCAGGATCACCCTTTGCTCCAGTATCACCAGATTCACCTTTAGCACCAGGTTGACCATCTGCGCCCTATTAAGGAAAGAAAGACTTATAACTATTTTCACCCAGGCAACATTGATGCTGCACAAATTCTAATATATACTGTCACTATGCTCTTAGGGGCAAGATATAATATTATTAACAAATGTTGCTACAATCATTATGAGATAGGGTAACAAAATTAATTTTACATTGCCTAACAAATGCTTAAATGTACAAATTTTTCAAATTTACATCAAAGCCATTCATACATTAATTTGCTGATAAACTCCATCTGCAGACCATATTTATTAACAACTCATAGGTTTTAATAGGAAACACATTCACAATACTCACAGGAGGACCTGCAAAACCAGCAGGGCCAGGAGAACCAGTTTCACCACGGTCACCCTAAACAGCAGAATAAAAGATGAAAAGCATACATTACCATCAATGAAACATTCTTAGTTTGAGAAATATCAAAAATATTGAATAATGTAAGAGTTGAAAAGTACAAAAGTGCTTTATGATGGGCCTGACAGGCAGCTAGGCAGAGACTGTGGATACCTAGCTTATGATTTTGCAAGTCACACCAGTTGCATGTTAGACCTACCAACAGCACAAGGGTCTTTAAAAATGCACTTAATGTAACGTATGTTTTTTTTAAATATAAATTACTCACAGGAGCACCACGAGCACCAGCAGGACCTGAAGGACCAGGAGGACCAGCTTCACCCTACAACCAATGGATAAACAAAAAATTACTATAAACAAAACATAAGATGAAAGTTTTGAATTAATATAATGCATTTAAGAAGCATGTATTAAAACTGTGATTTGGCTATAATGGTGACAACTTGTTTTGTTGTGTAGGCTGCTATTGATTTTGAGAAAGGAATGTTAAGTCCTCAGATGATTATTTATGTCATTTCGTGATTGTGTGTACACTTCACAGGTGAATTGGATTCAGTTTATAGTTCTATTCAAAGCATTTTAGTAAGAAAGTAACAAGAAGCATTGAAAAACCATACCTTCTCACCAGGAGCTCCAGAATGACCAGGTGGGCCAATTGCTCCAGTCATGCCCTAAGAAAATGATCACATCTTGAAATTAGTATCACAAAAACTGGCAGATCTTGATTGTACTGAAACATGGAGGGATATGTTTGAATGTCAATATGACTCATTTTAAATCTATCCATGTAATAATAGGAGACATCAATTGAACTCATGCTTCCAGTAGGGAAATGCTCTCAATGGGACTACAGGTAGGAGACAGGACTGTCATATGACTGTATTAGTTCTCCAGCCTGAAATTCCATTCATCACAACATCCTAGTAAGAGCACTGGTCCAGGAAATCACCTGAAGCTTTCAAACTTACAGCAATGGCCATAATCAGAATATTTAGAAAACAATCTGACTACTTACTCTCATTCCATCTTTGCCAGGAGCACCATCAATTCCCTTTGGACCTGGCTCACCCTTTGGAGAGAAAGAAAAGTCAAGAAAAGTTATTTTTCATCACCTAAGTAAAAAGAGTTAATAACAACTAATATCTTCACATTTACAGTCATTCAACAGTTTAATCAAAGCTACCAGAATATTGCAAGATAATTGTGCAGAGTATACTCACTCTTGCACCCTTGGCACCAGGAAGACCACTAATACCAACGGCACCAGGCATACCCTGCAGACCAGGAGGACCTTGACCACCAGGAGCACCAACAGGACCACTATCACCCTGAAAGGAGTAAGCAAAAGCAAATATTATCAGGTTATATGTGGGAAAAAGATTACCGAAAAGCAAGTGAAGACTTTCAAAGTTATAATGAATATCTTTTGTATCTGTTGAAACATGGTTACAATAATGTCTGGTGCATATTTTAAAGCAATGAACAGCTCTGGAGACTTCTCGTTAGCTCATCTGAATAAGAAGTCAATGCCTCAATATTTTGCTTGTTTTGGAAAAGAGAATGGAATTTGAAAATGTAAAGGTGTTATGCACACACTCTCTTGTCTCTTGGGAAGCTCTTTTTATGCTATTTCCACCTTTCACATGTGTCACTGTCAGGTATGAAGTCTAAGCTGATGAGGTTTATATGCTGACATTGTGCTTGCACCTTTATGTTGGGTGGTACGGAGGCACAATGGTTAGCACTGATGCCTCACACCTCAGTTCACCCCCAGACTTGGGTGACTACCTTTGTGGAGTTTGCACGTGCTCCCCTTATCTGCATCAGTTTCAGCTGTATTCTCTGGTTTTCTCCCACAGTCCAAAGATGGGCAGGTTTGGTGGATCCACCATGATAAATTACCCTGTGGTGTGCAGGGATGTGCAGGCTAGGTTGGTTAACCATGGCAAATGTGGGGTTAGGGGTGCATGGTGGGTCTGGGTAGGATGCTCTTCGGAGAGTTGGTGCAGACTCAATGGGCTGAATTGGCTTCTTTCTGTACTGCAGGGATTCTATATTTATAAAGCTATGCATCATAGGGTCATTCACTTCATGTACCATCGAGCAATTTACTCCAATTCTTGCTGCATTCCTCTCCAGGCTAGCAAACCAATCTAATACCCTAAAGTTCCAACTGTGTCTCTGCTTGATCTCTGTACCCTCCATCCAGAACCCAAAAGTACAGACCCAATCCCAACCTTGTAGCCAACAGCTGACATATGCTTTACCCATCAGTTTGAAGGTCATGTGTACTTACTTCTAACTTCCTAAGTGTTTATCTTCATTCCAAACATTTTCCAATGAGCTTGAACCTTAAGCCCCCGGTACACATACGCAGTGCTCACCTAGCCTAACCTCAGCATGTGACCTTCTGTATGAAGCCACATCTGGCACGACACTGCCCACTTAAAAGAAAACTTGTAAAGGCAAATTAAGGTTGGTTTGAGATGAAGTAGTATCTGTCAGTCAACTTCATTTCTGGAATGGCAAGTATCATAAATGAATGTTGTTGATGTGGAAACCCTTCATTTAGTGCCTTTAGAAAATATGAAATCATTTTAGTTCTGACTCAAAAGTCATTTCTTGTAGGTTTTTGTGTGAAGGTTTACCTTGGGGCCATCGTTACCAGGAGAGCCAGGAGCACCACGAGTGCCGGGAGGGCCGATAGCACCAGGAGGACCACGTTCACCTGAGAAACCTCTTTCACCCTAAAGAAAATCAGGTTGTACCATTAGAAAATTGCATGGATTCAAATTCTGTGGCTGCAATTTATTTTTAGTTTGGTTATGACGGCAATTTGAATTACAAACTTACTCTTGGGCCAGTACCACCAGGAGCTCCAACATCACCAGGCAAGCCCTATTGTACAAAATTAAACTGTAATTAAAATCAAAAAGTACTCACACAGGCCTTAACTATGGAACTTCAATAGAACAGCTTCTCCCTTATCTTCCAAAATGGTCACCTTATTTCTCCTTTATTGCCATTGAACCAAATAAATAACATTCCATTACAAGACTGTATCTAAAGTCTCCACAAACTGGGAAAGATTTTCTCTGCGCATATCATTAGTAAATGTATTTTTAATGGTTAATTTAACCTACTAAAGAAACCTTCTCCTATTAAGTATCCACAAAAACAATGACTTGTTTTCCTCTGATTAACTCTAATTTTATTTGCTATCCAGGAACCTGAGGATTTATTTATTTCAACTAACATTTAAATCCAATTATTCTTAGAATACCCCAATCTTTGGTTCTTTCGTGAAATACACACCTGTTCACCAGGTTTGCCAGCTTCCCCAGCAGCACCGGGAGGACCTGGGAGACCCTATTAAAGCACAATTGTGATATTGTGTATTAATAAATTGGAAGAGTAATGCATTAATCCAAATCAATGGTGCACATGATGTTACAAAATTCTGAAGAATATTGAAGTTTCTAATACCTGGAAGCCAGGAGCACCTGCGGGTCCTGGTTCACCTCTGTCACCAGTTGGACCCTGTTTGAAAAAGGTAATTATAGACTGAAATCCTGGTTTTCATTCCTTTATATATGTTTAATTTTTATAACATGTTAATTCAAAATTAATACATGACTGGTATCCAGTCTATGATGCATCCAATTTCTGATGTTATGTGCAAACAATAATATTAATATAAAAACAGGCACTGTATGACATGTTTGTTAATATCTGGTTTAGTAAAAATTTGCAAAAGACAAAACGGAATGGACACAATATTTTCTTTTGCAGTGTTCTCCTTAGCCAGTCTCCAACATAATGCTGGGGTTGCTTCATTTATTAAGCTAAGTATTTTTTATTTCCCTAATTGATTAGCTTATTACTTACAGCAGGGCCAGCAGGGCCAGGGGCACCAACTTCACCATCTTTACCAGCAGGACCCTACAAGAGAACATAATTAAATAACATGCATTAGTGATAATCATCAATTTCAAATGCTACTCATTGAGTTTTCAATTCAGATCTGTGAACATTATTAAAGGTTATGTTGAATCTGTAGTGTTATGAGATTGAGTAAGTTTTACAATTTGTGTTAATTTAATGAATGATAAAAATCATTAAAATATTAGTAAAAAAAAGTGTAATGGGAGCTAACACCAAGCAGCATACTTACCACTGCACCAACAGGACCAGCAATTCCTCTCTCACCAGGCTTGCCAGACTCACCCTATAGGGTGCAAAATATGAGTAAATATGAGCTTATATGATTCATATAAACTTGAGACCTTTTTAAGATAACCTCTTGATAAATTAGATCTTCTTAATTCATAAGGTTACATGTTGTTTGTTTCTATCAAAAGCTTCGTACTAGTGACTTTAGTTAAATTCCACAAAATTATCCAAACAAATGAATCTGGAAAATACTGTATGTGATAATCAGATAGGTAAAAGCATCTAGAACTTATACAAGAAGCTTTAACAAAGGGGCTAAACTACTAAAACCTCCGAGGGCTTAAGTTGCAAAGTTAGGGGTGTGCCACTTACTACTGCATCTATCCACTCAATTCCAACTCTAAGCTGACATTGAGGATAGTGTGATTATATTAAGACATCTATTGGCGTGTTTTACAAAAGCATGTTTATCAACAGAAATCCTCTATTCTGCACATTCACACACCTTGGGCAGTTGATGTTACCACACACTTTAATGGATGTTGGCTCTCATTTAAAGGTTTATAACACATGCTGTGTGGCTTTTGATTTTGGTACTTACAGCAGCGCCCTTAGGACCAGGGAAACCCATCACACCAGGCTGACCTCTTGGCCCAGCAGGACCAGGTGGACCAGGGCGACCATCTTGACCAGCGGGACCCTGTTGTTAGATCAATGTAGAATATCAGATGGTGATAATTTGTAGGCTTGTCATAGACCTACACCTAAATGGCTTTTACAGAGATATTTGCTACATTTGTTTAATTAACAAGTAGTATAGTATAAATTGAAATACAGGGCCATGATTTCTTTAAAATTTTCAAATCTTTCATGCCTTATAATGACACCCTAGTACATATCTGGTGAACAGCTTTCAGCAAATATACTAAAATGTTTTCCTTAGGGAAATAAATACTTACAGGAGGACCAGGCTTTCCATCAGCACCAGGACTGCCAGGGCTACCAGTCAGACCCTAAAATACAAAACTGAATTAACATAGTGCCTAACAAATTCTTCAGAAATATTCCAATGCTTTTTGCAAAACGAGTTGCAATTAGATAAGCAACCTCAGCAGTTAATGTACACTGTACTGTACTACAAGAAACAATAAGGAAAATTTACTGTTTTGTTTGTATGTAAACGGAGAAGAATGTTTCTTATTTTTTAAATAGTGTGATACAATCATGAATGGAAGCCTGAAAAAGTAGCCAGTGAAGGACACCACCTCTGCATTTGAATAATCTCAAAATACTATTAGAATGTATTCAATAGAAAACACTCTCAGAATCACTTCTTACTTTCCAAACAAAAGGAGACAAAGTGCTTTGTGATATTTTACACCAAATTCTATCAGGAGCCAATGTCTTTAATAGTAGCAAATTAGATTTGTATCAAGTATTTCACAGAGTTTAAAGAGAAGTTAAATTTTGCATTTTTTTCTTTTACAGCTTATTCCATAATTTATACAAGTTACTGTAAGAAAAGATAATGTCCTGTGAGACAAGATGTAGAATCAGATTTTCTTCAGTTTGCTCATTTACACAAGAGCATAAAACAAAGGAAATGATTCAAAGGACAAGTTTTGCATCTAGGTTTTGGTTATATATAATGTGGAAAGGAAATATGTCCCTTTTTGATGCGTGGACATATCATCTTGCCAGAAGCACTGCCTAATCTGTACATTTTGTTCATATGTTATTTGCAGTTTTGGAATTATATCTTTTGTTGTCCTCTATTGTGACAGAGACAGTTCCTTTGAGTGTTGTTTAAGTGTTAGTCTGCCACCCTATCCTTGTTAAATACTCACTCTTGCACCAGGGAGACCAGCCTCACCAGGTCGGCCAGGTTCACCAGTGGCACCCTTGGGACCAAGAGGGCCAGCAGGACCACGTTCTCCTTGAACACCCTGCAACAGGAAAGAAATATAAATTGAGAAACTTGAAGGAATTTACAGACTGCACAGTTCCTGTAACAATGAACAGAACAGAAGAACTTCAGAAGAATTTCCATACCTTGGGACCCATTGGACCGTCACTACCAGGGAAACCACGGAGTCCAGGGCCACCCTGCAATGGAAAGAAAGTTAAAGGTACAAGATTACGCATCATTGTTGTTACCTCAGAGATTGGTGAAACATTAGCCTACCAATTTAATAATGATGAAAATAGCATTTTTAACTTACACGTTCACCAAGGCTGCCAGGAAGACCTTGAATGCCAGGCTCACCACGGGCACCTCTCTTTCCTTCCTCACCAGCTGGGCCAGGAGGACCTGAAGGACCAGAAATACCCTAGAAAATATCAAAGTTATTATCAGTAACCATTCACTGGGGCAATTCATTCTTGTTGCATTAACTGTTATTGAACATTTGATCATATTTCCTATTAGATTAAAACCTATGAAACTGCTGAATGCAAATAATTGCTTAAAGCTGAGGACAAATACTTACATGTTCACCTTTTGCACCAGGTTCACCCTTGACACCAGGAGCACCGGCCTCACCCTAAAGGGACAAACAAATGACATTAAACATCAGAGGTCAATTATGAATCAGGGTTCTTTTACAAAAAGTGATTTGGCTCTTCTGAAAACTTGGTCCTGAAATTTTACAGAAGCTTTACCGATGTTCTGTTGTATGTCCAATTGGAGATCACCAAAGCCCTATGGGAACAGTGAACATTGCTGTGTTCAGCTGTTGGTTATAATCTCCACAGATGTTCCACAGACTTGATATGAGAATTACAGTGGGAGATCAGTTGGACTTTCATGGAATGTCAGCTATTTGACATTGTGTAATGTGTACAGATCAACTAGACTGCAGATAAAGTAAGAGCTAGATTTACTTTTTGTAGTTAAAATATTTGTGGTCACATACATACTTGTGTTCCTATTAATGAATAAAAATTTACAATGGTCAGTACTCTTTTAAATTTGTCAATACAGCACAGCTGGTTAGTTTTCTTTAACTTGAGTTGTGGATTTTGGCCTTCATATTAAGCTTTAGCACTTCAATGATGAGTATCTTATTTTGATGGTGATCAATTCTCTGGATTGCTGAAGAAAATGTTCACCAAGTGCTTGTTTTCAAAATGTACACATAAAATGATAGATCACTTGTTTTAAGTGATCAGACCAGTTCATGGTCTGATGTCCTAGAGGTCAAGTGAATGGTAAAACAGCCATTAGATCCCATCTTCAGCCTAATAGTTGGCCCACTTGACAGACAACTTACTCAACTTTGGAATAGAAGTCAAATCCCTGAACAGGTGGGGCAAAGGGCAAGGTAAAAGCTAAAACAACTGAAGTAAGAAATACTATGAAAATTAATAGGGCAGAATGGAATAGGTCTAAAGATGAAATATAAGCCAAGTCACTTAAACTTCTACTTTTATTTAAACGATTTATTGATTTTGGGGTGTATCATTATATCATAAATATACAACTAACTTTGAGTCTGGAGTAATACAAGTCCATTCAAAGCTTCATTTGGTAGCAAAACATGTGACTTAAAATCTTGATGGAATGGCTGGTCCAGAAATACACCAGAGCCACTATCACTTGAAAGATTATTCTAATCTCCCTCTCAATGTAGTGGATGGCTCAGTGTTTATTATTAAGATGAGAAACAGATAAAGTTCTGTGGATCCAGAAGGCACTTACCGTGTTACCCTTAGGACCAGTAGGTCCGATAGCACCTTGTGGACCACTTGGTCCTCGTGGACCAGGGAAGCCAGGAGCACCAGAAATACCGGGAGCACCCTGAAACACAAGCAGTTACAATATCACTCATTACAATCATCAATTTACCAGAAAATCCCAGTTTACCAAAATAATTCAGGAAGCAAAAAAAATTATTTACTCACAGCTGCACCTTTGGCTCCAGGTTGACCATCAGCACCAGAGAGACCCTAATGATGAAAAAAAAGAATTAAATGAGATCAATGTTTGAGAAAGCTTAGGTGCACATAAACATCAAAAGATGCAAAATGTTATGGTTGACAGTCTTTTGAAATTTCAAACAAGGAGAATTAATTTATGAAGTTGAGTTCAGGATGGGCAACAAATGCTTGCCCTTTCAGGAATCCTATGGAAGAATATCCCTAATCCCAATATGAATTCCCACACCCCCCCAACCAGCCTCAAATACTTACAGGAGCACCAGTTGGGCCAGCAGGTCCAGGGTTGCCAGGTTCACCACGAGCGCCAGCAGGACCATCAGCACCACGACCACCAGCAGGACCAGCTTCACCCTAAGGCAAAAACAAAATTGATCGACATTGATTGAACAAACTGCTTCATTTGTCTTTAGTGCTAGAATTCTAGTGCAGCACAGAGATGTTCAGGCAGAAATGGCTAGGCCCTTTCCAAAGGACTGGTATTCCATCATTTCCTGAATATCCCTGGATTTTACTGAGTAGAAGCCACTAGGATTTTGTTTGGGTTATTAAAGCATACCATGACACGTCACAGAAGTGAAAAATGTCTGACAACTTGAGCATTGCAAAGTTGAACAATGTTTGGTGTTCCTTTGAGGCTATTCAGTTTGAACTAGACGAAGTGGCTTTACTCCATAATGTAATCGGCTTCTTAGCATGTGCCCATCAAGCTGGCATCTCAACACACATTGATGTCCAATTGTAATATCCATAATGAACAGATATGATTAAAATAGGAAAATATTGAATACTTATAAAGTGAACTCATTGAAAATAAATAAAGGAACAATTATTTTTCAGTTTTCTACACTAAACTAAAACAGTATTTAACTCTAATGAGGTTAGGTCACAGAACAACAAAGGAGCTAAATGACCCATTCCCATGTTTCTAGCTGCAATGTAATTCTAACATAAAGATGGTCTCCCTATTACACAAAATTATAAAATTAATGTTGTTTCAATGCGCATGCAAACCTCATTTCAAATTATTGTTCCTTTGTTTATTTCCTCTTGGTTTAATCAGATATTAATCTGAATATTTTAGGAAAATCTTGCGCACTATTCCCACCCAAATCTACAACCCAACTGCCTCCATTTTGAAACTCAGACCACAGTTCTCTTCAAGAGGTACACCTCACCTCTGTTCTGGCTCAGAACAAAAATGTTCAGGGCTAGATGTCTGCCTTGGCTTAAATGAAAATCACTCCTTTCTCCTTAGGAGAATAGTCAAGAACTATTCACAAAGATGCGTAATGTCAATGCATCACCGAGTGCAATTGAGAGACGCAGTCAACAGCATTCTTCTGACAGAAAAATTTCTTGGAAAATGCATTAGATATATCTTTTAAATCCAAACTAGCAGCATAACAAGGAAGAATAGTGCTTGCTACTTTTATTCTCTAGGGACAGTTGGTGGAGTCAAAGGTAACCGCATTCTCACACCAGACTGAGGCACTAAAGCCACCAGGATAAGGTACTGTACCAACAGTGTAAGGCATGAACAATTTGCAATGTATGAGCCATGTCTGAGCTGAATTTGCTTCAACCTGACCTCCTTACCACAGAAGGAGCTTTCTTATTCATTTCTTCCCATTCAGAGACATGCTTGCTAAGGTGGTATCATGAAGAACATCAATTGGATCAAGAGATAGCCATAATTTTAAATGCCAAATTGTAGCATATATACTATACCTTTGCACCAGGAGCACCAGGGAAACCAGGGGGGCCAGCTGGACCAACAGGGCCCTGAAAGATAAGTATTTAGATCATGTTACATTCTGGAGAAGAGAAAAAGTAATCTGTAAATCTTATGTAGAGGGATTAAATCAAACAAAAGGTACTTACAGGTGGGCCAGCCGCACCAGCAGCACCATCGTTACCACGAGCTCCCTGCAATAGTTAAAGGAGGAGCTCATTGTTATCCTGTACCAAATGAGTCAAATAACAACTATACAAGTAAATGTAAAATAAATCCTTAAGGCAGCAAATCATACAGGTATTCTAATTAGTTTATAAATATAATTTTGTACTTACAGCAGGACCAGGGGCACCAGGTCGACCTCGCTCACCAGAGGTACCACGTGGACCCTGTTCAAAGTAATACATAATGTTACTTCTATCCATCATTATAACTACAAAACCATATGGTGTCATAGCTTTTGCTTCTGTGTAAAAGTGATTGCAGTATCCATCTACAAAGGTAACAAATTTTATTTCAAAGGTAGGCCCACCAATTTCTTGGTGATTCCCTTCATCTTAGGCCTTATCTTCAGCAGATCAGAGCAATCTCTAGCAAAATTTAATTGCATGACTGATTCTTGTTACCTACGTTTTTCAATGAAGAATCTGCAGAAATATCAGATGTGGGTGCTCCTATGGTGTTCTCTCCTTTATACTCATGTCCACTTTTTTTACTTAATTTATTAATTGAAGAACATATAGATAGTAACAGCAAACTGTTTTCCTACACAATATTGATATCACTCATCCAGGCCCAGTGTGTTTTGTTCTTTACAGCTTAATTATATCCATGTAAATGGCTATCAAACAAATGGACTGTATATGATAAAATTTATTTCTTACATATTGTAATTTCCCAAGGAACTCTGTAATGGCTGTTTTTGCAGGAAAAAGGTTAATTTGCTTACCATTGCACCAGGGCTGCCATTTTCACCAGGAGCACCAGCTTCACCCTTTCATAAGTAAAATGAAAATCACTGTTAGAATGCTGAGCTATTATTACACAAATAATACAACTATTGTGCATAAAGGAAAAGACAGCATTATAACAAAATTTGTCAAAGGTACATGGATGCATTACCTTAGGTCCAGCAGGTCCAGGATCACCCTTAGCACCATCTAGACCATTGTAACCCTGCACAGAAAGGGAAAAGTGATGAAAAATAAGGCTCTACTAAACTAACGAATATTTTGAAACCAAACACATTTTTAGGAATTCAATTTACTATACAAAAACATTCAGTATCATTTGCACAAACATAATTGTCTGCATATTGATGTATCACTTTTAACCAAACTGCAAAATTGCACTCACTCGGTGTCCTTTGATTCCTGGAAGTCCGGGAGTTCCAGGGAAACCACGAGCACCCTAAAACATAACAAATGGTTTGTAAAATATAGGAAATCTGCTTTTGCAAAGAAGTGGAGAATTATGTAAGGTGGATGCATTCATGCATTTTTGATACCAAGGCAATATGTTTGAATGTTGATAATTTCAGTATGCCCACTTCCTCTTGTGCTATAATCAGTAACTAAGCACGTGATAGAGAAAAACTGACATACTAGATTGCAGGCATGTTGCAATATCCTTAAGAAGGTTTGGTGGAAAATGCTTTACCTGAGGACCGGGGGCACCGCGATCACCAGGGCGACCAGGCTTGCCATTTTCACCCTATGGAGGAAAAGAGAAAGGTCAGCCATTTGTAAACTGTCAATTATCTTGAATAAGACACAAACATGCACATTTATGAATTTAATTCTATTCAGTACGTTTCAAGGACTGGGTTTTAAAATTTATGCTATTAATTATCACACATAGCTCCAATATAAATTCAGTTGGGCAGAAGTGAATGGATTCAATAGTCAAAAATAGATTTGTGAAATTAAAGCTGAATGTATCATGTAATTCTGTCCAAAAACAGAAAGCAAGTAGCTAACTGTTTTATATTTTTGTACTAAGTACATTTACAGACCGTTTGGTACTACTTACATCATCACCATTCTTTCCAGGAGGGCCAGGAGGACCACGTGGACCCATTGGACCCTAAAGTGTTAAAAATGTAAAGTCACAATATTAAGACATGGTAAACACAAGGAACTGGTGTCTTTCAGTTCACTGCTCTAAATGGCTAAGCTTTCAATCTGTTAGTGAAACTGTCAGCTGGTATCATAAAGCATTCATTCCCAGCATCTATACATTTGTAAACTATCTTCACAAAGCATTGAGTGGTAAAAAGAATCCCACCTTGAAGGGAATTATTTTATAAAGTAGAAATTATATGTTTCTAAAACAAATTGAACGTGAATCAATATGGTGCTCTTAAGGAGAACAGCAGTGACTTTTAGTTTACTGAGTACTTACAGGTGCACCTGGTTCACCAGGTTCTCCTTGGTGTCCCTGGAATCCTTGAGGACCCTAAAGATTAAACAACATAAAGCACATTTTAATAATCATGGTTTTTCAGTGTACTCAGAATCTATATTGCTTTCCAATTTAAGTTCTGCTCTCCTTTTTATAATTGAAAATTGATTAACATTTTATATTTTAGATAAGTATTAGCTCCATCAACTTTTAACCTTTACTTCAATAGTCAAAGATCAACTGACATTATTGGAAAAAAAGCATTTGTGTACTTACAGGTGCACCAGGTGGGCCGGGAGCTCCTCTGGGACCCATTGGACCCTAGGACATAAACAAGATTTGTTAGTAAAACAGTACACAGTTTTATGGATCTTTGTAACTTGTTTTTTTAACCTTAAGTTGGAAATAAAATGATAACAATGTGTCAAAACTCATCAAAACAAAAGCTAAAAACACATGCACCTACTAATCTCTGTCCTCAAGCCAATGATTCTACTCTTCCCTGATCTTAAATTAATAGTTTTAATACTCAAAACCATTCAATGTTACAGACTTTCTTTCTGTTAGATCAAAGTTAATTCTACGTCTCTTCATTCTCAGGTGATTACATGTAACTTACTTAATTCAGAAATGTCAAACTGACATAAAATTTTATAACCTATGCAGGGCCATTGTTGCACCTTACATATATTATAAGGAAAAGGGAAAGATGGGCTCATACCATAGGTCCAGGCATTGGAATACCGCCAGATGTTTTCTCACTGAAGCCACCACTCATCTGAGGGAGGAAGTTCTGGAAGAAAGCAAAGTGATTTTAGATGTCTGCAGCCTGTGAAATGTATTGAAAATATTTAGAACCATTGCACTATGTATTTCATCAGGTAAGTATTGAAGGTCACTTACTCCGCCAAGGCCAGATGTTCCAGGTTGACCAGGTGGACCAGGGGGGCCATCACGACCTGGAGGTCCTGGGATTCCATCTCTTCCTGGTAAACCTGGAAGTCCCTAAAGATGCAAAAGATTATGTTCGTTGTTACAGAAGAAAATATTGTGTATATCATTTCACTTTAGTTGCAATTGTAGCCTCAGCAACACTCTTAGCTATTGTCATCTCTTCAGTTGTCACTTCCTGTTTACCATCATTTCCTGTCTCTGAAGCCTCTCCATCATTGGCAAAGGATTAGTGTTCATTTTAATGCAACCCCAAAAGGATAATACTAGCAATTAACGGTGGATGATTGTAATACATTAAACTTCAAGCCCTCTATGTTTTAAAACTTATTACATTTTACATATGGTGTCTATGAATATCTGCTCTTTTTTCTTTCAGATAGCCTTTTGGACATTTTTTAACTTCTTTCAAAAAAAGCTATGTTATAATCAAGGACCTAATAGTTTGGAAACAATAATATCAAATTTGTTTCAATAAGATGGTAACAACAAGATGGTTTAAAAATATCAACTTACTCTATCACCCTTAGGACCAGGTTCTCCCTTGGGGCCTTGAGGTCCCTGAAAAAAATGTATTTGTATTACAATTTAAATTGCAAATAACGGTAAAGTTAATAAATGTTCAACTTTTGTGTATTTAGAATATCTTTTGTTGACCTGTAAATAAAAAGCATTTCTATTTACCTGAATACCAGGGCCAGAGGGATACTGGAAAGAAAAATTAATAAGTCAGTGTATGGATATATATGTTACAAGTAACCATGTAAATATGTCATTGTCATATTGTCTAAATGAATATGATGTACTTACTGTTTCTCCGCCTTCTGCTGTAACAAAATAAAAAAGAGATTAATTTATAAACACATTTTCTCAACTAACAGAAAGCATTGTAATTATTGCTCAGAAATAGCTTATAGTTTATTTACTGCGCATATGTTTTGAGGGAGGAGAGTGCAACAGAACATTACTTCTAAGACTCCTTCCTGTTTTAGCTCTACTTGGGGCTGTGACATGTTCACTGAATCATTCAATGATGTCATAGTTGTAACCCATTTTTATAAAATCAAACCCAAAATGCTTAAATTGGTTTAAACAAAACCTCTTTCAGATCAAATGATTCAGAAAAAGACAATAACATTTTTTTTTTTAAAAATCAAAGACACTCAATTAAATTAAAATTAAAAGTGGTTTATTTATTGTGGCTGTGGTTGTGGTGCTTCTGTCTTAAATAACCCCATAACGTTCAATGTCACTTTCACCATAAAATGACAAAACGTTTCTTGCAAACCATAAATGCTGACTGACTAGTATAATGTAACCATTACTGGTTTTGAACTGAATTCATCTAAAGCTTTCAAACGTAATGTGTATTTTGTCACTAGGTTTAAAAAGCAATGTTGAGAATTGTCCAGTCGAGTGGATACTTCATTCCAGTTCCAGTTGCTGCCTCGCACCTATTATTGCTACCTTTTCCTGAACTAGTTTGCTGTTGATAATTGAATTTGGGAATGCAAGGCGATGATCTAACATAAGTTGTCAGGTGGCTGGCGGAGAGCACGTTAAGACGCCTTCGAACAATTGACTAAGGGACCACAGCAAACACTCACGATCTTTTTCGGGGCAGACGGGGCAGCATTCTCCGTCGCGCACTTCGGCATTGGGGCAGTCGATGGTTTCCTCGCAGATTATTTCGTCACAAAGGACCCGGCCATTGTCGCAGACGCAAATCAGGCAGGGTTCGGGTTTCCAGATATCCTTGTTTTCGAACGTTTCTCCATCCTTGTAGCAGCTAGGTCCGCTATCTGAGAATCAAACGGGATATATCAACCACAGTGATACCGAACGCCCTCTAATGGGCAGAAAGGCAAGAACGGCTTTGGGGGAAAAAAGTGACCAACTTCAAAGGGACGAGTAAATGAATGCAGATTCATGTTTAGCTATTTATTTTGTATCCCAAACAGCCTAAGATAGAACTGATAACGCTACTCCTCAATTTAAAAAGAACATGCACTTTTGACATTGTGACCTGTACGCAACACAAGAATTTTCCACATTTAAGTTTTAACAATGCACCAAGTATTTTGGTCTTTATTTTAAAGGGGCTTCCTTTATTTTAGGCTCACGTTATTTAATGAAACGTGTTGCTTGAGTGACACAAGCTCTCAAGCTAAGATTATCAGGCGAGAAATTCAACAGATGGCGCTCAAGCTCCACCTCAGATTTAGCACTGCAGTAAACTGCACAAAAATGCATCCGACTCAATCCATCATTTTTAGTACGCCGTTTCATTTAAAACACGTCCGTGCAGAATTGTTAATGTGGTGGTGGAGTAAATCAGAGTTAAAGTGGATTTCTGACGAAAAGTCATATCGTAGTCGAAACGTTAACTCTTTCTCACTCCACAAATGCAGCCAGACCTGCTGAGTTTCTTTTTCCGCCAGTTTTGTCTTTGTTTTAAATTAGAAGAACCTGGTTGTCTTGGGGAAAAAAGCCAGTTTACAATAGCTACCATTTTACATGTTGTCTAGAGATGGCGCTGTTAAGCCATAGCACTGGACTCCTGCTCGCAACTTGCTTGGCTTTGAATATAATGTCCAAACATCTGGATTGCTTCTATTCCGAACACTGGACTTTTTTTTCCCCCTCAAACAACTTAGTTTCTTGGCTTGAACTTTAAATACGCTAATTTTCGGAATTGAAACAATTTCGATTTTCTTTAAAGCTACCTTATGCCTGAAATTCAATTTGTACCTGCAAACTAAACTTGGAACTAGGCAAAATCACTAAAAATCAAATCCAGATTTTACCCCTTTATGCATTTTATTCAATTTAATAATATTTTAAGTGTATTTTAATTCGCGTTGTGGTCTGTTTTCCTTCTCTTTGACACCAATTTTCATTTGGACCCAATTTATTCGAAATTCGCCACAAAGGATCTGCTCCAAAGTGACACACCCACTATCAAAAGCTGCTTTCAACCAATTGTCTGGTCGAGACTCCTTCACTCCAACTAATATGGTCCCAACAATTGTCTTTGTTCTGTTTGCCTTTCTTAAACGGGGTGGATACAGCAATTCTTGTAGGTTGGCGGAGAAGTTAGACAGTCTGACAGCCACGTAATACACGAATGTGGTTTCTTTTAATGCACCCATCCCCTAGAGATCGAAAAACCATTCCATAAAAGGAAATTCGTTGCGGTAATCTATTTCAAATCGTTTGCATAGTTCGAACAAAACTCAACAAGCTTTCGGAAAACTCCAAACATTACCGTCTGAAACTAACATCAGGAAAATGTTGCCTGACATTTTTTCGATCTACAATCCTGCAAGTCAATTTCACATTAGAGCTTTCTTTGCAAACTTTTAATAGAATTCAAAGTTGTGCATCCCTCTCCCGTTATGTCGTTCGTAGCGTTCGCCTCTTAAGCGGGCGATAGACGGGAGATTTTTCAAAACAGTTCTTCAGGACGAAACAGAAGGAAAACGAGAAAGGAACACTTACTGTCATCGTCCGCTTGACATCTTCCCACCACTAACGTTGCTGCCAGCAACAGCAAAGTCCGCGTATCCACAAAGCTGAACATGTCTAAATATTAGACATGTAGACTCTTTGGGGTAAAAAAGGGAAACTTTCTTTAACGTCCGGACATGCAATGGTTCTGGTGTGTAATTCCAAGCTTCAGCACCGAGCCCCAGCAGAAACTTCCTACTGTTCCGTTTGCAGATCGCCTGCCCTTTTATGTGTGCCAGGCTTTGGAGGTGTGAACGGTTGCCGCCCATCTCCAGGCATTCCCCCCCAAACAAATCTCCTCCTCCAGTTGGAAACCGGCAAAGTCCCCGCCTGCGGGAGGGTCCAATTGTCTCTGACCATCCACTAACATGTACAAAGATGCCTTCCTCCAATCGGGGTGGAAAGAGGGAATTCTGGATGGCTGGTGTGAGCCGCCATGTGGCTGTTGGACTCATACTTGCACTCCACGCCCTCCCTCTTTCTCTGTAACCCCCCCCCCCCAGCCTAACCCCGACGCAAGACCCATTTAATTTGATGAACCATAATTCTTTTTCTAAAACCTGTTCTTCTTTAGGCAAAGGCACATCATTTTTCAAAGACACTTTTTTATTGGCTTCGTTTCAGAGGCTGTTACAGAGCAGAGACACGTTGAAGCATGACTGGGTCAAAGAGGGGCTGGAAAACTTTCAAGTGAAGGAACGGCTTAGCTCTTCCTAACCAACATACACGTAATCACTTTTATTGATACGCCAACTCATCAGTTTTTTTTTCAGAAAATACAAAAGTTGGGGAGTAATCACTGAGGAAACCTCCAAGAAACTAGACTTGAAAAGATCCAAATCAAATGTTTCCCGGATTTTAAATGAGACACATTTAAACGCAGAAATAAGTCAAATTGTCAATGTTGTGATCACTTTTCTGCATTTTATTTCCCGTTATGGAATCACCCGTCGCCTAGTGTGAATCTAACAAAGAGATTACTCTGTATTCTTGGACTTGCTGTTGAAACAGCAATTTTCAATCAGCAGCATTAGAATTGAAATATAAAAACCTAAGGGTCATAAACCTGAGGGGTTTAACAGTGGCATTATTCCCTGAGCGGAACTCGATTGGTTTCAACTAAAACATTTGCACCTTGCCGGCATTGCATGACAACGAATTAGGCTGCTTTGTGTTTTTGTTTTGTTTGCAACTATTTGATTGTTACTTTATAAACAACACCTGTGAGGATGTCGAAGTTTTTTTTCATGCCTCAGCACTCTTATTTCCATAAGAATGACCTGGTGTGGGGGCGGGGGAGGAGATTTGCAAAGTGAGATGTGGCAAAGAGACGGGGATATGAATGGTTGTTTTTTCCCCATAGGAAACGACATCGAAATGAACGTGCCCCCGAATCATCCTGCTCCCAGGATTTAATGATTTGGGATGTGGCGCTTGATCGAAACCTGTAGTGTATTGTAATTCTTCTGAGACGCAGCAATGTTTCAGTAAGTCACATAAAACGCTAACAGTTCAACTTATTTTTAGAGGTTTAAAAAATAACTACATAAAGTGACAAATTCGTTCCAGAACAAACCAACAGCTAAAGGGAACTCCCAGAGCGAACATGCTAAATTTTCCCCCAGTCACAAAATCCTTTTCTCATAACGTGGAGGATTTGACGGAACCAAAACAGGGGTTTCAAGTCACGGGTGATGTATTAATGTATTAGTTTAGCTCACTTTGTGATAGTTTGGTGAACTGACACGTCTGAAAACGGTTTTGCAAAGCCCGCGGTGGATGTGGTAACCATGCAGCGCTGCTGAAAAGATCATCAAGAGGCACAGTTGAACAAAATTCCTTGTGGGCTGCACGTTTCCTACCACGAACGGTGCACTCCAAGACAGAATGTGGGGGGGGAGGGGGGGCGCGATAGGAGATTTGACAGTATTTGGAAGGTGTGCTACTTTGAATGTAATTATAGCTGCGAATAATTGTGTTGTCACACTAAAAGCATCACAACTGCTGTGTTCACCTTCCACTTTGATTTAATACATTGCGCACATTAACACGTTTGAGACTTGCATCCACCTGGGCTTGTGCTTCAGTTGCGTTTGGCGAGTGGCATAAAACGCAACGGATCGCTGTATCCTGGGTTTGGAAGTGGTTCCCCCTCTCTCTCTTTGCCTGAACTGACAGTTCCCCGCACGGTGACTAGCCTGAAGCCTCTGAGCTCGACCTCAGGAGACTCCTACCAGCTTCCCTTACGTAACGGTGGAAGAATTGTTCGTGGTGAGGAGCAGTATTTTCTACATTGAGACCACTGAGGGAGAAGGTTCTACAGGTGGTGTGGGTGTGGGTGGAAGGTCAAATTTTCGTTTATATAAATCGGAGGTGAATATTTAACTCAATACAGTTGGGGAGGGCTCGGTGCACTTATATAAACCAGATGGAATCACTAGTCAGCCTCAGTCGATCAAATTTGAACAAAAAGATGAGAAATGTATATTTGTTTTCCTGTTGAAGTTGTATTCCTGACCCAAAACAACCCAAATATGAACATTGAAAAGATTCTCCCGAACTTCACAGTGATTTCTCTTTCTGATACCGAGTAGACAGCTCCACATCTGGGATGCGTTAAACTCGCTTACATCAACACTATTCCAGTTGCAGATGGGATGAATTAGTTAAAATGTTTTTTTGGATCCCAAAGAAGAAGGCAGGAATGTCAGGCTCTATGGCGTTATGGTATTCACTATAATAGTAGACACAGAAAATAGTTAAGGATTCCGATTAAAATCACCATATCGTTCTTGAGCCCGGGCTGTTTTGGGAGAATTAAAATCAACGTTGCTTTTTAAATTATTTTGGTGCAAGCACCATTTCCCATCGAACGGTGCTAGCAACCCCTATCGCTGTCTGCAGTGTCTACGTGGTGCTCTTGAAGAAGTAGGTGCGGTGCGAAAGAGGCCAGGTCTCTTGCAGAGGGGTCACACTCATTATTACATTTTGCCTTCCCTGACCCTCGTTTCACCATGCATGACTCAAACGAAAATTACACCAAACGCTGCTGTGAAACTTCAACTTGCTATATTTCTCAACTTTAAAAGACAGCTGAAATACTTTATGCATATCTTAGCTGAGCCACCAAACTGCCTCATGTCTCAGCACAAATGTTGCAAACTACCACCTTGCCATTTGGAGTCGATTCTGCAGTGTCCCCTAGCTCTGAGCGAAGCAAGCCCAGCTTCAGACCTATGCCATATCATCTCTGAGCAACTTGATTACAAAATATCTTGGAGTAGATTCTGTGATTTAGACCAGTCAGGTTAACTTCAGTGGTGGGGAGAAAACTTCTCGTAACAATTATTCGGCATCAAATTAATAGACACGTGGAACAAAACTGTGAGTTATTTGGGAAGAGTCAGCATGCGCTTGTTCAAGGAAAATTGAGTCGAACTAGCTGAAGATTTTTGAAGAGGTAATAGGCGCAGTATTAATGTGGTGCACGTGGGCTTCTAAAGGGCATTGGATACAATGCCACACGAAAGCCTTGTGACTAAATTTATAGGTTATGGAACAAAATGAACAGTAGCAAAATGGATGCAACATTGGGAGATAGGAGAGAAAGACTAATTGTAGGTACTTTTCAGGCTGGAAGAAGTTTTGAGGTGGAGTTCCCCAGGGGTCAGTACTGGGGCTTTCTCTTTTTCTGATATACAAAGGATTTAGATCTTGTGTGCAGCGGTAATTTCAACATTTGCAGATGACACAAAATTTGGGAGAATTGTAAACTGTGATGAGGACATTGTAGAACTCCAAAACAATATTAATATATTGGAGGAGTGGATGGATAGATATCAGAATAAGCTCAATGTGAAGAAGTGTGAAGTAATACACTCTGGTAAAAAGAACACAGAAAAAAAAAATAAAGGGTACTGTTCTAAATGTTGTACAGGAGCATAAAGATCTGGGTTTATATGTACATAAGTTATTAAAGGTGGCAGGGTAGGTACAGATTAAGCATATACTATTGTAGGTTTTGTGAATAGGGGCATAGAGAACCAAGGCCAAGGGGTCTGGTTGGTTGGAAGGGTTATGATGAACTAACAAGAGACTCTGGTTAGAGGTCAGCTGGAGTATTATGTACATTTCTGTGTTCCACAGCATAGGGAGGGTATGAATGCATTGGAGACAGTGCAGAAGAGGTTTATGAATATAACTCTATGGATACGCCAAGAGAAAAGCTTGGAGAAGTGGGGACTGTTTTCCTTGGAGAGAAGGCTAAGAGGAGATTTGATAGAAGCTTTCAAAATCGTGAGTGATATAGAGAGAATGGCTAAGGAGAAACTGTTTCCCACTTGTAAATGGATCAAAAACCAGAGGATACAGTTTTAAAGTGTTTTGCAAGAAAAACAAATGTGAAGTGGGAAAAACCTTTTCACACAGTGAGTGGTTAGCATATGGAATGCACTACTGGAAGTGTGGTGGAGGCAGATTCTATTGAGGCATTCAAGAGAACATTTTCCATTTAAATAATCATCCAATGTGCTGGGCTACACGTAACAAGCAAGAGAACGGCACAAAGAAAAAAATGCACAGAGAATTGGTGCAGACACGATGGCTGAAAGGCCTCCTTCTGCTCCGAAACAACTCTTTGATTCTGTGGAGTATAACCTTGACCACTAAAATTACAAAGTTAGTGCTCTCCGAGTACCATTATCAAGTTAGATTTGATTGACAAATCACTGTCTTGACTAATAGGAAGTAAAGTATGATAATTTTCCAGTTGAGTCTAGACTTCTTTCTGAGTTCTCTGCCCAAGAGCAGGCCTGACCCATTATGTTACAAATTTCACCAGGCATAGGGCAGGGAGGAGGGTCCTAAATCCAGTGCTGACATGGCAACATAAATTTTTGGTTTGCTAGAAAATGATGGTAACAACTCCAGTATCTTTCCATTGTATGACTGACAAGGAATTTCTCCTGCTTTTCCTGTCTGCTGTTTGTGTATGCGGAATGCAACCTTTTTGGTTGTGTTGTGAGTGCACTTTTCTTGACCTTCAAATCCTGGAGTGAGACTTGAATCCAAGGCCTTTGATTCAGA
This sequence comes from Rhincodon typus, assembly GCF_021869965.1. Lineage (NCBI taxonomy): Eukaryota > Metazoa > Chordata > Chondrichthyes > Orectolobiformes > Rhincodontidae > Rhincodon > Rhincodon typus. The sequence continues at coordinate 19,193,243 of NC_063361.1, forward strand.
AGCAGGGATAGTACTACTGTGCTACAAGACCACCTCTCCTGACTAGTTTCCTTCTCATTAGATGTAGGAAATTGATGGATAGCATTAGAACACAATAGAGCATCCAAGCCTTTAGCACTTCTCTGCCATTCAGTTATGTTGTGGCTAATCTGTTCCTCAACTCAATTCAAGAACATAAGAAGTAGGAGCAGGAATATTTTATGGGTGTTGCATTTCTGCAACCCCTTGTGGAAGGATGATACTGAAGCCAGTTTTTACTCAGTCTCTTTTTTAATTCACTGAGTGTAATACTAGAAGCACATAACGCCTAGCTCAACCACATGACTGATTATTTTATCAATATCTCCTTATATGCATTCCAATGAACCCCCACTGAATGCTCTCCCTATGCACATAATTAAATACGAGTAACATACAATTAACAGTGTGAACCATCAAACCTGCTCTGCTGTCAAATAAGGTAATTGCTGAGCTTGTCCATCAACTGCACATTGCAGCCTTATCTTCATATCCCTTGATTTCCTTAGTGCTCTGAAGTCTGTTAATCTCAGTCTTGGATATACTTATTGATGCTCATCTATGGTCATGAATTTCAAAGATTTTTTAACCTCCTGAGTGGTGGTGTTTATTCTTATCCCAATCTGAAATGACCAACTACTTGTCCTGAGATTATTATCCCTAGCTCTGCTCCGTAAAGTTCTCAGTGTCAATATTGTCAAGCTTTCTATGAGCTTCATATGTTTTAAAGAGATCACCTCTCATTCTTGTAAATTCCGGATTGCAGAGGCCCACTCTATACAATCCCTCCTCATTTAATAGTCATCTCATTGTAGAAATCAATCAAGTGATCATTGGTTTCACTTCCCTCTCAGGCAAGTTTATCAAAAACTAAAATTGTGCATACTATTCCAGCTTTGGTCTCACTGATGCCCCATAATTGCAGTGAGACTTCCTACTCTTACATTTCTACCTCGCCATAAAAAGGTGAAAATCATTTGTCTATTTGTTTGCTATACCTACATATGAATTTACAATGATTCATGTTCAAGTGTTTCTAAATCCCTCTGAATGCCTACTCTCCTCTCATCTTTTAAAATAATTTGTTTTCCATGTTTCCAAACAAAGATGAATAACTTCACGCTTCCTTACATTATACTCTATTTGCACTCTTTTGTCCAATGATTTCATCAATCCTATTCCTTTGCAATCTCTTTGCAGCGTCTTCACAGCTTAGCTTTGTACTAGCAGTAAACCCAGATGTATTACACCTGGTCCTCTTATCTAAGTAATTGATATAGATTATAAATAAATGAGGTCCAAGCACTAATCCTTGTAGCTGTTCATCAGTTTCAGCCTGCTAACCTAAAAATTACACACTGATTCCAATACAGTTTCTGTTCATTAGCAAATCCTGAAGCCATACTAATATATTACCCAATCCTAAGAACCCAAATCTTGTATAACACCCTCTGTGTGGCATTAATCAAATTCTTTTGGAGAGTCCAAAGATGTTACTTCCACAGATTCCTCATCATTTATCCTGCTGGGTACACCCTTGAACAATTGTAATAAATTTGTCAAACATAATTTCTCTTTCATAAAATTTTGTTGAGACTGCCTAATCATACTACAATTTCCCATGTGCCTTATTATCATACCCTTAGTAATAGATTTCAGCAGCTTCCTATAATGTCAGGCAAGTATTCCCTGCTCTATTCTAACCTGGCAGTGATGGGGGAGTGCTATGGCATTGTCTAAAAATTATATTGAAGTTGGGAAATTCTTTTTTGCAAAATGGTCGAGCAGAAGTTTGAAACACTCTCCCCAAGTGGCAATTGATCCAGGATCAATTTTTCTTAAGATTGAGTTTGGGATTTTTGCTAACTAAAAGTTTCAGTGATATAAGCAAATTTGGGTATATAGAGTTGGATCATAGATCTCACTGCATGATGGAACAGGTTTGAAGGTTTTGTCCCTAACATGAAATAGTGCTTTAAACACTCACCATTGATAATCTACTAACATATTTTTTCAACTACCATGCCAATCTATCTCAGCAAGCTCATCACTTGCAAATTTACATTTTTAAGATCCTCATTTCAAAATTAACCACATGATGCTGAAATGTAAAATGAAATTCTATCATGTGATTTGTACTGTTCCACAAAAAACTCTCTGTTATTGTTTACTAATTCACCCCATCTCATTATGATAGGAGATTTTAAAAGAAAAGTGTCTCCTTGTTGGTTTCTTGACAATTATTTCTAGAGAACTGTCGTGAATGCTTTCAATTCATTTATCTTCCAAGATATTTTTGCCAGTTTGGGTTACCAAGTCCATAGAAAGATGAAAGTCTACAATTATTATTATATTTTTGCCTTGTTATATGCTTCTTTAATCTCCTGATTTATACTGTGTTCAATGCTATGTTTATGATTAGAAGGCCTATAAACTACTTGCACAAGTGTTTCCTGCCCTTTATTATTTTGCAGCTGTAGCCTTTCGATTCTGTATCCTGCTGTTCTGAATAAAATCCTTTAACACCAACTGCTTTTATCTGATAAAAACATAAGATCATAAGAAATAGGAATAGGAGTAAGCTATTGGATCCCTCAAGTGTGTCTCACCATTCAACAAGGTCATGTTTGCTCTGCCTCAGACCTAAACTGTTCTTTCATACCTGCTCATCCTAGTCCTCATTCCTTGATACTACAAAAATCTATCTCATTTAGATACTTCCAGTGATCTAGCCCCCACAACTCTCTGGTGTAGAGAATTCCAGACATTGACAACAATTCTGGGAGAAGAAATTCATTTGCATCTCAGTTTTCCATGTGTGTTCCCCTTCTGTAATGTTGTACCCTAGTTTGAGATTCTCCCACTCATGGAATTGTCTTTTCAACATCTACAGTGTTGAGACCCCACCCCAACCCCCTGCCAGAATCTTAGATGTTTGAATAAGATCATCCTTCATTCTTCTAAGAATTAATGACAAAGGCCTAACCTATTTAGCCATTCTTGGTAAGTCATGCTCTTCATCCCAGGAATCAGCCTGGTGAATCTCTTTTGAACTGACCCCCTTTCATAAATGTGGGGAACAAAACTGTACATGCTACTCCAGGTGCAGCCTCAGCAACACCCTGTACAAGTTTTCTTTGTTTTTAAACACCAACCCCCAGCAATAAAATCCAAAATTTCAACTTAATTCTTAATTACTTGCTGCACCTACATGCTAATGTTTGTTTTTTCATGCAGAAAAACACCCTCTGTGTTGCATTTTTTGGAATCTCTTGTCATTTTAATAATAGTTTGCCTTTGATTCTTCCTATTAAAGTGCATGACTTTCCACTTTCCTATAACAAATTCCATCTGTCAAGTTTTTCTCCATTCACTCAAGCTATCTATATCCCCATGCAGATCCTCATCACAACTTGCCCTCTCAAATATTTTTGTATCATCAGCATGTTTTGAAACGTTACTCTTTGTCTCCTCCTCCAAATTATTAATATAGGTAATAAATAACTGTGGCTCTGGGATTGATTTTTGTGGCATGTAACTAGTTATGATTCCCAATCTGAAAAAGACACATTAATCCTGATGCTCTGTCTTCTGTGTACGAACCAATCCTCAATCAATGCAAATCCATTACCTCCAATACTGTGAGCTCGTATCTTGTGCAGTAAGCTTTTACATGACTCCTTATCGAATGTCTTCTGGAAATCCAAATACACCACATCTCTGGTCTAATTTCTGATGCACTCTTCTGCATATTTTTCCACAAATTCTATTCACACTTTGATTATCATTGAAGTAATTTAATGTGAAGGCTACCTCACCTGCTTTTCCATTTTGCCTACATTTTACAAAAGTCAGGTAACCTGGAGAATTTAATTCTCAACCTTGTCAACCTGTAACCATATTTCATTGATGATGTGAAAACAAACCTTTTAACTTTTATTCGTGCCATTTGTTTCTTCATTTTTCATGAAAGGTTTGCACATTCAGGTATTATGTCTTCAATTGTAAGTTTTTTCAGGTTTTCATTGATATGTCCTGAGGTGTTATATTACCACTTTTGAATGGACTGTTCCTTCCTCACACAAGTTGCTGCATTTTACCCAGATCACTATCCCCTACAGCTTTGACTTTGTCTTCAGACTTTACGCTTATTCATTCTCTCCCTCTCTTTGTATTACTTTAAAGGACTGTCACTACCCGAGTTACAAAATTCAGAGAACGTTTGTCCCAGCTAAATTTAAAGAGAGCCCATCCCATCAGAACAAGTCCCTTTTCAACTGCTGAAGTGGTGTTAATGCCACATGAATTAATAACACCGCATTCCAATCATTTTTATATACATCCATTTAAATCCTGAATCTGTTTTCTTCCATTCAGTCAGACTTTCACGTAGAAATTATTATCATAGATCAACACAGAATCCCTACAGTGTGGAAACAGGCCCTTCGGCCCAACAAGTCCACACTGAACCTCAGAGCATCCCACCCAGACCCATCTTTAAACATGCACCCCACACTTTAAAGTTCCTCGGCAAAAACCAACTGAGCTCTATATTCCCTGATAAGTTTACCTGATATAAGTCAATCAATTTTGATCTTAAAAGCTTTGATTCTCTTAATATATGGGACATAGATTTCCAGATTACTGCTACTCTTTACATAAAAATGATTTCACTCCTAAATGGTCTGTCTCCAACGCTAAGTTTATGTCACCTTATTCTGGTTTTCCCTTTAAGGGGAAATAGATTCTATGCCACTATTCAATTGAATTCTTTTATCATTTTAAGTATTGTGATGTGATCACCCTGAAATGCTTTATATTTGAGATAAGAAGGGAAATTGCTGTGAACTAAATTTGTAGAAGGCTGGTGTCTTGTTTTGTAACAAAGACAACATAAGGTATTTTCCCTGATTGATGTCAGGAATGTCTACTAATTAGTTGTGTCACTTTAATTAGCATTCAAATTTATCATCACACTTTCTGCAGCTCACTGTGTAGTGTTACACACTCAGTTAGTGGGGTGAACTTTCCTGTGTATTCTGTTGTTTTTCTTTTCCCTGTCTCACTTTTCCACAGAGTTTGAATTTAATTTGGAAGTGATATGCCAATTATATATCAGATTGTAAATGTAAAAGTCAGCCATTTTCCTTTAGTTAACAAGTAAAGAATTATTGTGATGATACTATGGCTTTAAAAGGTGTATTTTGCCCTCTTCTTTAATGAAGAAAGGTTGAGACAGAGGTGATCTGATCAAGACCAATGAAGTAAACAGCTTGTGAGGCCTTGGGTTTTTTTTAAGTTGGAACAATAGAAGCAACCTGAATGGGTGGGGTGAAGCTCCCATAGAAAAGGATTTTTAGTTTTAGCATTTAACAGTTGCTGGGGTTTGAAGATGGATGTGAAAGCTCTTATTCCTCCCTCTGTTCCAGCTAAAAGCTGGGGTTCTCTTCCAGTTACTAGAATTGCATGTAAGACCACCTATTTTACTGAATTTGCCTTTGCCAAGGATGTGTTTATGAGATGTTACTATATTGGAACAGTTAATTAGTAGTAGCTAACATACATTATTTTATTACATGTTTCAATAAAGTTACAGTTAAGCCAATTCTTTTATTTTATTTTTATTTTGTCTGTGTTTTAACTGTAGTGTAAAAATAAAGTGTATTTTGCTTAACGTCGAGTAGTTTGACCAATTGAATTGCATCCGAAACACAATGCCTTACATTACCTTTAAAACAAGAAAAAGTGAGGGTCTAGGCTATCTTCTTAATATTTTGAAGGTGTGTGGTTTGGTCCATAACACTATCTTGTTGCAAACAAAATGTACTCAAGCAAAGATTATTAGCAAGAAGTTTTAATATGCAGATATGTCCAACTATCCCTCTTTGAACAAAGACACACATAAAAAACATGCATACACACTTAATTACATCTGAGCTGGGGAAAAATGTACAACTCTGTAGAGTGTTATATTAAGTAAGATTTGGCCAAGTAACAGTTAAATTTAGGGTAACAGACTTATTCGCTGATTATCCTAAATGCCTGTTTTCAACTGAAGTGGCTTTCTGCACAAGCTGTGGTCTCTTCCTGGATCAGTAGTAGCTGGCTGAATTCTGTTTTTCTGGAGTCTGTGGTGTAGATTCAAAACTCTCCATTAAGAATTTTCCACTTGCAGTGGTGAAGCCTTCCATTGAGTGTTGAACACAAACTTTGCTGGAAAAGTTCTCAGAGAAAGATAGAAAAGACAAATGATGTCTACGTCCAAGCAGCTTGTCCATTATAAATTTAACTACATTGCAAAGTAGTCTTCACAAAAAGTTAATATATATTTATATTCATTCAATTATATTAAAAATTAATATTTTACATAACACATCTGCATATCAATAGGAAATCTTACTAGTGAAAATATTTTTGCTAATGGGAAATGCATAAGTTGTTAACTGAGTCTCTCCAACTCCACACATTTTTGGTTTCTCAAGTGGTAATAGCTCGTTCAGAATATATGAGAGCTTTATTAGATGACATAGTGTATTCAATCACAGACCTCATGTGTTCTTGGATTTGGCTGTTTTAATCCATTTGTGCATTCAGCAGTAAGTATTTCCATTTAAAACAGAGTTTCAATTAATATGTTAAAGAATGTACACCAATGAAATCAGATGATAATAGAACAGGACTAACTAATGACAATGCATGATGAAAAGTGCATTCACAAGATCTGCAGCAAGGAGTTAACAAAAGCATTGTTATGTTTCATGAAGAGATTCTTATACTTTTTCTTCCTTCTACTTTTGCATGGAGAACATTTGTAGAGCTCAACAATTTGTTGATTATAAATGTATCAAGGTATCCAATGGACTCTATTGATTGACCCGCACTTCAATCTCCTTTTTTATTTCTGCTGGTTTAGATTCTGGTTACATCCCACTATCAGCACTTGTCTTTTTCGCTTACAGGGTCCAAACCACCCAACGCCACTTCCACAGAATCATTAATTTAGTTATCTCAGTATCTTTAAATGGACCCGTACGATCATCATTAATAGTGGCTCGATAAAGTGTTGGTTTTCTGCAGGCTTTTTGTCAAACTGACAAATTGATCTTTGAATGCAGGCTTCAGGAGAAATTTTTGTGTAAGAAGTTACCCTATTGCAATAAACTGTGTATATGGTGTTTCTTTAAATCAGTATATGCCTGCAAATTATTCAGCAAATAAAGAAGGGCAGCTCTGTGTTATATTTGATGGTCAATATGTCCCAGTATAACTTTAAGAGCTATGCCCACAATATCATCATTATCTCATGGTATGTGACCTCAGCATATGAAGATTCATACTCTTTCTTACCTTGGATCATTCTACTGGAAGCATGCTCCACAGCATGAAATCTATGTACCGTACCTGAGGACTGTAATGTTTTTACAAAAATGCTATTTGCAATAAACGTTTGTTGAATTCTTCATTACCAGGTTACCCACAGCCATTCTCTTTTATTTCAGGAAATAAAATAAGTAGTGCTACATCAGGTAAAAACCCTGTTGGAGCCTCACAGCAGGAGCAATGTGAGGATGCTTCACCCTCCACCATCCTTTAAGCCCCCAAGCCAAGTGGTGGTACAGTGGCTCCGTGGTTAGCCCTGCTGTCTTGTAGTGCCAGGGACTTGCGTTTGATTCCAAACACAGATGATTGTCCGTGTGGAGTTTGCACATTCTCCTCGTGTCTGCATGGGCTTCCGCTGGGTGCTCTGGTTTCCTCCCACAGTCCGAAAATATGTAGATTAGGTGGATTGGCCATGTTAAATTGCCCATAGTGTCCTGGGATGTGCAGGTTAGGTGGAGTAGCCATGGGAAATGCATGGATTGGGTGGGTCTTTGGAGGGTTGGTGTTGACTTGGTGGGCCGAATGACTTGCTTTCACACTGTAGGGATTCTATGATTCCAAAGTAATGTCCCTTATTTTAACTGCCCCAGCCTAGCAGAATTTGAATGGAGTAGATATATTAAAATAAAGGCTGTTGTTTTCTATTCTGATCCTGCTACTTTTCTGCCACATCATCTGAATCTGAGCAAATGAGCATGACGCACATAGGAAGCAAATGGGCTCTTATTTTTTCTGTGCAGATTGATCCAAAAGAACAATCTGTAATTTTTATTGAAGACATTGCGGGGAAGCAGAGTTGGCTTTCCTAGCAGGTAAACTGGTTAACAATCAGATTGAGGGCCTAAAGAGTTAAAATTTCTTTGTGGGAAAGGAAGGCAGGGTGCTAAAGGTAACTTCTGCTCTTCCTTCCCCAGAACACCCCCCCACAATAGTAGCCTATGAGCCATCCCTTCCCAATCAAGGCCAGATGCAATTACCAATTGCAGCCAGAGTCTTCCTCAGATTGAGGACAGCGCCTCCCTACTCACAATTGTAGATTCTCCCTTTTGTCAGCAGATGCCACCCCAGCATGATCCTGCGGTTCAGTACCTTCACACCTCCTACGGCATCTTCCTGCTACTAGATTCCAATTCCTGCCAACTGCCCAGGTAATCAAGCTGGCTGAATGTTAGACCAAGTTCTGCAATAATTTGTTCAGTGAAGTCTTGCATTAAAGTCTCCACTTCTTTGACCCTTCTTGTTTTGTCACCAACTTGACCTCCACCGCATACAGAGCGATGTTGTTTGAAGAAAACAAACAAAGGTCAAATCTATAGAGAATGTTAACTCTGAGCAAACTACTTGTACAGGGCATCAAACAATTTCTCAAGGAGAATATGGAACAGATAGCTTAAGCATAACACTGTAAATGCAAGAAAGTCCATAGTTAAAGAGATTGATAGAATCATTTTTAAGCATGATTGAGAATATTATATTTTAATTGATGTGGGAAAATGGCAACACAACTCAATGTAGAAAGGAAATCCTATAAAGCGAACTTCAGAAACCAGGTGGAAAGGTTCAATTACTGTTAATTTAAGGGTATGAATGACAGTATTCATTTCTGTTCCTAGTGCTGAGAGTTTTTTGAGAGCTCTTCGCTGTCTAAAGCATTTGGCAAAAGGTATCCCTTTAGGGTCAAAGTTGTTAATGTTTAGATTGAAAGAAAAACAGAGCAGCTAACAAACCAATAAAAATCTGCAAAGGACATTAAAGGAGACCTACTGGTATCCTGCAATAAACATACTAAGGAATAGATAAGAAGGACTATATTAATATAAGTGGAAAAATAATAATTCTTTAAGAAGTATTATTAATTAATGTACCACAGAAGCAGACTATTCCAGAAATACGTCAGTGGCAGGCAACAGAGTGTAAAACCAACTTGGTTAAATAGGGAGACAATGGAAAGCCTACTGGACTAAAATCACAGAATTGTAAAGATAGAGAAGGAGGCCATTTGGCCCATCATGTCATAACTAGCTCTCTGAGTATTTTGATTTTGTGTCAAACCTATGTCTTTTCTCCTGTACTCCGTATCTATTTAAATAATCATCCTATGGCCTTTTGAATGTGTCAATTGAACCTGCCTCCACCACATTTTCAGGTAGTGCATTTCAAAACTAGACCACTTGCTGTGAGAAAAAGTTTTTCTTCTAACTTTGTATTTGCTTTTTTTGCAAAACATTTTAAAAATGCGGCCTCTGGTTCTCAATCCATTTGTACGGAGGAACAGTTCTCCCTCTGCCCAGACACATCATGATTTTGCAAACTTCTATCAAATCACTCTTTGGCCCTGGCTTCTCCAAACAAAACAGTCCAACTTCTCCAATTTATCCTCATAACTGAGTTGTCTAGCCCTGGAACCATTCTTATAAACTTCTTCCGCTTTCTTTCAAGTGTATTCACACCTTCCTAAAGTATGGTGCACTAAACTGGACACAATACTCGAGCTGAGGTCTAAATAGTGTCCTATACAGATTCAGCATCATCTTCCAGTTTTTGTACTCTATGCCACTATTAATGAAGCCTAGAATACTATCTGTTTTATTAATTTCTCTCTCTACCTGTCCTTTTACCTTTAATAGCTTATGTACCTACACCTAAGTCTCTATACTCCTGCTCATCTTTAAGTTACACTGCCTGTCTGTTTTCTTTGAACCAAAGCATATCATTTCAATATTGCTCAGTATTGAGCATCACCTGCCACGATCCATCCACTTCACAAACTTGTGAACGCCCTGTTGATGTTTTACGTTGTCCTCCACAGTTTACATTTCTCCCAAAATTTAGTGTGGCCGCAAACTTTGACATTGTCCCCTGCACATGAATATCTAGATTGTTTATATGTAGAAAGGAAAACAAAGGTCCCAATACCAAACTTTCTTGCAGCCTGAAAATTTATCATTATTCATTACCCTCTTTTTTCTATCACTCAGCCAATTTTGTACCCATATTAATACAATCTCTTTTATTCCATAACCTATCATTTTTCTTACAAGGCTGTTGTGTAGCACTGTATCAAACCTTTAGTTGTCCATGTAACATCAACAGCACTGCCCTCATCAACCCTCTCTGTTGCATTTCAAAATAATCCAGTTAGTTAGACTTAAATTCCACTTAACAAATCTATGCTGATCCTTCTGAATTAAATCACAATTTTCTCAAGTGACTATTAATTCTATCCCAAATAATTATTTCTAGGTGCCAACCTGCAAGGCACTGATCCCTTCAAGAATTGAATATTAATCTTCAGGATCCTGATGTGTTACACTCTAGAGAAAAATATTATGGATGTTAAAAAAATATACACTTTCTTCACTATTTTCCTTTGAACACTTTCTTTACCAGATCTTAAAATATTAAAATTAGGGGGAAATGTGATGTTTTGCTGGCAGCAAAGTATTATCCAATTGAGTAATCAGTCTTTTAGCTTTTCAAATGCCATCGGAAGATGTTATGACAAGGAGGGGGTGGGTTGGCTGACCATTGGCTGGAACATGGGGGCAAGTCATGGAATGAAATGTTTCAAGAATACATTTTTATTCACAACCCTATCCTGGACAAAGGGTATTGAAAATTCTGGCACAAAGAAAAAGAGAAAGGGAAAGGAAGGAATATCATGCAGCTCACCAGCACCACCTTAAATATAATTAGGGATTGGCAAAAAAAAATTATGGCTCAAACAGCTAAGCCCACATCCCCTGTATAATTTTTTAAAAATGATGACAAAGCAACTGCTAAAAGAAACAAGAAGGAACATGGAAGGAGTAGGAAAAGGCAGGAAAACAATATTAATTAAAACAATTCTTTATCAGGAATAAGAGCAAGGTGAAGAGAAACAGTGAGTCACTTTTGTAAGGACGAAAAAGTAGAAGAGTTACTAAATCATTACGCTGTGACTCTGTGAAATGGGGATGGAAGTCTGAGTTAAGAGAAGAATCCCAAAGAACGAGCAGGCTGGAATTCTTGTGATATAATCCTGGGCATTGGAGAAATGTATGAGAAGCTGAACAGTCAATGATGATTTCCTCCCATCAAGTGATTGGAAAATGTTACTAATTCCATTACCAGTGTACCCCCAATTTTAGTGGACTTATAGCAAAAGCTCAATGACTTGGAAGGTAGCAAATGCAAGCCCATTTTTTAAAAAAGGGCCATGATGTGATTCTTCAAAGTTATGTTCTCTGAGTCTTATCTTGATAGTTAGAAGATAGTTGAAAACTTTGATGATGGATAATATGAAATATCCAGACATTGAACTTCCATTAATGAGCAAGAGCATGACTGTCACAAGAGAGCACAGTGGCACAGTGGTTCGCACTGCTACCTCACAGCGCCAGGGACCTGGGTTCAATCCCACCCTCGGGTGACTGTCTGTGTGGAGTTTGCACATTCTCCCCGTGTCTGCAGGGGTTTCCTCTGGGTGCTCCGGTTTCCTCCCACAGTCCAAAGATGTCTAGTCTAGGTGGATTGGCTATGCTAAATTGCCCATAGTGTTTAGGGGTTTGTAGACTAGGCGAATGGGTTGGGGTGGGATGCTCTGAGGGTTGGTGTGGACTTGTTAGGGCCGAAAGGCCTGTTTGTACACTGTAGGGGGTTCTATCATTTTGAAATGTGATTGATATCACCAACAAGTGATAATCTAATAGAATGTGGGTAAACTGTGTGTTAATGACCATGCTACGACAGATGGAATTCAAACAAATAAATGAGTTTTGCAATGACAATGTAACTCAAAGCTTAAATAGGGCATGAATGAGGTGACAGCAAGAAGGGATCTAACCTCACATCTGGACGTTACATTCACTTTTGGTCTCATGTTACAGAAGAAGAGTGGACTTACCTGCGGGGATGGTTTTTAGACTACTTACTAAAGATAGATTGTCAAGGAACAATGGCCTAACCTTGGATTTTACTCTGGAAAGGAATGGAAAAGCTTTTTGCTGGAGCTCCTCATTTCAAATTTGGAACCAGGAAATTGTTATTTTTATATATAATGAAGCAATGTAGATTATTTATCTATTCACGTATAAAAAGAAAGGAATAGAAAAGATTTGAGTATTAATTGATGTTATCCTTTAGATATATCACTTCATGATTTAAATAACCAGGGGAGAATGTTTTGGTTCTAATAATGGTATTTTATTTTAGAAAAAAACTTGATAGCTGCTGGGAAAGCCCAGTAAGACTATCAGAAATATATCTTTGGTATTGTGATAGATAAGGAGATAAACTCAATTTCAAACCATAAAGGTATATTTATCCATGAATCTGTGCAACACAAAAGAAGTCAATCCAGCTAGAATATACAGGCATCATCAAGAAATGGCCATTGTGCAGGAGGTGTGCAAGGAAGCAAAGTCTACCTGTAATGTGATGACATTTTCATTGCAAATTGAGCTACAAAACAAAGGCTTATAACAATCAAATTAAGGTAAAAACAATTAAAACTATGTGAAAATTGATTTGTGGCCTCAGGAAAGCACTTCTTTAAAGATGACATGTTTATTCAATTATGAAAGACACTTTACTGAAGCATCTGAACATTAACAGAGAGGGAAAGCCCATACAATTTGTGCGTGCAACTGAAAACCGTTGATGAACTTTAGTTGGAACTTTGAAAGAAACATAAGTGAAAACATCATTTGACATGCTGCAGTTCATCCGGCCTCCTGATTTTGGGATAGGGTTATAGAATCATAGAACACAAAAGGACATTCTGCCCATCATATCTGTACCATGTCTTTTATGGCCTATCCAGTTAGTCCCACTCCCTTAACTTTCCTTCCAGATGCCTGACAGTTTTCTCTTTTCGAGTATATTCAATATTCTCTTAACAGTTTCAATAGTACTGCTTTGACAATTGTTTCAGGCAATGAATCCAGATTAAAACTCATTGCATAAGATTTTTTCCTTCTCACCCACAATGCATCTGTATTTATTGTATAAAATCTCTTTTAGTCTTGAACATTTCGAAAACTCTCCACTCTAAAGAAAGAAATCCCAGCTTCTTTGGTCCATGTACGGAACTGAAGTCCCTCATCCCTGCTACCATTCTGTTAAATCCCCTTTACACACTCTGCAAGGTTTTGTCTTTCTTTGTAGACTTTCTTGAATCCGGTATGGGATTTACTTGAGACTATGAAAGGAATTATGTACTTAATGCTTTTCAAATTTATTTCACAGGATGGTGTATGATGTTGGAATTTATTGCTGAAAGGTTTTGGAGGGAAGTGGACAGTCAACTATATCGGTGTTTGATTGCTTCTGTAGTTTGACTTCTCACTTAGAGTGGGAGTCCTTTCCCACTTATTCATGAAGATGCCTCCTAATTTTAAAATGCCTATTAAATCTGCTTGCAGCCTTTCCCGATGGAGGTCTTTTGGCTCAACTGTCTCTATGCTGAAAGGTCGTGTTCAATTGTCACTCCAGGACTCGATGGTCAATTAAGGGGTCCTCATAATCTGGCCAAACAGATTGACAACTGACCATCAGCATCCTTCCGACAAATGCTGATGTTAAGAATGAGATGATTTCTGGCCAGTCACACGAAGGAAAGAAAATTGGAGCCCTAATCATCATTATTCATTGGTCTGGATAATAATGTGCACGTTGCCGCTATAATCTGAGCTCAGTTGTCTGGATATTTGCCATGGTTCAGATTTGTGCCAACAGTAGTTTTAAATCCTCATTCCTGCCAGACCTACCTCCTTGCCCTACCCCCGGTGAAAGTCACGGCACTGCATCGGACTTGTCAACGGGCAAAGAAGTGGAAAAGAGTTTTTTTTACAGTAACCACATATTGGCCAAGTCAGACCAGGGCAGCAGATTTCCTTCCCTAAAGAGTATTATTGAACCAGTTATTTTAAAATTATGACCCAACAAGTTCATTGTAACCTTGATTGATTTTATTTAGTCCTAGATTGTGGAAGCTGAATCCAAACTCTCAATCTACAGTTTGGAATTGGAGCTCATTTTCTTTGGATGATTAAACCAAGCATCTGGATCATTAGCCTAAACACAAGAAGCTGATAAATAGAAAAATCTACAAGTCCAGATTGATCATTTCTTGATAGTATGAATGGATGTTAATAAAGTTCTAGAATTAATGACAGCATTTTAAAGATGGAAACAGAGGCAGAATTTCTGCTGTCCTCTCTGGGTAATAGCAGGAAGGTTTGGAAAAATGACTAAAATGGAAAATCAGATTCTTGACCTCAAGAAAAAAGAATGCAAGATTTTGACCTGCATGGTTAAAACATTTACGGTTTAACAATCTTACTAATGAGCGGTGACTACCTTATTTCCATGCATTTGCATCTCATTATTGGTTAACGTTGTCTCATTTCTATATGGCTCCCAATTCTCCTTTCCCTGAGAAGCCAGATGGTTCCGAACATGAAACTCAGAGTGGTTACCTGGTGGCTTCTCTTTCCCTGGGTCTTCAGACAACGCAGTCTTCACCACTATGTCCCCACAAGCTCTATGGACACCATCCTTCTCCACCCTTTGCCTATATAAGTGAGCTTCAGTAAGCCACCTGCCCTCACCATATCATCATGGCTGCTATCAGACCAACTCGTATACACCACTTCAGCCCTTCAGGGCTTCACTTTAGAGGCTAGAATCACTTATTCCTTGCATGATTCTGTCGGGCACTTTGACTGCAGGGAGACACACAAATCTCATGCATCTACACTGGATATATCTTCTGGCTCATAGCTTGTGTTCTTTGTGCTTACTCACTTTGGTTTACTTACTGCAAGCCTTTGTGGCAGACATTAGATAGTGGCACTTATCCTTGCAGAGCGTGAGATCATTAAATGCATTCCACAATGATGATCCAGGTTGCCTGGATCTAGTGGTGTGGCCTCCTTTGTCGATCAGCAGGAGAAAGGACTGGTCTCCCCGTCACAACCCCATTGCCCAGCTTCTTAAGGTCCTTGTACACAAAACAGGGACCTAACTTGTCTTTCTGAGCCATTTCCTAAGAGATAATGTGAGAATGCCACAGTGTGAGAGGCATGTCCTGGTTTGCAATGTTAGTTATGGTGTACAGCTGAAGTATCCAGTATGGCACCAGGGGCATAAACGTCCCAGCAGTGGCAAACACTTCCACATCTCCTGCTGTATGATTCAATGCGATGAGCACTAAGGAGCCAGTTCTTAATGAGATGATTGAGGAAGATAGTGTGGGACAAGTCGATGTATGTCATGACAGACCAACCAAAATGAATTTCACTTGAAAAGACACGTTGCTAAAAAAATGGGAAAATTCAGCCCTAACAGCACAAGAGTAAAGAATTAATGTTGAATTTATGCAAAACACTGGTTTACCTGCAGTTAGTGAACTTAAGGCTGCCACAATATAGACAACGAAAGCCATGACAATATAAAATGTAGACTCTCCATCGTAATGTCAGAGCTGGGAAACTGCAGTTGCATGGAGACCTTAGACATTGAGACCAGCTTCATTACCATAAAAAGACTATAAGGAGATTTAATACTTTTTTTTAAATTATGAAGCATTTAGATAGAATCACTGTGGAGTCACTACCCCTAAAATAGCCCCTGAGACGTTGAAGTGATCTTTTTCCTACCATGTCCACAGTCAATAAAATACTAGACTTACTCTAAACTTCAAAAGCCCTTACTTTCCAACCTCTTAAGAGGAGGCTTATAAAATATTGACCTGGTCTATGCAACTCTAGATGTGTAGAGAATTTTTCTTTAAATGGTCAGATTGTGAGCATGAATGTAATAATTTTTCGCTGTTTGCAAACCCTTCTTAAGTGAATATATATTAAAATATCATTTTTGTTTTTCAAAATTCCAGTGAATATCAATTTGCATTTAATTTTTTGAGTGCATAAAAAAAACTGATCACCAGTTCTTGTTAAGACATGAAACAATTTGTCTACATACTCTAGCAAAATGTTTGTAGGATAGGGTTAACTTACAGTTAGATTTTGCTCTGCATTCTCTTTGCGCATTCCTGGAACTTGACATCTACGTGGCACTCCATAAATAAAAAACATATGGAGCTAACTCAGTCCACTGGATCCTTTAACATTCACACAAAAAATTCAACTGTAAGCATGAGCAACTCCAAAATAATTAAATAAATCGCAATCCCCATTCTGGAAGCGGTTAATCCATGATATGTGGCAAAGATGATACCATAATCTAAAAACACAGCTGCCCTTTTGTTAAGCACTAAATAATCATCAAAAACTCTAATATTGCTGGCAGGGCACTCACTCTCACTAAAGATCAAAAAGATCAATGTGTAGGTCAGACCAATCTTGCAATGGGGGCCTGGACGATATGTTATATAGGCATGTAAGGGATTTAGCCCCTTTTCAGTGCCTCAACTGCAAGGTTAGCTGCCTGAGACTGCTGGCTCCAGTAGCCAGTAGGAGCATCCCTGGTCTATACAGACAAATGGGAGGTCCTGTACGGTACTACCAGCAAGCTAATGTTTGAAAATGTCTGGAGAAGGCAGATGGTCCGTTGGGATCTCCCATTCAAAGAAAGCAAGCTGAGCTCGGTCTCTTCTGTCCCCATTCATACCATCTCCTTTACTAGGCGTGTGGGAGTGATGTTCCTTCTTGCAGTAGGTATCTAGTCATTAGGAATGGGGAACTCTTAGTGTTGGTGTATATGGTGCAGATCTGGTCTATAACCCACTTCAGCTCTTTGGCGGTCTCTGGAGTTTTCTTCCACCTTACTTGGAGACCAAAAATGGACTATTACCCCACAAACATAACGTATAAATCTCTAGATAAGGGGAGAAAATGGAGCTAATTCCATCCTCATCCTGATGGCCATTTTTATGAGTAACTGCATCAAGCTGTGTATAGACTCTTGCCACACAAACTTCAGGTGTCACTATGTGCTGAAGTTCTGTCTGAAAGATAGACCTGGCCTTTTTACCATAGGAATGTTCCATTCAGTCAAACCATGCTGTACAATCTATCCATGGTGGAACATTTGAATGGTTGTGCAAAAAGTCTACTTTTTGACCGTAAGTGCTTCAGGCAATGGATCACACATAACATCCTTGATGCCCTCCAGGAGAAAAGAAACGGTGGACGCTGTCAGAAAGCTTGCTGAAAATGTCAAATGCAGCATGCATCATTTTCTTCCATGCATCAATGTTCTAACTCTCACCATGGCTTGGCTGGTGGTGAGAAGAATTGTCCTTCTTGCACAATAGAGTCTCACCTCTCTATGAACTGCCCTGAGTTGTCAGAAATGGGAAAGAGACTGTCACCCTTCTAGTTCTGGATAGTGGCCTTTGCAAAAGAGGTCTAGAAAAAGATGCAGTAGTTTTTTGTAAACATCATCCTAATCAGCTCTAAGGCACAGGACTCAGTGGTCTACAAGGTATTCCTAGGGATGCACACTGTGACAATTATCAACAGCTGCTGGAAGACTACCTGCTTGGTAAAAGATCTTCTTTAGCTTGTTGGCAAATTCTTGGCCATCCTATGCAAAAAGCAATTGATGATTTGAATTTTGCAGCCTAAGCCTAGACCTGCAGGAAGGTTGTGCGAGTGTCACAAACACTCAACGAGAGGAGGACAATGGCTAAAACCCTAGTATACCATACTATACCAACAGACTTTTGTTAAGCACTAAACAATCATCTAATACTCCAATATTGCTGGCAGGACCCACACTCTCATTAAAGACCAAAAGATCAATTTGTAGAACCCCTTGGCATCAGCAAATGTTTGACTTTGTAAATATAGTCTGTAACAGCAAGTGCGGTGAAGTAGCTCATGTAGTGTATTGAAAGAAGCTGATCTTTACTGCACTTTATGGAATGTCAAATTTGAACTGTTATGAACGATGTACAGTTTTGAAGAAAGCATAACCTCCACGCCCATAATGCCACAGCTACCTCTTGGCTTTTTCCTCATCTGGCTAATTGTCACTGTAATGCAGAAATGGCCTAATTCACCCGCAAGTTGGTGTCTTCTTTCTGGCTTGTTAGAAATGAGGTCCCAGGTCATTCAAATGAGGAATCAGTTGCTGCAGCCTCATCAGTGCACTGTTTGCATTTCTTGACCCAAATGTACAGAAAATTTAACTAAACTGGCCACTTAAGAGTTGACTTTCTCTATGTTAGAAACTACTGTTATTTTCGCCTGATAGTAGGAACTGCAGATGCTGGAGAATCTGAGATAACAAGGTGTGGAGCTCGATGAACACAGCAGGCCAAGCAGCATCAGAGGAGCAGGAAGGCTGACGTTTCGGGCCTAGACCCTGCTTCAGAAATCT
>NC_063361.1:19212371-19263002 GCF_021869965.1 Rhincodon typus
TTGCTGCTTGGCCTGCTGTGTTCATCCAGCTCTACATCTTGTTATCTCTGTTATTTTCACCTGTTGTGATGAACTATAACACTTTAGAAAGGTTGACTACAATTATAATACATTTACCATCCTCCCGCTTTCTAGAAATTACAGTTGGCATTTATCATTGCTTGTGTGAACAAAATTTATAATACCTATTTCATAAATTGTTGGATGGTTAGTTCAAGTGCCCAACAGCAGTATGCATGATATATATTTTGAAATGGCACCTCAACATAATGGATTGATAATATTTCAATCATGAACTCTGACTCTATTTCAGAAACGTAAAATGCTGAAAATACTCATCTAGATCACCAGCATCTTTGATCTTTCATCAAAATGGTTGATTGGCTAGTTCAGTGGTATAATACATAAGCTTATGTTTCATATAATGTTATTTCATGGGCTTGTGATCTTGGTCCTTTACTTAGTAAGTTCTCAGTCATAGCAGTCCTGGGGGAGTGACGCTTGAAGAATTTGAAAATCAATGCTTTATTCAAATTGTGTAACAGTTACATATTGATCAATATGCAGTGACTTTTATTAAAGTCAAGGTGTAATAATTTGTATTGGAAAGCCTAATTCAACTGTAAAATAAAATGTATTTTGATTTATTTGGGCAAATAGAATTGCAATATAGGATTACTTGCGTAGCTGCAATAGTTAATGGACAGTTTGGAACACTGATAAGTAGCAAAATGCTGCAACCAATAAACCACTAAAGTTCTTTACTTAATCATGAGTTTATACTGAGCTCGCTGATTTCAGGGGGAGCAATGGAACAAATAATTGGTCCTTGTGTCCCAAGGTGGGAAAGAGAGAAACAAATTAACAATGGGGGTTTTCTAAGTTGATATCACCATTTAGTGACTATTGCTGGAAATATAGAGTGTACAGCAATCAAGGGGGAGCATTATTTAGCTTGGCAGTGATGTTTTCAACAAAATAGTGCATTGCTAACATGCATATGTGGCTCACAGATGAACAATGATTCAGATTTTGTGATTGTATCAACAACAAAAACATGTGACATCATTGCTTCGTGAAACTGATGTCTGATCTCTGAGTTTGTGGAAATGAACATGAAGAATTGTGATTGTCTGCACCTCCACAGAGCTGTTAGCTTTTCTAAGATGAAAATCTTGGAAATCATTTGATGTGAACATTCATTTTTGTCACCCTATGAAATTACACATTGTGGAATGAGATGCAACTGGGTTTTAGCAGTGCACTAACCTATAATTATTGCTCACCATTATTTCTGACCCTGAAAACTTCATTTGTGAGATATCAAATTTCTTCATAATGACTAAGAAAAATTTATAGATTCTTATTTTATCCACGTCTATAATCTTATGATATTTTAACTTCTATCCAGTTGCTTCAGTGTGTCCCAATCTACTAATGATTTTCTGTAAGATAATTAAAAAGTCAGGGTTGACTCATGCCCCTTACCTTCTAGCTTGTTGTCTCAGAGAACTCTTTAGTGTGGTTGGTTACTTAGCTGGCTTGATGACATCGCTGTAACTAGAGGTCAGAAATCTCTTGGCGCTGACACAAGAATGAAATTAATACAAGGAATGTAAATTCCATGCAAGAGAGATCACAAAGTGTTTGTGAGAAGCATCCTTTGAGGTTGGCAATAGGTGTCATCACTTTGTTGTTAACAGCAAGATCCAGGTCATGGACTCTTGACTAAGTCACAAGACAGATCAGAGCATCTGTATAAATATACTTTGGGATAAGAAGTCATTCTCAAAGAAATTTTTAAAAAATGTTCTTAAGGAGATTGTTGCATTTAAGAACAATGGATATCAAACAGGCATATTTATCTTCTGACATATGAAACAGGGGTAGAGGATTCTCACAGTCAGTTTCAATTCTCCCCCACCATGAAAACCACAAACAATGCTCATTCGATGTATTATAGTAGAAACACTTCAAGTTATCTTCACTAGTCATTGACCATCAACATTTTAAGCATAAATCAATGCAGCTGTAGAATAAACAAAAACAGAAGTTGCTGGAAAAGCTCAGCATGTCTGGCAGCATCTATGAAGAAAAAATCAGAGTTAACATTTTGAGTCCGGTGACCCTTCCTCAGAACTGGTCACCGGACCTGAAACGTTAACTCTGATCTTTTCTTCACAGATGCTGCCAAACTTGCTGAGCTTTACCAGCAACTTCTGTTTTTGTTCCTGATTTACAGCATCCACAGTTCTTTTGGTTTTTATGTAGAATGAACATTCTTCTACATCAGTTTGAGGTATGTTATGTGTGAAAGGTAAATAAGAGAAGCAAGGAAAGAGTATAAGAAGAGACCAACAATTAATATGAAGGGGAATTCAAATGACTTCCACAGGCATATAAAGAATAAAAAGGTAGGAAAAGTGAGCTCAGTTAGGGACTTAAAAGGGATCGACACATGGAGGCTGAAGGTTTGATTCTGGTATTGAATGAATACTTTCCATCTGACTTTACCAAGGAAGAAAATGTTGCCAAAGTCATGATGAAAGAGGAGGTCATGAAGATAATGAATGTTTTTTTCACAGAGTGAGTATTTAGGGTGTGGAATGCAGAGTTTGGAAATGTAGTGGAAGCATTTGAGAGGGTGTTGGATGGATTTTTGGATAGTAATGGTGTACTGAAGGGAAAAAGCAGAATATTGGCCCTAGATAATAGAGCTGCTGCAGGCACAATGGGCTAAATGTTCTGATTCTACACCATAATAATTCTACGATTCTGTAATAGGATCATTGAAAAACAAAACTAACATTTGCCCATATTACTAGTAAATGGATGGATTTCTGGATCAAAGTGAATCCATGAAGGCTTGATAGATTCACTTGAGTTTACCACGACTCAACAACTTGTTGGATTGGTGAAGTTACATGGGAGAGATGGAATCATTCAAATAGAGGAAATCAGTCCAATCAGCCTCATGGGATAACTTCCTTTCATCTCCAGTATTTTTCGTATTTCATCTTTCAGAGCCAGAAAAACTCACTTTGACTAAAATGTTAATGCTACTACCTGCTTAACTAATAACAATCAGGCATGAGATGGAACATACCGTATCTGTTTATCATCAACTAACGTAGTTTAGTCATGCAGCATACCATCATACCGTCAAAAGTCTAACTCAACTAATGCCTTACTCCAGCCTGTGCTTTCTTCCCTCAAGCTGTCCTGGAAACAAGATTATTTCAGGTTGATTTTCTCCTGAAACTTGAAGTATAGTCAGAGACACTTGTCTTTGGCACTAGGAATTAGGAATCTTTCCCCATGCTCTGAATGAGGATAAAATCAGAATGTTTTGAATAGGTGGATGGGCAACATTTATTGAGTGTCAATGTGATAGATGGGTATGACGTTACAGAATAATACGGATTTGTTTTCATGGTATTTGCTCAGGTGAGATGAGAAAAATTAATGTGGGATATGTGTACTTGTAAGTTCAGTTGCTATGAGGAATAATGACATGGGAAGACAGAGCAAAGTGGATGTTGTGGTTGGCCACACTGTTTGTGTACTTCGGTGCATGATTCCCTGAACTGATTAGGTAATTGAACTTCTTCCAACACTATCCTGTAGCATGGCCCCACACTCCTGCTAATGTCCTCTGCAATCTCAGGACATGGCTCTTGTTCTTTTAGACAGCCTTATTCCTCCTATTAGTAGGCAAAAGAATCTCTCTGTGGGCCCTTACAGAGAGTAGCATCATCTCTACTGAGCTTTGGTAAAAACATGGTGCTACCTTACAACATATTGGGCAGAATCATATAGGAGCCTGAGCAATGTGGGATATGGTGAGATCTGTGGCAGAATCATGTGAGAAGCCTGGTGAGACCTATCTCGATATTGGGAGCATCTTACTTCCACACTTTTGATGAGCAACAATGAGAGCTTCTCACTAGGCATCGGCAAGTTGCCAATTACGGGACATTTTTGGGTAGCCCACCACCTGTTTGACCATTTCTGCCCTACTGTGGACAGATTTCCTCCTGTTTAATAGAGAGGCAGGTATTAAGGCAGGTGAGAGTGGATGGCACAGCTGTTACCTGTGGTGCAGGTGGTGAGATGCCCTGAGTGAGGCAGCGTAGAGAACGTGCAGGGTTAATGGCCAACCACAACATCCCCTTTTGGGTGACAGTGAATGACTGAGGGAAGATATTGCTGGCAGTAGTAAGAATGGTAGCTTTGGATTAAGGTTAATTCTTATGCTGGTGGAGTGGAGAATGACATTGATCTTCTTCCTACACTGTTGGTCATTACTCCAGATGGCATAGACTTGAGTGTGCCAGCCTGGTCAGAGGTTGTCAATCTGGTGTGAGACCTCCATTGCCAGTCTTGGGTGGCAGGAGCAGGACATCTTTCCTCTGCTCCACCTTAATCAGAATGCAAAATGCCCCCTTGTCTGCCATGTCTACAGCAAATGTCAGGAACAGCACTGGAGGCAACCCCAGACTGACAGTGTTTGTCTGGGTATGTAGTGGGCTTTTAAAAATGGCGCGGGTGCAAGGGTTACCAGTCTTTTGGCGGCTATCAGCAAAATGGCAAGTTGTTCCGGCAACAATGTGTTTTAAGATAGGGATAGGATCAAATGTAAGGGACACCATAGGTGGGGCAGGTAGTTAATGAGGCTTGATACAGTGAGAAAACCTATTGGGCTTCAACAAGATAATGCTTTCAAAAAAACTGATGCAACTCACAATTAGCCAACAAAACATAAGATTTAACCTTATGAGTCTTTTTTTGCAGTTTCTGGTTCTGTCATTACTTGATCCTTCAACTTTTGTCCCAATAGGTTTCCTTCAACAGAAGTAGCTGAATGGGAAACGCTACCCACTTGCCCAAATTGTTAGGCCATCTGGAAGTCATATGTGACTGCAATGACTGTGTTAAAAAACTACAAAGGAGGAAACTTTCTGTTTATGCACACCCAAGAGCTCCCTGTGCTGACAAGTCAAGCAGTTCTAAAGCAGCCAGCCGACTGGTAGGATGATGTGATTTTTAGTGAGTGTCTGCTTTGGCTGTCTTCCCCTTAGATAATAAGGTCCCGAAGCTTGCAGCTTTTTTTATATGACATCTACACAGTGTGTGGGCACTGCATGAAAGGTTTCTTACATCGAGTTGGATGTTTGCTCTGAAAGGTGTATTGCTGTTATGCTAATTTTTGTGCACCTGCTGGTTCTTTGCACCTTCTGTACTTGCCATGCTAGAGGTTCAATACACTCAGCCATGCTCTTCAATCATGGACTACCACAGCTGTTCTCCTAGCAATGCTGAACTGGCATTTCAAGTGGGAGTTCAATGAAAATAATGTTCTGACACTCAACTGTTAGAGAAAAGGCATTTAGCATAATCTGAGATGTGCTGCTTAAATGCGTGGTGTACGAATCTGTCGTAGTAACTTTCAAAAGGAATTGGGTGAATACGTCAAAAGGAGAAATAAATGTAGGACGATAGGGAAAGGGAGGAATGAATGGAATTGCTTTCTCAAAGAGCCAGCACAGACATGATTGTGCTGCAGATTGTGCTGCAAGATTCCTTGATTTAATAGGTTGACTATCAAAATAACACACCTGCTAGTTTGAGGGGACCTCTTCTAATGCTACTAGAGCCCACTACATTATAAAAGCACCTGAAGATTTCTGGAATTGCAATAGTCGACTACTTAATCGCGATAAAAGAGGTCAATTTGAACAATTTGAATAGAGCAGTTACAGGAAACAGTCATGGTCTATGAATAGGTTGCTACTTATGGATACAGTCTGCAGCCCAATTTTTTAGTCACTTAGAGAACCTCCTATTTCCTGTAACCATATACCTGCCTGTAAATGATTACTGAAATTATGAAGCTTTTGACAAGTAAAAACTCATCCTTGTCAATTTTTGCATATAATTTTGAATGAACGCATGCATATTTTAGATGTACTTTGTGATTTGTATGAAAAAAGGTAAAAAAGAATAGTTTACACAGTGTTCTTCTGAAAGTTGTATTGCTGTAATTAGAGTTACCATCAAGAAAAGTAGCTATATGAAAATAGACTGTCCAGCTCTTTGTCAGGGTGTTGTTTAGTTAACTTCACTAAATGGTAGATTTCTATTTAGCATATAATTTTGCACAGCAATGATACTATACATTTAAGAGGCAATTTGGACTGTAGCTTCGTGTAATATGATGATACACTAAAATCTAGATCTGTTGTCAGTCTAGACAAATGTTTCCTTACAATATCCTTCAGTATTTACGTTGCATTGTTTCTGACTGATCAAAAGTGTGTTAAATCCTTACAGATGGAAAATTTTAGGCTGTTTAGATACAAGAAATTATTTGGAATTATATTTGTCATTATGGCAAGTAAAAGTAAAAAAAAAATCAAAACGCAGCAGTTAATCTGATGTTGACAGTAGGAACTAGAAGCAACACTGAACTACTGCAAGTGGATTCTCTAATCAAGGATTACATCAAGTCCTGCTGCACATATAAGTGAAAGTATGTGATCACTTTGTTCACAGGCCTTTGGCTTGATGGTCAAATTTCTAAAATTAGAAGTGAACTACCAGGATATTAGATCTTAGCTACTGTAGATACTTTATCTCGATAATTACATTAGGATTTTTATAAACCTTTTTCATGAATCTTAAATCATCATCCATTTATCTTATTTCTTAAAAATAACAGTTATAGCAAGAAACATGAAGTTATGCCTTCTGAGTGTCTCACAACTAGCAAAAAATACGAAATCCAGCAAAGTAATATGCTTATTGCAAGTTTATTTAACAAACCACACCTTTAAAGATTACTGCTTGTTGCAGATGGGGTTGCCATCTCAATCTGTAGCCCATGTGAACAGGAAATGGCAACAAGATAAAGCCCCATCACCTAGAACTCAGGTAATCCAAATTATTGTTTTTCCAGTATTACCCTGCATCTGGACAACTTTCCATGACAAATTACGTTTGACTGTAAATTAAAATATGTATTTCATTCCACATCCCTTTTGAAGTGAAACAAGAATGCAATCAAGCTATTTCTTGTTTGTTCAACAATTCTGTTAAATAAAGGCAAATGCCTGTTTGCTACTATCCTCAAGAGTTAAACAACATATTGGAACAATTAAAAAGCTATGGCAGAGATGTTTTGAATGGTTGTATATAAATGACAGAGCAATATATGTATGATTTCAGTATCTTTTACAGACGAGTTTAAACAGTTTTTCAGTTAGTTTTATTCACAGCAAAAACCAAATCTCTGCTTGAGTTTATTTGCAACAGTTTGGTTCATGTCTGCAATATGCTGTTCAGTCTATTATTTTCATTGTAATTCCAAAATATTCAGTGTTATGGCTTACACTTAAGCCTCTTGTAATCAAGATAGAAATTCCAAAACTATTTCACATATAGGTGCACATCTCTTGATCTTAATCCATAACTTCAATTCAAGTAAACTGGAAATTGGAATTGACTCCCGGTGTTGAACCCTGGATCAGCACTGGTATTACACGTAGTCAAATCCGCAGTCATAACTCTTCTGGCACTTTGGCTGCAAAGAGTTTAATAGATCTTAAAGTCACAATGACAGGGTCTTGTGAGGGTTAAATTCAACAAATCTGGACAGGAACAAAACTGCCTTGAATGCACCAAATTGCAATTTCAACAGAGATGGAGTTGAATGGTGATGACCAATGCTCATGTGAAGGAGTTATATAAATATAATACTATTATCCTTAAGATACTTATCTTAATTTTGGGCTTTTGTTGCTGTGTGGCTTGTGCCTTGGGGTTCTATTCTGCATTTTAGAGAGATGGCTATCCTTGCCTCTGTTGGTAGCTTGTGACCTGTTTCCCTTACCTATGAACGTCTGCTGTCTGCTTCAAGGAGATTTCTGCAAGCTCTTTCATTGACATTATCGTAGATAATACTGTTCTCCGTAAGTACATCTCTCACTGGGTCAGACTATTCGTTCCTTCTATCACGTGACCGCTAATGTCACTGTTACATCATGGTATCCATCACCATCTATTATCATGTCCATTCTCATGATATTACAATTTTGACAGACT
The DNA here is from genome assembly GCF_021869965.1 of Rhincodon typus. Lineage (NCBI taxonomy): Eukaryota > Metazoa > Chordata > Chondrichthyes > Orectolobiformes > Rhincodontidae > Rhincodon > Rhincodon typus. The sequence goes on from NC_063361.1 coordinate 19,220,475, forward strand.
TGCTATTTTTAACTGTAGGTAGCTGGATTACCCAGCCTTCAAGAAACGTATCACGTGCAAAGAGGTGATCGGAACATAGATTTCAAGTGGTAAATGTCTTTACATCACTACTTCTGATCTTAGAGGAAGAGGAGGGTTTTGTCCAGGCTATTCTGTAAACTGTCCCTTGTGATCTGACTATTCGAAATCCTGATCACTGGATCTGCTGACTGCCATTAGATATCCTCCACTCATGGACTATTGTTGGATCTTTCGTCCTCACAATTGGGACCCCAAATAATCATCAGGCACCATTTCGTATAAAATTTGGACCCTAAATCATCATCAAAGCATTTTTCCCTAATCAAGAATCCCCTCCCCAATTGGACGACAATCAGATGCTGATTGCTCTGCAGTCAGGACTACCAAAGGACTCCGCCCCTTTTACAAGATCAGCAAATCCCAGAATGCCACAGGCTGCCTTTGAAATTGAAACCAGTCCCTCCTGAGGACTGCTCCACAATCAGTACATCCACAATTCAGGCCTTGTTCCTTGCTGTCTTGTGCAGTTCCCAATATGCCCATGTAGGCTCTTTTCGGTCTCAGTCTTCTAAAGCAAGCTTTCTGTCAGACAGGAAACCTACCAACCAATCACCAAGAACCTAACTGAAAATAAATTAAAACCTGCCATCCAGTTGAATTCCTCAGGACATTTTCCTGATGTTCCACTCCCTCTCACACAGCTTGGAACATATCTTCATGCTAAAATCCAGGGCAGTGTATGCTATCAGTAGACAGCTAAGGACACAAAATTGAGGAGAGATAGACAATCATCAGGCCTTATAAATTGGAACGGATAAAATGACAAAAGAATTAAGAAGATACAGTAAGTAAATTAGCTAGTCACCTCCTTCTTTCCTTCTATAATTTGCAAGTTTTTTTAATTTTTCCCTTTACCTGAAGCTTGACATTACATACTCCTGACAATTCAGTCAGACCTATCTTCTTGTTAATTCTTATAAGTCTTAGTGCAGTTTTCACTGTTGGCTTTCACTCTTTGTTTTCACTTCACAATAAGAAAGAATTTACTTTGTTTTCAAAAGATTTTCCAATATTTTGCCAAACCTATGGGTGAGTGAGTTAGCGGGTGAATAACATACAGTATCGGTGAGATAAATCAACTGATCTCCTGCCAATCAGCTTGTAAAGAGGTGACAACCAGAGCTAAGGTGAGCATCCTGCCCTATCACAGATCTTGATACTTGGAAGGTAGGTTACCAAAAGCTGCCAGTCAAACAACCAACAGCATGTGGGTCCTAAAATCTGCTGGTCGGACCCTGTTCACAGATTTCCTTCCCTGAGTGGCATTAATGAGCCAGATGGGTTTTTCTGACAATCGACAATGGTTTCATGGTCATCAGTAAATTCTTATTCCAGATTTTTATTTTAACTGAATTCAAATTCCACTATCTACCAAGGCAGGATTTGAACCCAGCTCCCTAGGGCATTAGCTGAGTTGCTGGATTAATAGTCGAGCATTAAAACCAATAGGCCATCATTGAAACTGTGTCCTCTGGTTCTTGCTCCTTTTATGAGTGGGAACAGTTCCTCTCTATCTATTCTGTCTAGATCCCACATGAAAGTGGAAGCTTCTATCATATTTCCTCTTAGTCTTCTCCTCTCCGAGGAAAACAGTCCCAGCTTCTCCAATCTGTCCTTATAACTGAAATTTCTCATCCCTGGAACCATTCTCACTGAAGTAAATGTCTTCTGCACAAGAACGTGCTGTGCAACTATTTCAGTAAAATATAGTCTATGCAGATTTTTCTGTACACGATTGAAGAAAAACTTGGGATGACCACAAAATGAATTCCATAATACCATGTATCTCAAATTCTGTGCTACAGTTATTTTTGCCTTCCTTTCACGTACATTTGCTATTTTGGCCATAAACCACATGTTTATATATAACGACAAATTAACATCCATGAGTGTCTAAGAGCAGGTCAACTGGAATCTTACTGGTGTTGCAAACAGCTTCACTCCCTTTGGTCATTTATTTCTAATCCTGTCCTGTTAGTTGCTGTAAACTAATGTTTCTTCAGTATAGAGCAATTTAACTTAGAAATTAGTTTGGTTGAAATTAGTGAAAGAATACATTTATCTTTGTTTCACCATCCAGTGTCCATTTATTTAATGCAGAGACTAATCCTTTTGTTGTAACTGAGTCATGTGTGTACTAAAGTAATCAACTAAAGAGTATCATACAAAGTTATGATCTATCCACTTGCTAATGGTGTCTGCAGCAATTTCAGGCTTAGTAACTCCTCTAATAATGAACAATAAAAATGCTCAACAGATTAAGAGCCCTGAAGGTGCAAAGAGTTTAAACAATTTGGCACAGTGTGATATCCTATGAAAAGCCTGAATTTCTACAACTCTTATTACCAGTATAATTTGTTTCCAAAGTACTGTCACTTTGTATTAATAAGCCCTTCAGTCAATGAACATACCCATTTCTGAACAAGTATGAACAATAACAAATCACTGGACTGATACTTACTTTGGATAACATGGGATTGACAGATTTAAGTTCCCAACTATTTCTAAGCAAGGCCAATACTTGTTAGCCTCTCAATACAGGCTGTGCTCTACTGATATGAGGAAGCAGAGCTAAATGGCAACAATAACATTGGGAAATTAGATTATAAAATTCTCATTTAGCTTGGAGATGTTTCAAATGGCTCTTAATTAGGAGACTATATCTGAGACACAGGCTTTTAACTCTTGCTTTCAATAACTGTACATTAGAAACAGTAACTTGCATTTATAAAGCACCTTCAGAATATTGAAAGATCCCTTGCCATCTTTTAGTATAGTTAGAGATGGTCGCTTCACATGAGTGTAATCAAACATCATGTGATGGCAAGCCACATAAGGAGATATGAAGGGAGGAAATACAGATTTAAAGAAAACAAAAGAGAAATAGAGAGGGGCAGAAGTTTATGAAGGGTGTTTTTGAGCTGAGGGCCTTGACAGCTAAAGGTTTATCATCCAATGGTGGAGTATTAAAATAGGAGGCACATTAGACCCCAGAATTAGAAGAAAGCAAACATGTCAGGGAGTTGTGGAACTGAAAGAACACACAGAGATAGGTTGGGGTGATATAGAGGGATTTGAAAGAAAGATCAGACCAAGTGCCAATGTCAGACTTGGTGGTAAATGGGACTTGGTAATTTAGACTACAGGCAGCAGAGGTTTGGAAGATTCTGGGTTAGTTAGAGTGTGGAAGATGGGAGGATATCTAGAATACATCGGAATAGTCAAGTCTAGAAAGAATAATGAAATGGATAAGACTTTTAGAAGCAAGTTTTTTTGTTTATTCATTCACAGGATGAGGGTGTTGCTGGCCAGGCAGCATTTATTGCCTATCCCTAATTGCCCATGGGGCAGTTAAGAGTTAACCACATTGCTGTGGGTCTGGAGCCACATGTAAGCCAGACCAGGTAAGGATGGCAGTTTCCTTCCATGAAGGACATTAGTGAACTGGATGGGTTTTTCCTGACAATCAACAATGGATTCACGGTTATCATTAGATTCTTAATTCCAGATATTTTATTGAATTCAAATTCCACCATCTGCTGCGGTGGGATTCGAACCCAGGTCCCCAGGACACTATCTAGGTTTATGGATTAATAGTTCAGTGATAATACCACTAGGCCATCACCTCCCCACTAGCTTAGGCAGGAGTGGAGTTGCCAGTGTTACAGACACAGAAGTTAACAATCTAAGTGATGGTCAGAACCTCAACTCAGGGTCAAATAAGACAGAAAGTAGCCAGTGACAGAAATATAATTTACTAAGCAGCTAGGCAAGGACGTTTGTGGTTAGAAGTTAATGCCCTCCCTTGAAGCACTTTTGGTGGTGAGGGGCATTTAATCAAGTAGGATGGGAATCGGTCAGGACAGCACTCATGCCTCACTGCTGATTGATGCCTTTAGTGGACAATTAATGCTCACTTAAGGGCCTCATCCACTAATGTTAGCCTTCATTCTTCAAAAGCAAGCCCTTTTGAGGTTGTTCGGAGATTTCCAAGAGGAAATAGATCCCTAGCTCAAAAGCAGATACCTCAGGGGTGATCGCGCTGTGGGAGCATACAGAGATGATGTGGGGTGATATTATGGTGAGATTTGAAAAGAAAGATGAGAATTTCACAATGAGAAAATGGTTCAAATGCTTCAAATGCTTCAAGAGTACTCAGTACCTGACTAAGGGACCCAGAATCAGGAATGGGGTTGGAGGTTAGCGGGGAGAAGTATGGAGAGACTCCTCGAGTGTTTACTTCCAATACACCCTCAGTCTGCCCTGCATGATCCACGCCCTGTCACCTTTGTTATGCCATCACTTTCCTGTGATCTGAGTCCCTTGCAAGCCTAGCCTGTTGGCGGGTTCATTATGATAACACCTTTCTCTCCCTGCTGCCAAGTGCACCTCCCATTCTCTGATGGGCCAGCACCCTTAGAGCAGTGGGTGCTTGTATTTCTGCCTCGGGGTGAGGGTCTTGATCCTGGGGAATGCCTGGGGCTGCCCAGTTCAGAGCCTGATTGGCACATAATATGTTGGACCTTCTCAAACATGGGCTCACTGTCCAGCTGGTGTACACAACTTCCAACCACAACATTCATTTCTACCCAATGACTCCAGTCCTTCCAATATTTAAATGGAGGAAATTTTTGCTCATCCAGTACTAAATTTCACACAAACTGTTGAACAATTTAGAGACAGAAAAGAGGTTTAGAGAAGTGGTGCAGAGGTAAAACTGGATGCCATCAATGTGCATGTGGAAGCTGAAGTTATATTTTCAGATGATGTAGTTGAGTGGCAAGATGTAATTGAGAAGTTGAAGGTAGTTGAGGATAGCTCCTTCAGGACAACAGAGGTAACAGTGTGGGAGGAGGGAGATAAATGGTGCAGGTGATCCTCTGGCTCCAATTGGATCGATAAGAGTGGAATAGGTGATGTAATCTCATCCAGCTGAAGCACAATGGAGAAGCACTAGGGAAGGATGATGTGGTTAATCATGTTAAATGCTTTTCACAAGTTCAGAAGGATGGGATGAAATAGTTTACAATGCTTGAAGTTACATAGAGTGTCAATGTGACTTTGATATGACCCATTTTAATACTGTGTCACAAACAGAAATTTGGTAAGAGGGAATCAATATTCAGTTGGGGGAAAGGGGCAGTGTTCATATTGTAATGACCATGAGTCAGAACCCTAAGGTACTGTGGACATACTATGCCCGTAATTCAAAAATGTGTTTTTCAAAAGATGGATGATATTGTCAAAAATAGCTGTAGGTGTAAATAAAATGGCTGTCTAGAGAGAGAGAGGAAGAGACCAATGAAATGTAAAGCCTGGGGTCAAAGAAAAATCAACTGTGATCCCAAGTGACAGCCATAATAATGAGAGGTTGATGATTCTTTGCTCAATAGCACACTCTGACACACCATTCAGATATGTCTGAAACTTCTTCCCTTGGAATGATACACAAAGATTGAGGTTAAAATGTCACTTTCAACTCTGCTGGAGTGGACTAATGGGACAGAAATCTCTTATTTTTACTAGACAGAGTTTGAGGATTTGTGTGGTGTAGTGGTAACAGTAGAAGAACTAACCTCTATTTATCTCAGGGTCACAGGTACCTTCTCTTATTCTGAGTTCTGCAAACAAGTTAAGGGAAGGAATTGGGACAAATGAACTTCAACCAGCCTACCACACCAATATTTTTGAAAATCAACAGGTCAATGTCGATGTCACCAGTAACCTCCAACTCAACGGCCACAACATTTAGCATCTGTTTTTTGTGAGCAAGGGTGGCACAGTAGTTCAATGGTTGGCATTGCTGCCTTACAGCACCAGAGATCTGGATTCAATTCCCCCTTGGGTGACAGTCTGCAGAGTTTGTACATTCTGCCTGCACCTGCGTGGGTTTCTCCAGGAACTCCAATTTACTCCTACAGTCCAAAGATGTGCAGGTTAAGTGGAGTGGCCCATGGTAAATTGCCCACAGTGTCCAGGGATGTGTAGGTTAGGTGGATTAGCCATGCCTGTGCAGGGTTACAGGGATAGGTTGGGGTTGGGTCTGGGTGGGATGCCCTTCGGAGGTCTGATGCAGACTCGACAGGCTGAATGGCCTGATTCCACACTGTAAGGTTCGATTATTCTATAAACAATAGAGAGATGAATCCAAATATCTTTTATTAACTTTTTTTGACTCATCTTTTAAGTGGAATTTTATAGGGGTCTGAGTGATATGAGCTGCAGTGAGATTTGTGACAGAATCTGGTGAGATGTCAGGACCATCGCCTTCCATCTTTACTGCTTTTGCTGAGCACCGTGGTGAGTTCTCACTAAACTGTGACAAATCAGTAATTAAGGCAGAGTGCAGATTATAACTTGTTAAATGCCTTATTAACTTTGTAACTCGTGTTTTCAGCTTCCTACGCTACCGTGCACGCTGAACCAGCTCGATGGTTGAGAATTCTCCACATTCAAACCAGAACAGGGATCTGATGATTTCAGGTTGCAAGCCCACTCCCAAGTGTCTCAATGTTTGATACCAGGTACCAACATTTCAGGGCACACTCCATGGCACTGGCTACACATACCTCATCCACAGATATTGGAATCCAAACTGCCTGCCTCTAAGACCCTCAAGGCACATCTCTGATTCAGTTGTGGGATGCTTCTGTACATCAATGCTACACCTTGGGCTACACCAACAGCTCTCATCATAAACCTGCTGCAAAGATACCATGCAGTCAGGGACACACACCCCACTCATGGACTAATCCAAGCAGCATCTCTGGATGAAAATAGAACAAAGAACTGCAGATGCTGGAAATCTGAAACAAAACCAGAAATTGCTCGAGAAACTCAGTTCTGGTCCTACCCGGATACTCAAATCATCCCTGCCAGGAATTGCATCGCCTTGCCATTTTGCACTTTGCCCCCTCAGTTAGATATACTAGGCTCATTTCACTTCTGTCTTGGCTCACCATTTAGCACAGGATTAAAGCCAGGAAACTTGATGTAGTCAGCAGTCTTCAGTCAAGTCAAGGGGAATACCTTGTGCACAGCAGGTTCTGGTATAAGTCAAGTGCAACCTTCGATACCAGTTCAGGGGCTCAGACACAGTCAAATGTCAGGCAGCTCACTACCCATCCTGACATTGTTTGTCCTATTGTGGGCTGTTTTCCTCCTGGAATGGGAGAGAGGCAAGCATTAAGGGAGATAAAAGTTGATAGCATAGCTGTTACAGTTGGTGCAAATAGGGAGTGTGTCTTGAATGAGTGATTGCACAGCTCAGAGGGCATACAGGGTTGGTGGTGTTGAGGAGTGGGAAGGAGGAGGAAGTGGGTGTGAGAATGAGTGAGGGAAGACATTGCAGGAAATAATGAGAATGGTCCCCTTGGTGAGAGATAGGTACAATAGAAGAGAGACAGTGTGGTATCAGAGAGAAGGTGATGGCACTTACGTTGGCAGAGTAGAGAAGGTCATTGACCTCCCTGCTACGGTGCTGTGCATTCGTCCAGAAGCTGAGATTGCAATGACCCGTGTGTAACGTCGGAACAGGCAGACAATAGCCTCCACAGCTGGTCTTAGGGGAAATAGACATCCCATGTCTGCATCACCCCATCCAGCAGGACTTCCAGGCATTTGCCTTCACAGAGGGATGTCAATTTCTCCCCGTCTGGCATTTCTGGGGCACATATCAGTAACTGTCCAGGGCAGCTCAACACCAGCAGTGCTTATCTGGGTGTACAATTGACTTTTACCAATGGTGTGGGCACAACAGATGCAGGGTATTCCTGCTGAAATTGTTCCGGGAATGGAGCGTGGTAAGATGGGGCTGCATTTGGATGTGAGCGGTGGGGTAGGTAGTTAATAAGGTTCATTTGGTAAGGAGTGGTGAGGAATCTCACTGGGCCTTGAGTTGAGAATCACTCCAAAAATCTCAATGCAGCAAGCACTTAGCCAAAAGAGCATAAGATTCAGCACATAATTTCTAATCTGTGTGTATGTGGGTGGTGTTACTAATTCCTCTTACATTCAATAATTAATAAACATACTCCTTTTTTAACTGAAGAAAACCTGGTTAAATTGGTTCCTTTTAAAAAGGTGCCCACAAGTGAAGGGATCATGTTTAACCCTGTTGCACTCTACAAAGAGAATGGGTAATTAAAAAAAGAGGAACGAGTTCATCCCTCCGGTTTGGAGTATCCTATATGAAAATGTAACACATTGGGAAACTCCACCTTGCATCTGGTCATAACAATGTTCAAAGACTTTGGAGAGGAAAGGAAGGCTGAATATAACATGATAGTTTTTAAGGGTAAGGGGGTTTAGTGTTGCATTTTTGAGGGGAGGGTTAACAAGGGCAGATTTAAAAGAGAGGGAGACAGAACCTAAAGCGAGAGAATTGTTACCAATATCAGCTAACTTTGGACAAGGAAAGGAAATTGGATTGTCAACAATTAGTGGGAATTGGAGAGAGTGAGCAAGTCGGGGTCTAGGAGTCGAAGTGAACTTCGGAACAAAATTAGGAGAGATAGGAAATTAGAGATAAATGTGCATTTGGATCTCATGTGGGGGCTTCCTTAGAGGAAGTTTAACTTGATGGGCCCAGGGAAGGATGTGAAGCGACAGATACAGCCAGAACCACAACATCTTGTATTTATATAGTGCCTTCAACCTAGTAAAACAGTCTAAGACATTTCACGAGAGTGTCATAAAACAGAAGTTGGCACTGATCCACATGAGAGGTAGGATTTTAAGGAATACTGTAAAGGAGAAAAATAAAGGAGAGAGGCAGACTGATTAGAGAGGTGAACAGTCAATCTTGGACCCTGGACAGGGAGTTTGTGGCTGTGGAGTACAGTCTGTGGCTGGGAGAAAAGGCAATATGTTTTCAGTCTTTGCAGTATTTAATATGAGGCAGCATCTTTTCATTCAGAACTGGATGTCAGGCAAGCAGTCTGTCAATTTAGACACAATGTAGGATTCAAGGGAGTTGGTGGTGAGGTGTGGCTTAGGTGTCATCAACATATTTGAGGAAACTGAGACTCTTACGAGGAATGTCACTAAGGAACAGAGTGTCGATAAGAAAATGGAAAAGGTCAACTGTAGGTCCTTGGAGGACACCAGAGACAATGGGCAGGAGTATTCAAATTACAATTACAATGTGTAAATATAAAGTTGAAACCATTTTTCATTAACATAACCTGGCTTATGAACTGAACATAGGATATCCAAGCATCATTAGGTATAAAAATTAATGCTCATTATGACATTATATTAGGAGGAATACACTTAAACATTTGAGGGCTGTACCTGACAAACTCATCGTCACAAGTCTGATATTTTAATCACCTCTGACCATGTGATTCATAGCAGATTAATCAAAACCTTTTGCCCAGCTAGTATTTTTTAAATGTGTGCTTGTTGAAAGTAGAATCAGTACCCCATAGTCAAAGAGTTAACTGAATTCTTGCACATGTGAAATAACACTTTTTATTAATTCAGTATGCAGTGACTTCCAAATCAGTCCACCCAGTCAGTCTTTCGTACTGCCCAGTTCTTTTTTTGGATAAAATAGACACAGACTAAATGGTTTGCAATGCTTTTAGTTTCCCTCCTTAAATTTAAAAAAAGGGCTCATTTTGCACATAATTATGTTAATTTAATCAAGTGAGATGCAAATTAATGGAGAAGTTGACAATGCAATATCTTGGTCAAAAATCACCTTAATTACTGACATGTAGAAGCCAGCAATCATTATCATTCTTAATTTTTAAAATGTTTTCTTTAGAAAAACTACCCAGCAGAATTTAAGAGTATTACTGAATAAATCACAAGCATTTTTTGAAGATTTTGCAAAGTTTGTGCAAAGCTTTGTACCTCTGACTGATTCTGCATATGTTGGCATTGTGTTTCCTCTCAGCTTTCCAGTGTTCGATATGCACCCAGCTGTAACATATCACTTGACAATGATCTGCCAAGACTTTTTTTTCTAATTTAGCCATTTTTTTTTGGCCAGAAGTATCTTGTTCCTCCTGCACATATGTGATTAATCTGTTCTTCATTAAGCAATGAAAAAATGGAATGAACTCATCCTAAAGACTAGCCTAAAATTTATGCATGCATTGTGAACATTGTGATTGGTGTTAATCTTATTTTTTTCATGGGTAATAATGCAGAGAGATCACCAATTGTTCTATTTAAACTCATCGAGTGATTTCGTGGCAGTGTAAAGATGGTCCATACGTTAGTTTACCAATTTTGTGGTTAAGTTTTAAAAGGGGAATGATCTGTAAGCTAAATTGTATGGTTCTCATTGGGGGGTGTTGGCTAACTTAATAGTAGTGACTCGGATCATGTTCAGCCTTGTGTCTGGCATTTCTTTAAGACATAAATCAAATAGATCACAAGTTCCTGTAGCTGAGGTCCAGCATGGAGTAACTGTTTTAACAGACTCAACTTTTAATTGCCTTTTTTATAAAAAAGGAGGAAGTTAAGAATCCAATGGAAGGATTGTATTCACCTTCAGATTTCAAACTTGCCTTTATTTGAACTGCACTTTTTTTTATCTTTATTTGATGACAATATCAAATGATTTTGAACAAAATATAAAATCATTTATTTTAGCCATCAGGTATACATGGGGCTAGTTGGCATTCTTGGTATATTTTTAAAAGAGTATTGGAACACCCTGAATGCCTGAAGGATTTCAGTTGCAGTGTAGTCACAGATAAGCTATTGACTGTATTGTAACATGTGGCAAAGTCTCAGACCAACCTCTTCCAGTTTGTAGACTGTTTGCATATTGAGTTTTAGTTGCAATTCTGAATGACCTTGTGTAGTTTCATCAGCATAAATCACTAAAAATTTGGAAGGGCATCATTTTACACCAATTGGTCTAAATGCCTGTGGTTAGAAATGTAGAAAATGCATTAAAAAAAAACGCTGAAGAGTTTGTGGATGGGATTCTTTTGGTAGAATATTAATACCTATTTCTTCAGAATTCTTCAGAAGTCAAACAGGGAGAACGTAGGGAATTTCAAGTTTACGCCTTTTGCATCGGCTGTCTGTTCGGATTGAGGATGATTTGTTGCCTTTCCAGTTCAATGTGGTCTGAGATGGCTCATAAGTCTGGTGTGCAAAGCAGACTCTGCCACAGGAAGGGCAGGCGGTGCTTGAAAGGTTGGCTAAATGGAGTTATTTGCAGGTTTGTGCCCGCCCTCCACTGGCTTAACTTCACCTCTGTGTGTTCCCAAAGAGGTCTCTAGGTGTGTTTGGCGCCTTCCCAGATGAACCTTTTCCATTTTTGTTGCTCACCACCCAGGGACTTCTGTGAGCTGGCATGAGATGTTTGGCTTCCTCAGGTTTGCTTTGAGGACATCCTTAAAGCTGTCCTCCGGAGAGTTTCTTGTTGCAACTGACGATAAAATTCCAATTTTGGGTGGGTTGGCTCCACGTTGATCCCACTGCTCAAGGGGCCCCTTTTAAGGTACGCTGGGCAGATGCCTAAAAAAATAATTTTAGAAAAATATTTTCGTTACAGAAGCCTGAGGAGCCAGGAAATACAGTAAATGCTCATCCAAATTCATCCGAATCATGATTCCATTCCCCTGTCCCCTCCCCGCATGCCCTCCAGTCCAGCCTCCTGAAACTTACTTTGGATTCATTACAATTTCCCTCTCCTACTGTGGAGTATAAAAGCTAATTATAATTTTTTTTTTCTAAGTTTATTCAGGTTAGTTAACTCAGAACAGTGTGAGGGAACCTGAAACATTCTTGGTCTGCTCACGATCTCCTCATTGTTTAAAAACATTGAACCAGCACAGGTGTTGTTTGATAATTAGCACAGAGATCTGAACTTTCTCTCTCCTTCAAGCACAAACATCAGCATCCATGGAAAGTTCTAGAAAAAAAATTCAAATAATCTCACAATTCTTTAAGAAATATATGAAGGATATGGCATTCATATCATTAACTACATAAGAGTTCCTCTAAGCATATCCTTTCAATTATGCAAACACCAGGGACTTTTATTTAGCAGCAAAACTTTTAAGAGGAATTAATTTGACCCACTTTCTACTGGGTTGCTCATTCTCTGGCTGCCTCCCATCATTATGCCTTCATCTTCATCCAAAATGACATGGGAACATTTTCCATGGTTATTAATACAGAAGAACATAGGAACAAAAGTAAACCATTCAGCCCCTCGAGTCTGTTGCACCATTTCATGAAATTATAGCTGATGAGTGGATTAACTGCACATGTTTGCCTTTGTCCCATATCCCTTAATATGTTTGCTTAACAAAAATGAATCTGTCTCAGATTTAAAATTAAAAATTGATTCTGCATCCGCTGCCATTTGTGGAAGACAATTCCAAATATCTACCATCCTTTGTGTGTAGAAGTGCTTGCTAACATCACTCCTGAACAGTCTGGCCTTAATTCTCAGACTACTCCCCCCAGTTCTAGAATCCACATACAGTGGAAATAGTTTATCTTTAACTACCCCACATTTTCTTGTTAATATCTTGAATGCTATGATCAGATTATCCCTTAACTTGCCAAATTCTGAGAAAACAGGTCTAACTTGTATAATCTCTCTCCATAACTTAACTCTTGAAGCCTAAGTATCATTCTCGTAAACCTATGTTGTTCTCTCTCCAAGGCCAATATATCCTTTCTAAGGTGTGGTGCCTCGATCTGCTAACAGTACTCCAAATGGAGTGTTACTAGAATTTTCTATAACTGCGGAATAATGTCTTCATCCTTAAGTATAAAGATGAGTATTCGATTAGCTTTCTTGATTACGTTTTGCAGCTGTTATTGACATTTTAAAGATCTATGCACCTGAACCCATTATATTCAGCTTCATACCATCGAGAAAGTACCCTTAGCTATCATTTTTCAGTCCAAAATGGATAACCTCACATTTACTTACATTGAACACCATCTGCCACAGTTTTGCCCATTCACTTAGTCCATCAGTACCCCCTCGTAATTTTATGCTATTATCTATACTGTCCGTGATACCACCTAACTTTGAGTCACTTTGGTACTAAACTGTTGGCCATGTCATTTTTTTGTTTCTTTGCAATGTTGTGCATTGTTGTGTAACTCTTCACTCAGGTACATCTGCTCAGGCTGTAGAGAGGTTACTGAGTTTGAATTTTAGTTCATGTTAGGATTGAGATTCAAGCCCTAATGTTTTTTCAGGTTTCGAACAACTCCAGGTTGTCCGTTATGAGATAAGGAGAAATTTCTTCACCCAGGGAGTGGTTAACTTGTGGAATTCTCTACAACAGAAAGCATTTGAAGCCAAAACATTGAATGTTTTCAAGAAGGAGTTAGATACAGCTCTTAGGGCTAAGAGAATCAAAGGCTTTGGGGAGAAAGTGGGAATAGGCTGAGTTGGATAATTAGCCATGATCATATTGAATGGTGGAGCAGAGTTGATGGGCTGAATGGCCTACTCTTGCTCCTATTTTCTATGTTTCTATATTGGGGTAATAGATGATTACTGCAAATTTGGTACCCAGTGGCAATAGGGAGCACAAAATACCAGTGCAGATAAACACAGTAAAGCTACAAATAAGAACTTAGCAGAACAGCCATTTCTTAGCCAAATGAGTGTGAGGAAAATGAGATGTAGGGAAGAGAGTGCACTATCTCAGGAAGGGACAGAAACAGGGTCTGTTTGGTGTGTTGGGGCAATGTGGAGTCATGGGAGATGGTGATTCTCCAGTGATAGTCACCTTGTACGCCAACGACAATGCAATCTGTTCCACTGGGAAAGAGGTCTTGCTCCATGAATCTGTAAACGAACTGACATGAAAGTGTGAGCCTCCTGAGGCACTCGTACTCAAACCTCTCTGGAGAGCTGACTTCTGCCTGTAGACCCACTATGGTGTTATCACAGCCTCGGAACTGCATCTCTGTGTCCATCCCCCATGTCCTGTGGAGCAGCTTCTGGCTGTGGAAGAGGCATCAGGTTCTCCAGCTGGTTTGCTTTGGCTGGTACTGGTGTTCTGCTTCTCTTGTCCGTCCACATGGTGGAAGATGGATCCGTGTAAACTGCTCTCATGCCCTGGTCAAGGCTGAAAGCAGCTGTAAGTAACAAACACATAGAACATTGGAGAAACTCAGCAGGTCAGGCAGCATCTGTGGAGAGAGAAACAGAGCTAATATTTCAAGTCCAGTACGACTGGGGGCCCATTCTGAGGAAGGGTCACCAGACCCAAAACGTTAACTCTGTTTTTCCTTCACAGATGCTGCCAGACCAGCTGAGCTTTTCCAGCAACTTTAGTTCCTGATTTACAGCATCCGCAGTTCTTTCGGTTTTCATTTAGCCTGAAGATGCAGACTGGTTCAGTCCATGAGCTGGGTTCATGTGCCCGAGTACACAGTGTTCTTGCCACAGGAATACAATGATAGTTGCCAGTGCAGCATTGCAGTGCAGAAGGATCCTGTAAGTGGATCAGAGGTGTCCCTGGAAGTGTTTTAGAGACTGTCACATATCAGATGTGGATGTGGGCCGGTATCCATGGAACATGCCCAGAGATGTTGGTGCCAAGTTTCTAAAATGGATGTTGTTCAGAGAAAGTGACAAGCTGAATTTGCCATGCGTTCGCACTGGTTTCTCTGGCGCATTTTCCTGACATCTCACTTCTTGGGAAGTTTCATGACATGGGAGGCTAAATACTAATGAGTCAAGTTGTACTATTAATAAGGTGTTTAAGACATGTGAATCTCCATCTATTGGCATCTTGCCTCTGCCTAGCGAGAATCTCTCCACACTGCTTGTGAAAACAATAAAGATGGTACAGGTTGCTCCAGATGTTGAGATGGCTTTCATCACTCTTCTCACCCAATTCTTCCACCTATTTGACCATAGCCCACATTGCTCAGTCTCCTGGAAGATTCTGCCTAGAGTTCACATTTCAAGTCCTATATCATTTTAGACTGAAAATGTTAGGCTGAATCTTACATTTTTTTTGCCAAAGTGCAGTTGCATGGAGCATCCCTGGCACCTGTGCCATCTTTACAAGGTCTCCGAGCATCTGGACAAGCACTGGCTTTCTAAAGTTCCCTGCTCAATAAGAGACACCGTGAAAGATGTCAGAGAAGAGGGAGGTGGCACTGCAGTTTGTCACCATCTTTAAATATTATGTTCATAGAGCAGGGAGTTCTCTCATCTCTGTCCACCTGACTTGTGAATGCAAATCCAGGCCAGATCACTTGCTTAAGTCAAACTAAGAGCATTAATAACTTCTCAATGTTAGCGTGAATGATTCCAAATGCTTTGCTTATGTGAATCTCAGAAAATGTTCAACTGCTTGGATGAAAACAAAATATCAATTTTTTTTAGTCACAAGTAACAAGTAAAAACAAAAATCAGCATGGGAATCCAGACATGGGCTTTCAGAAGTTGCTTATTCCTTCAAAGACATCATGCTAAAAAAAAATCAGAGGTAGTAAGAACTGCTGATGCTGGAGTCAAAGATAACACAGCGTGGAGCTGAAGGAACACAACAGGCCAGGCAGCATCAGAGGAGCAGGAAAGCTGACATTTCGGATCGGGGCCCATTTCTAAAGAAGGGTCCCAACCCAAAACATCAACTTTCCTGCTTCCCTGATGCTGCCTGGCCTGCTGTGTTCCTCCAGCTCCAAATTGTGTTAAGTTAAAAAAAAGTTTTCATGTATTCTCAGAACACACCAAGACGCTGTCTGAGATTATATCAACAGAATTATCAAAATACTCTGTGAAATAACATTTTGTGCATAGATTTGTCGTATTTTACAAATGACTGACAGAAGTGAAAACTTTAGATCGAATGATATTTTTCCTTTATAAACTAATTTACATACAATTCTTAGTCTGGAATTGGGGTAAATCTCTATCAGTGATGTCAGTAATAGTGTACCATTTTCCTGGGTGTGGTTGAGAGTAGCTGAAAGTTACAATCTTTCCAAAGAATATTGGCTGATGTATAATGCACACAAGGAAACCAATTTCTGTCAAAGCTATTTCTAGTTAGAAGACAGTTAGATTGTAATATTTGCTTTGCCTCATTCACTTCCTGAATTCTGCCCAGATCTGAATTTGCTTTCACGTGGCCCTGAGAGAGTGCACCCATGGTAATCTTCACAATTACTGGTTCATTTTCATCACATTATCAACAGCTCCTTGTCTTATCCATTCATTCCTTTTTTCTTTGTAGCACAAGGCAAGGTTTTGGCTGATTGCATCAGGCTTGCTTGACCATACATTCACCGTCCCAAGGTTACTGGTGTTGAAAACCTTTTCTGTGTTCGGTTTTATTCCTGAGGATAACATATCTCCTTTAATTTGCCAATGTTTAGGTAGGTTGAGGTATGCAAACATATTGTAATATTTAAATTACCCACACAGACCTTCCCCCATTCCACTGTTAAAACTGAAAGTGGGCGACTCAGGATTGGGCTTCAGCTTTTTAACCTGTTAACTTCTCACCTGGTTCAAACCTGCCAATGTTTTGGGGCTAATATTACCCTCCTCCACAATTGTCATGGATCTTCCGTTTTAAACCAGATGTCCGTTTATCATCTGAAAGGTGGGAATGTTTAGGATTTGGAGTGGCTTGGATGCTGGCCAAGTTAAAGAATGTAAATATTACCCCTTTCCCAAGGTTGGAAGATCTCATCTCTTTACATAGGAAGCCAGGTTCTGTTCTGCTGTTGGAAAAATGTGACTAGGCCCACCTTTGTAAAACAACAAAAAGAAGATTGAGACTCAGAA
This sequence comes from Rhincodon typus, assembly GCF_021869965.1. Taxonomy (NCBI): domain Eukaryota; kingdom Metazoa; phylum Chordata; class Chondrichthyes; order Orectolobiformes; family Rhincodontidae; genus Rhincodon; species Rhincodon typus. The sequence goes on from NC_063361.1 coordinate 19,237,312, forward strand.
TCGTGATCTTGTGCTTACAATTGAGTATCTACTTGAATCTGCAGAAGTCAGTCTCAATTGATTTATCCAAAAGGGTTAAAGTCTTCAAGTGATTAAATACTTGCTCAGAAAGAAACAAATACTTTCTTTTTTCAACTTTTCATCATAAGACTGTATAATGATTGCATAAAGGACTTTATTTTAATATACTGTGGGGTAAATCTGAAATTTTCCACATATAGGTTACTGCTGTACTTTTTCTTGTAGTGTGGTTGGTAAGAGAGTTGGAAGAATAAACAAGTCTAGACTCGTGTTGCACCTTTAAGCTAATGCAGATGTTCAGTCACAAAAGAACACAAGGAAACTGTAATGATAACTTACGGTATGTTTTCTTAAAAGGCCACCTTTCAGGTGTAATGCAAAGTTGTCATTATATTGTTCTTGAACAATCTATGTTGCCTAATGTATATGTTATCTCAAAGGAAAAGAAAGCTGTGGAAATAATTTTTGACATTTTCAGTCTTTTAATAGTCTATTATGAAGAGCAATATAATAACACAAGCAGGTTCTTCTACTTACTTGTATCATGCTATGAAATAAAATCCAAAATCATTATAGCCAAATCAAATAAACCTTACTATAGAACTAAAATATGCAAATGCCAGAAACCTGGAATCAAAACAGAAACTGCAGGAAATTCTCAGCAGGTCATTTAGGAAGTGAAACAAATGGAACTTTGGGAAGGCAAATGGGTCTCAGCTACTGGCTGGAGAGCTGGTGAGGGCCTCATGTTGCCTCTCTTTGGGAAGGCTGCCGCATCTTATAGAGTCATAGAGTGATGCAGCATGGAAACAGACCCTTCAGCCCAAACTGGTCCATGCTGACCATGGTGCCCACTCAGCTAGTTCCAATTGCCCACATTTGGTCTATATCCCTCTAAACCCTTCTCATCCATGTTCCTATCCAAATATTTTTTAAACCATTTAAGAAGGTAACAAAAGTAATCCTGTCCGAGGATTTGGGAGCCCTGAAACTGAGGTTCTGTTCACCAAGAGCTGCTGGCCTAGCAGCTTTTCTGCACTCAGCAATGTTAGCAGGTAGGTGGTTCTCCTGTTGGTATCACACCCACCCAAGACTTCAGATTCAGGAAGGACCTAGGCTGTGGGCAAAGGAGATCAGCGGAGGTGAGATATGAGGATTAGAGCGGAGGTGAGATATGTGCGTATCTGTGGGTCTCATGATACTCAGTCAAAACCAACCCCCTCCTAATACTGTATCTGTGTATGAGCCAATGAGTGCCTTTTAAAAAGAAACCACGCTCAGGATCCTGCAAATAAACTCACCAGTGCTTGTTTGTTGTGGTCCTTTCATGGCACGACTCCCCTTGCCAATGGGTGAATGTCAGCAGTGTTAGGACGAGGACTTTAAGTTGCCATTAATTCATTAAACGCCCACTTAAGAGTCTTATTATGCAGGAGGACAGTCCATGGACATTCCTGACATGGACCTAATTGGGCCTGAGGCTGGAAGGTGATGAGGTTTTCTTCAAACATGCTCCACCAGGTTCAAAAATCACCTGCCTTGGAAGTGTGTCATACATGTCTCAACAATTCAATTAAAACTATCTAAGGATGGAAAAGGTTGGACTGTTGTGTAGAAGGAACTGTAAGACTGGGTAGTTAATAAACTATCCACAAAGAAAGGTAACTTGGATTCTGTCTCACTGACTGGCTAAGATCGAAATTGCTGTATTGGATTTGGCGTGGGACACAAATTAAACCATAGATTTCCATAGTAACTGAAGTTTTCTGTCGAATTAGAAGTCAGTGAAGTGAATTTGGAAAATTAAGGGTTTCATAAACAAGGAAATAAATAAACAAGGAAATACTTCACTTTTGTTGATGTGTATTGACTGTTGTGGTTTTGTTTTATTCTCTCATGGGATGTGAACATCACTAGCAAGGCCTGATTGCCCTTGAACTGAGATCAGTTAAAATTTAACCACATTGCTTTTGGTCTGAAGTCTCACGTAAGCTAGATAACATAAGAATGGCAGATTTCCTTTTCTCATGAGCGTTAGTGAATGAAATAGATTTTACATCAGTGATAGTTTCAGGCCCACTGTTACTGAAACGAGCTATCAATTCCAGATTTATTAATTGAACATAAATTCAGTTACAGAAGGAAAATCGCTCTACTGGATTGAGTGTGGCCACATTTGTGTGGATTTTATACTTGCATTTAGTTTATAGGATGTGTTGCTTCCAGCTCTGATACTTCTCCCAGCCTGTTACTGGTTGCAGGGTGGCCTTCACTGAACTGAAAATCTCCAGAGTTGGAGAGGGAATAATCTAGTCTACCACTGACAGAATACCTACAAAGTTGCAAAATCCAACCTTTAAGAAGCTTTAAGAAGAATAACTGGCTGCTCATCTCATTGGAGTAGGTAGGCAATTGGATTTCCAGAGAACCTTGGGTAACGCTCCATGGAGGCACAAATACATTGCCAACGTGGCATGGCATATCTCCCCACTATTTTCCTAGACCACCGCTGCCTGCTACCTTCAGCCCAACCACCACATTGCCAGGAAAAGTCATCTCACTGAGTGATATAGACAATGCACACACCGAACTTATTCTGGGAGTTCTGCCCCTCTAAGATGAATTTGAGAGAGGGACATGCAAGGAGTTCTGGATCAAATTCAAACAATATCCCTTCATCGTATTGCTTGGTTGCAAAACATAAGCTATCATCTCCCCAGCAATGTCAATTTGATGAGAATCCATGGAAGGACATTTTGAGAAATCCTTCTCAAGTAATGGGTTAAGATTTCCGTAAGTGTCTTCTTGAACAGTCATTGGGACTTTGAAGGAAGATCAAAAGAAATTCTATAGAAATGACAAAAGCATGAGATTGGTAAAATCTCAAGGGAAGTTCAACTCCTGTATTTCCTACACAATGATGTATTCAGTCCAGGTGTAATTTGGTGCTGTTTTGTGTTGGATAATAATGAATATCAGTGCAGTGGCCAAGCAGGCAATGACTTTGGCATCAACTTTCAATTAATTGTACACTTGCAGCCAAACAATAAAGTATTTTCAGATGTGTGGCATGTGAATTTTACTATTTTAGAAGCAAATAATATCTCATTTTTATATGTGATTCATTCTTTGATTCTTTTCATTTTAATAGATCATTCCGCTTTCACTGTCCCTGTGCTGTGTGGGATGGGAAGGGATGTCAAAAACGTCAGTAAAATCCCGTCAAATGCTTTTGGTTTTGAGCTGAAGAGTATTCTGCTTTTCACGACCACACTGCGCTGAATTCATGACAATTGCATAATTTTCTGTTCGGTTTCCGAGGCCAATAAAAATTTCAGTCAGTGCCAAGGTTGACTCAATGGCTCCAGTTTGCTCACCTCGGTTTTAGTAGCTACATAACAGCTGTTGAAACCTATTTTTTTTTCTGATTTCCCCAGCTTGTTCTAGTCTCTCTGTTTAGCCTACCTTCCTCTGGCAGAAATAACGGGAATTGTGGGACCAAATTTCTGCCAGCTGCATACCCTGTCAAGCCAATAAGAAAACTGGCACAATTTCCACTCATACTTGGGAGCTCCCTGCTGGGACTGGGTGAAGGCTGTGCGTGTATAGCAAGTGAGTCTTACTGCTGAAGATGGTAGGTGATGAAAGCTAATTTATTTGATTTCCTGCATCCATGTGCCTACTACCTTCGCTAAAATGATATAAAAACCCAGGAAAATCGTCTTTGTTTAAATTTTATCTCTTTGGGAAATGGACTAACATTTATTCAGCTCCTCCTTAGCATAGTCTGGTTCAAATTAGACATTACTGCAGAGAAATGCAAGCACAATATCACAGCCCAGCCTACATATGCTCCACTGGCTTATCAAACTGAGTCACTTGTTTGTAATTTCACTAAGATTAAAATTGTATCAACACGTTGCAGAAAATGCAATATTATAAAAATTCACCACTCGTTGATTGGTATCTTAAAAGAGAAATGATGGCTTAAGGCTTCAGTCATTCACCAGGATCATTTTGACAAAGCGGCTGCTTGGGAATTCCCTCTCTGCCATTGCTGTTGGAAACGCGGCTGAAAGGGACTGACATAACCTACAGTCATCCTTCACAGAATCTGAAATCTTACCCGGGTTAGGGTTGGGACTAGGATTCATCTATGTAGAATACACTAAATCCTTGTTACCTGTAGGAGATAGGGGCATGGACCTCCCGTGGATACTGCTCCAAAGTACCTCTCTATCTGCCTTTAAATACTGTACAATCAGACTGGATGTGTCAATAGGAAACAAACAGGGTCTGCAACCAGCCTTGTGAGTACCCAGATATGTGGGTAGTGAATCAATGGACAATGAGGAAGGAAATTGTTCCTAGCACAATTCCCACTTGCACTTGGAGGATTAATCAGTCTGACGGTTGGGTTAAAGGTGGGTTGAGGGGTGCATGGGGGCAGTGGTTGCACAGAGGAACTTCCTCCTGCTCCAAGGGGTGACAGGAAATGAAAACTAAGTAATGTAATTTCTTGCCTGTAGCTGCCTTTACAATCAGTAACATAGCATATAAAAGTCAAGGCAAGCTGTGCCTAGGTTCACTGCCTGTAACATTAACACATCCTTTTCTTGACTAATCCTGACTGACGTGCATTTCTGCTTCTATTTCCATTTGTTAACATTTTTCATTTTATTTCTACATTACATACAATTGTCCTTGTGAGTTAGGTGCTAATTCAAATGAATTAGTAATGAATGTTTTCATTGGAGTTGCTGCTTGAAAATTATAGGATTCTAAACTGATTAACCAGTCATTGTTCTAAAATTGTGTATCTGGAAACAACTTGCAGTTCCTTTACATTTGTTGAAATCTATCTTGCCATTAAAGTCCTCATAATCACAAGAAAGTCTTCCATTCATATAGTGCCTTTTGCTACCACAGGAAATCTTAAATTGCTTCACAACCAATGAAGTATTTTTGAAGTATGGATCGCTCTTGCAACTCAGACAGTACAGTCATCAATTAATGTTTAGCAAACTTCACAGGCAACAATGTCTTAATGATCAAAGAGAATCTAATGTTTAATGATGTTGAGTGAAGGATGAATTTTGGCCGGGAAAATGTCCCTTACTCTTCACATTGGTGCCATGGGATCTCTTGCATCCACTCAAGAGGGCAGGTGTTTCTTCAGGTTAACCTCTCAAGTATGTAATAGACAGCAGAAGATCTTCCCGGTGGCAAGGACTCTGGGCGTGGAGGTGCCAGGGTGGTGGTGGTTGCTGCTGGTACCACAACCATCTGAAACCTCTAGATTTGTTACAATCCAGACGTGAAAAAGAACAGTAAAAAGCCGATCATACTTGAAAAAGGTCACAAGTCAGAGCAGTATGCGCTATTTGCAAGTTTTACTGGTTCTGAGGGTGAGTGATGGAAGGAGACAGGTGTTATGCTTCAAAAGTTTTAGCAGTTAGGGTATTGGGGTTAAAGGCAGGATGACACTCCATAGGACCCTTCTTCCTGATGACTTAATTAGGCACTGATTGCTTTTAGACGGGTTACTTCATTCCCCAAACCCTCCATACACGGAATTTCTTCTTGTGCCCTCATACTGTGAGCCTACTTCTCCTATGGTTAATACACATGATGGTGAGATAAGCCCCTTAACTATGCACCAAGTTCCCACTTAAGAACTTCTGTTGGGATAAGATGGGAAAAATGGTTATGGGTCTTGTTACCATTGGTTGAAGCAGGGTGGAGACTGGAAGGTGGCACCGTTTCAGCTGAAAAATGCCCCATGTCCAGCATAAGATTCTGTCCCTGGAGTGGGAATTGAGCTACAAGAATACTACTGGCTGAGCCACAAGCTGACTAAACAAACAAATAAATACAACAATTGTTTATTTTACTTTCTTTGTATTTGTTTGTGATCAAAGATGGAAACATTATTTGGACAGGCTCAACAATGGATACTTATTCAGAATTTGAGAAACTGGTGACCTACTGGTAATGTCACCCAATAGATAAGTCAGAGGAGCTTGGATTCAAATCTGACAATGGCAGATGGTAGAATTTACATTCAGTTTAATGTGCTGAGGATTGGGCTCAATGTCTGAGTCATCATCTGTTCCAATGGATGTTGCATCCTGAAACTCATTGAAACAGTCACTTAACAAAGTCACCCCAAGAAACCATCCATGAAGCGGAGGAAGACTCGGAAACAGTACAATTTGAGATACGTGTTTGGGTGCTAATCCAGGTTTATCCTTCCACCTGAATTTCGTCCAAGGCCATGAATGTCACGGACTCCTTTGTCATCGAAATTTTTTAGCACTTTGCCTCCAAGGCTTCACACCTGATTCACTACAACAAGTGTCAGACAATCTCGGCCAGGAAGATCCAGTCTGCCTTATGCTGCCAGGGGATCTGGCCAAACACGCCATCTCCACAGACATGAAAACAGTCAACAAATCCACCAGCTCTGCTTAGGTCGACCACATTAAAAAAAATTAAATCAGGATTTGGAAACTAGCCTCAAAAATGATGACCAATTCCATTATTGTGAAATCCCATCTGGTTCACTTATGCATGTTGGGGAAGGGAACTGCCATCCTTATCTACATCCTGGTCTACATGTGACTCCCAGACCTACAGCAATGTGGTTGACTCTTAACTGCCCCCTGAAATGGCTTAGAAAACAACACAGGTCAAAGGCAATTAGGGATAGGAAAGAAATGCTGCTTTTGCCAGTGATGCATGTCCAAGGAAAGAAAAAAGATTAAAAAGAAATTGGTGCTGATCAAAATGAAAAAATAAATTAAATAATGCAGCTACTAAATTGTGTTGAAGCAGCGATTGTAGAGGAGCTCTTAAACATGCATATGCTCCTACTCCAATGACTAATTTCTTCAGGTGAGGGCTTCTATTAAATTATCAAAATGATCCTTTAAACTTAGCACTAAGCAGATCTGATTTTGCCATGGATAGTTATTATAAAATTAGGAACAGATAAACAATTCTGTAATGTTCCATCCCTAGTCTCCCTCCTTTGGCTGATTTAGTGGTTAGTTATCATGCATAGACAGAAACAATTTCACTGTAATTTTTCAACATCACTGTCTCTCTTTAGTTTCACTGACATCTTCTCAAATATACTTTAACCCTGTAATCTATTTAAACATATAACATTTAGTTAAGGTCATTTCAAAAAATGCTTACGATATATTTTAAACATTATAGTGTTGAATTCAAAATTTTTTGTATTTGCATCGACACGGCCATTTGCACAAACTTAGCAGCTGTTATTAAAATTTAGATTTAGGCCTCAATTTTCGTAAATATGTATGTGGCATCACTGGAAAAATATCTAAAACTGATTTAGGACTTGTCAACAGCAACACAGTTTGAATTTGTCAAAATTAAATTCTTGCTGCTAAAAGTTTTAGGTTCAAAAGAGCAAAATTAATCCTTTTAATGAAACTGTTATGAAAAGATGTTGGTAAAAGATGAGAGGAATATTTTGTCAGAGCAACTTGTTAAGATCTGAAAGGCAAGTTCAGTTATAAATTTTGAAAGGTAATTAGATATGTGGAAGAAAAGGGAAAAGCATTACAACACTCTGGAGAAAAAAGAGAAGGGAGATTCATTGCATTGGTAACTTCTTCAAAGAACCAAGACAGACATGATGGATAGAATCCTTCCTGGAACAACATGGGCAACTGTGAGTCAGATGGGAAAAATGGGATTCTCAACATTCAGAAAAAGAAGTCTGATTTTCCATCAAAGGTTTTAAAAATGAGATGAGAATCTTGTGAATGAATTGCAAATTTATTTACACGCATAAACATCTCATTAATATTTAATCCCACCTCATTAACTTTGCTATTATTTCAATATTATTTTGCTATTTTACCAGGGTGCAGAAGGAAACTAGATGGTGATAAGTCCGGATTTGAAAGTCAGAGCACATATCTGGCAGCTGCAGCTCATCACTTGCTCCTCCGGAAGTCAAGCTTAGCCAGTATTCCCCAACGTTATGGCAGCACGGTGGCTCAGTGGTTAGCACTGATGCCTCACAGTGCCAGGGACCCAGGTTCGTTTCCACTTCTGGGTTACTGTCTGCGTGGAGTTTGCATATTCTCCCTGTGTCTGTGTGGGTTTCCTCTGGGTGCTCTGGTTTCCTCCCACAGTCCAAAGATGTGCAGGTTAGGTGGATTGGCCATGCTAAATTTTCCATAGTGTTCAGAGATGTGTAGATTAGGGGGGTTGTAGGGGGATGGGTTGTAGGGGGATGTGGACTTGTTGGGCTAAAGGGCCTGTTTCCACACTGTAGGGATTCTACGATCTCAGGGCAGTAGTAGTGATCACCTGAACCCCCAACCCCATTCTCAAAGGTTGGTATTGAATATGTACCTACCTCACCATGGACCATCTCTGACTCATTTATAATATAGTTCTCCACTTCAATACTGCAGATTGGAGCACACTCACGTCTTTCTGTGCCAAGCTGCATGCAAGCCGAGAAAGGCAACATTAATATGTGTATCTCAGGCCACTCACTCACTTTGTGCTAACTTGCAAAGTACACTGCATCTCTACTTTGTCTTGCCTTTTTGCATTTTTCTGCCTCAATCAGAATATATAGGTTTACAGTACTTCTGTCTTGGCTTGCCTTTTAGTGCAGTCACAAATGGAGACAGGTTGCCATGGTTGATGGTCGTTATCCATCCAAGGGGTGGATATGTTGCTGTATGGCATCTTGCTATGTCAATCTTGTGTCTGCATCATGTGCCAGCAGTGTGCACAGCAAACACACTGCATATCCTTCAACCAAATGGCTATGTCTCAAAGGGGAATTGTCCTCGGTTAATTCAAAGGAGGGGGCATCAGTCAGGGTGTCTCGCTACCCTCAGACAAGGGCATTGTTTGATCTCAGTCCAATAGGTTTGGATACAGTCAGCTCGTCCCTTGCCGCAGTCAGGATCAGGGTTTCTCAGATTTTGTTACTGTCTGTAGATTGTGGGGTCTGGCCACTCCTCAGCCAGGGCTGTTGTTCCAAGATTTCTGGAGGGTGGGCCACAATAAGCCCTGAGGGTTTACTCATGCAAGTCAAGGAGGGATAATCAATGGCTACTGCTGTGGTGGGAAAGTTAGGGATTGGAGGCAGCATGCTGTGATGTAGAGGGCACAGTAATTGTGATAGAGGGGAAATCAACGTATAAGGGTAGGAGATGATAGTACATTGGAGGGCATGGATAACCATGGGAGGGAAGAATCATTAACTGTCAGCACCACCCTGTCCACAGCAGGGGTCAGTGCATCATGATGGTTGACACAACAAACCTGTAGACCTGGAGACTTGGGGTAATGTTGGGGATGAAGACTCAAATGAAAGAATTTAATTGTTATTCAGTCATGTGATGTGGCCATCACTGGCTGGCCAGCATTTATTGCCTGTTCCTACTTGCCCTTGAGAATGTGGTGGTGAGCTGTTTTCTTGAACTGCTGCAGTCCAAGGAGTGTAGGTAGACCCACAAAGCCCTTATGGAGGGAGGTCGAGGATTTTAACCAATGACAGCCAGTGAAGGGCAATATCTTTCCTAGCCAAGCTGGCGAGTGACTTGGAGGGAAATTTGAAGGTGGTGGTGTTCCCATGTATCTGCTGCCCTTGTCCCTCTAGATGGAAGTGGCCTGGGTCTGAAAGGCAATGCCTAAGTAATCTTGTTAAATTTCTGCAGTGCACCTTGTAGATAGTATACTCTGCTACCACTAAGCGCTGCTGGTCATGGGAGTGAATACTTGCAGATGTGGTGCCAATCAAGTGGGCTACTTTGTCCTGGATGGTGCCAGGCTTCTTGATTGTTGTTGGAACTGCAGCCATCCAAGCAACTGGGGAGTATTCCATTGCATTCCTGACTTGTACCTTTTTAGTGTAGACAGACTTTGGGGAGTCAGAAGGTGAATTGCACGTTGCAGGATTCCTAGCCGTTGACTTGTTCTTGTAGTCACAGTATTTATATGGCTGGGTCAATTCAGTTTCTGTGCAATATTAACCCCTAGATGTTGTTAGTGTGGGATTCAGTAATAGTAGCCCCACTGAATGTCAAGGGATGATGGTTAGATTCTCTCTTGTTAAAGATAGTCATTGCTTGGCATTTGTGTGATGTGAACGTTATTTGTCAATCTGAGCCCAAGACTGGATATTGTCCAGAACTTGTTGCCTTTGACCATGGACTGCTTCAATATCTGAGAAGTCACAAATGGTGCTGAACATTGTGCAATCATCAGCAAACATCCCCATTTCTGACCTTATGATGGAGGGAAGGTCATTAATGAAGCAGCTGAAGATGTTTGGGCCTAGGATACCACCCTGAGGAACTCCTGCAGAGATGTCCTGGAACTGAGATGACTGGCCTCCAACAACAAAATCATTTTTCTTTATGACAGCTATGATTCTAACGAGTGGATAGTTTTCCTCCTCATTCCCATTGACTTTGGTTTTGGTACGGCTCTTTAATGTCACACTCGGGCAAATGCATCTTGGATTAGAGTTGGATGGGAAAATGTAGAAGAATGTGTCAACAGAACTGATGGGTTGCCAGGAATTAAAAACACAAAAGAAATGTGAAGGTTTGAGGAGGCATCAACTAAATTAACAGGCTGAGGCTCTGACTCACTCTGCAAGTGCAACATGTATTGCCTTTCATCCTAAACCAAATTTAAAACGTGTGATTGGAATGAAAAATCACTGCACCACACCCAGAGTGTGTGGAGTAAGTGGTTTTGTCTGTCTGAGGACATGGGCTCTACTTCTGAGCAATGTGAGTCCCTTCAAATGGCAATTGCCTTAATCAGGCAGTTACACACTGCAGTTCAAGGTATCTGTCATCATGGAACTCGGCACGTGAAACACATACAGTGACCAACTGTATGGGATAGAAATTGGTGATTACAAATTGACCTTAGTCATCTCTGTGAGGCAGATGTAATCACAGATGACCTTAGAAGTGTCACAATTCACAAAACAATCCAAGATCTCATGGGGCTGCAAAAGGACACAGGGCTGATATACTCACAATTTGAGCTGTAAGCTTTTACCAACACTCTATTAAATGCATTACTGCCTTTTTTCTATGATATGGGGGGGTCATAGGTGAGGGGGGACAATGTTTCAGTAATCATATTGCATTTATAATCTCCTACTGTACCCGAGCAGCATGGCTGTGCAGTATTCATTGGAATATAGTCTGTTATGTCATGGCCCTCTTTGTCAGAGTTCTCCACACCCTACTGTATTGAGGACAATGTAAAGCCATCATTTTTGTGTGAAGCCAATGCTGAATGTTTGCATTATTGAAGTCCTGTTCTGTTTCTGAAATTCCACACAGACATTCATTTGAACCATGACCAATTGATCCAGCCACAACATGGGTTATTGACACAGTGGCCATGGTGCAATGGAGGCACAGAGGAATTGAGGAGTACTTGAAGTTCTAACGAGACCAGAACAAGCAGCAGCCTCCAGCAGCTCTCAAACAGTCTCCACGTGAAGAAGTCACAGCTAAAGGTTCCTTAAAGATCTGAAGGATCACTGGAAATCCCGAATGTCTTGTCCTTAATGCCATTTCCTGTGTGTGAGACACAGTGTTGCTGCAGTCTGAGGAAGTCCTGGGACGCAATGAGAGAACTGCATCAATTGCTGGAGCAGGAGCTGCAGGCTGAAGGGGTGGGTGACCATCCTCTCCTGGTGGTCATCAAGGTGAGAGCTGCACTGATTTTTTTTGCAAATGTCAAGGATCTAATCAGGACTAATGTGGGATCTCTCAATCCTGAACCCACAAATGAATCAAGGCTGTTAGTGATGCATTTTGCTCCAGATATCATTATTTCATCTTGATGCCCTGTGATGAGGTCAGTGCTGCAGCCTGAGCAGGAGGCTTTCCCAACATGGCTGGCATCCCCCAGGTCCAGGCACTATTGACTGTACACACACGATGTTGAGAACACCATATTGTAATGCACTAAACTTCATAAATGGAAAAGATTTCCAATCAATAAAAATACAAGTTGTCAGTCATCATCTGCATCACCTCTTAGAAGTTTGCACCAAATATCCTGGAAGCTACCATGATGCCTATTTCCTAGAAAACTCTCAGGTTCCCGCTTCATTTCAGGGGCTATGTGTTTTTCAAAGATGATTACTGGTGTCTACAAGGACTACCCTCTGTGACCAAGTCTGATGGCCAAGTCTTTGACTGAGATACGGTGCAGCCAGTTCTTCAGCTGGGACCAACATGGAGCAGATGGTAAGCTTCCTGAAGCTGACGTTCTGATGATTGGACTGATCTGGCAGGTGGGGGTCGCCTTGCAGTAGACTCCAGATAGGGTGTACCAGAGTATAATCCTAGCATGCTGTGCTCTGTACAACTGGAGCAGAAAACGATGGATGTGATGAATACTGAAGAGCTCGGAAAGTGGCCACATTCTGAGGAAGATGACATTGATCAGGAGGAATACCACCTTCAGCAAGATAGAGTGGTGCACCATTGGATATAACAAGGCTGACAGAACATGAAGTGACACCTTCCAATAAATGTGAGGTCATCATTCATTGACTGTAGTTTTGTTGTTCAAAATGGCGAGCAGCCCCTGTTTGGTCTTAGAAGAAAATGCAGCCTTTTTGATTGTTTTGTTCTTAAATTTTATTGAACAAAGAAAAAGAAAACTTTATCAACGGTTCTAAGGCTTTTCAACATGTGATACTTCTACACTGAACAAGGTTAAGCTGTTTTGCTATGCTGGATAACAGGGAAACACTAACACTCCAGTACTCAGGTTTCTACATGGTATTGCATTAAGGATAGGTATCCTCTGCAGCTTTATTCTTGTAGCTATGACATGTTAGTTACTACGATATTTGATTAGACAAGTGATGATGTAAAGAGGCAGTGCATCTACAAATATGACCTTTGATTTCCAATGAGGTATTACCCGTGCCACAGATGTGCTCTTAGCTTTTGTTTTTGTTACCCTCCACTATGGGTACTGTGAGGGGCTGCTCCAGGCTGGCATTATTTGGCCTGGTGCACAGGCTGGGCTTTAAATATGGTGGCAGTGGCATGAGTCATGGATTGTGCCAGCCAGCAAGTACATCTGCCTCTGGGGAATGCATGACAGTGCAACCATGATACCAGGGCACATGTGTAACAAGAAGTGCAGCGGAGATTTGTGTGAAATAACTTACTAGAGCTCTCTGACAGAAACCCTGCATGAAACTCCCCCAAACTGACACTTAGCTTTTTGGGAAAATTCAGCCTGAAGGGACCAAATGTTTTCCTCATGAGCTTTGGGTGTTTTTTCTGAGATAAAACACAACTTTATTCCAAATGAAGACTTTGTCAATGGGATACAGAAAAAGTTGAAAAACATCATCAGCAGTAGGTGTGAAGGACAAGAACATTGATACCAATTGGTTGCAGTTTACCAGAAATAGGAAGTAACTAATCTCAGGATAGCTGATACAGGATTCTTCAGTTATCACCCTAAATATGCCATATTCCCTCTCTTCTAGCGCATAGTATTTCAAACCCAATCCTGAAAATTGTGTAATGTGTATATTAGTTAAAAACAGAGTTAATCTACACAATCACCTCCATGACCACCAACAACTTGGGCTTACATAACACCTTTTAGGATTGTAAAACATTCTGATGTTCTTTACTTATTTCTTTTCAAATGAAATTTGTTGTGTCACACAAGGAGATATTATGACTGGTGGCCAAAAGCTCTTTGAAAGAGGCAGGTAGTGAGGAACTCCCTGAAGTGGGGCGCAAGAGTTCAAAAGGCAGAGAGGAGGCAATTTAAATTTGTTTTCCCACTGTAGAACTGAACGAAGAACCTTGTGATGCTTCCATTGCAAGGAATCGGCTGTCACTGAACAGGATTACTTTTCCTTCAAGGATGAAATACAGATCCAGAAGAATATCTGCCCTCTCTCAAATGTTGACTTAAAAATGTTAACTTTCTAACATTTAACATCGTTAATGACATTTTGGTTGCCCCTTGCGTCTGTTCTGCTCAGTAGTACGTGAAACATAAAATGGTTGTTGTGCTTACCAAACCATCATTTACTTAACCATTGCAACATGCTATCTCCCAGAGCTGAGCTGAAGAGAAAATAAAATAACATGTCCATGCACATACTTCAGATAATTTTGAAGTGAAAAGCAAGAGGTTTACAGGGAGATTTGAGGCAAAACTATTTCACCCCGAGGGTGGTCTGGGTCTGGAATGCAGTGCCTGGGAGAGGAGTTGAGGAGGGAAATCTCAGAACCTTGAAAAAGTACTTAGATGAGCATTTGAAGTGTATTAACATTCAAGGCTATGGGCCTAGTGCAGGAAAGTAGGATGAGTGTAGGTAGTAACATATTTTTGGGACTACAGGCCCGATGGGCTGAAGGGCCTTTTCTCTACTTTATGATTCTATGACCCTATATTATATTTACACACAATTTCACATCTGGTTTTGCACCTGCATCAAACGAGAGAAAAAGTTGGGCTGATGTCAATTAAATTTTGAATGAGTTCTGATGCTTTCTTCAGCACGTTGGCTATATTTTCTGCACATTATGTTACTAAGTACTTTGTTAAAATAGATGTTGACCAGAAATATGGTTAGTTTAATTTTCCAGCTTGATGTGATCTGAAATACACTTTTTTTTTCCATGGTAGGAATTCTTAAAAACCCTTTTCTATAAAGGTCCTTTTGAAGTTGCTGGAACATCTGTTGCTAGGTAGATACTGCTTCTTAATTAAATCATGCAGCCTTATGATAATTACACATTAAAGTCACAACATGTAGTTTACAAACATCTGCAATACAGAAACAGAAGCGATAGTAAATGGTCATTGTGTATTTTTTTACAGCCCAATTTAATAAGGTGCATTGTACCTGAGTTGCGATTTTGTCTGCCTTTGAACTAGCATCGAAGGTTTGCATGCTTTTAGTCTAACAAGAAATTTTCCAAAAATATAACCCTCCTGTACAAGGCTGGCAATCAGCATGATGCAAATATTATCATAAAAAGACCATCTGTGATACATTAAATCTGGTTTCAACACCAAAGAATGCAACTAGTGGGAAACAAAAAGAAAATGAGGGAGACAAGCTGTAGCTAGTCTGTGGGGCGGCCAGGATCCAGTTTGAAGTGAACCAACACAATTAGTCCTGTACATAAAAAAAAACTTCAGATGTAACTCAGTGTTAGATAGCACTGCTTTGTCAGTAACACAAGAATCATTTTAAAAGTTTAAAGGTAAGTCGATAATTACTCCTATTGAAACAAAAATAGAAATTGCTGGTGAAATGCAGCATTCTGCAGAATCTGTGTGGAGAAAGCAGAGTTAGCATTTCTGTTCTGAGGAAGGATCCCTGGACTCAAAATGCTAACTCTGCTTTCTCTCCTCAGAAGCTGCCAGACCTGCCATGTTTCTCCAGCAATTTCTGTTTTTATTTCAGGTCTCCAGTGTCTGCAGTTCTTTGTTTTGTGTTACTCCCATTAATTTCTTCTACAAACTACGGTGGTGGTCACTTCTGCTGAGAAATGCTGGCAATCAGATAACATGCGTTGTATCACTTAAAAAAGAACTAGCCTCAAGCAGACTTTCATGCTGGGTTAGCCTGACTGTTGGAGAGGCTGCACACCAGTCTTTTTGCAATGGGAAAACCTCTTGCATTATCTTGGAAGCAAGAAGCAACAAAAGCAAGAAATGTGCTCACTTGTGGTGTGATGTCAATTGGGTTGATTAATGAGTCAATGGACACCAATTATCCATGTGCTCATTGGAATTTAGTGCTGGTTCAGGGATAAAGTGGGAGTTGCATGGCTTTTCCATGTTCCTTGAAGGTCTACTGGTGAGTTCGCCAGTGGTTTACTGGGAACATGAGAGGGGAGTGAAGACCTTCATTCCCTCAATGCTGGATTGAGGATCTTAACTCAGGAAGTTGGGAGACTGGGGCACTCAAGGCCATTGCGCTGCCCTTACTTCCATTCCACCCACATACCCATCCATGATGTCCCTCCTTCATGCCCCATCCTACCCTCACCTATGTCTATAGATCCAACAACAATCCTGACAAAGTTCTTCAAGCATTGCCAAGTTCCTCACGGCCACAACTTCCAGTGGCACTGCCAGCAATGGAGAGCTACCTACAGCTGGATGGGCAGGATATCTACCCTCAGGATCCTAAATCTCAGAGGATGTAACCAATGCTGTCTAGTTAAGTGCTGGGGTCAGATCTCCCTGAGGGATGGACTCAAGATTCCCACCACTTTTCCAACCTGTGGACAAGAGCTGGATTCACCTCATTAAATCCAATCTCCCATGTCTCATTCTCTTGAATTATAAAAGGCGTTGCTTGATATTCTAATGAAATGCTTCAAAGAGCTGTTGATAACCAAGTGTTGCAAATTGGAATATTCCAAGGTCCAGGGCTACATGAGAAATGCACTAAAGCTTGGGAAAGTAGCTGAAAGGAGGCTGAATGGAGAATAATCATTGTCTCAGGTCCTCTGCCACAGTGCGTTGAAGGACTGTAAGCACCATTAGAATATTTGACATGAAATATAAATGTGCATTTTAAATATAACCAGCATTGACAAATGTAATAATATTCCTTATATGTTGTATTAAAATAAACTGATCTGTATTGTACTTTACGCAATGTCATTTTGAAATATTACATTAATGTACTTTTATAAATTTTATGCATAAAGTAAATTTTTGGAAAATGAATAGTGATATAACAACCAAACAGAAATTTGCATATCACTTAAAGTTGGAATTAAATAAACTTGGTTCAGTCTTTGCAAAACAGTTTTATTCACTTCCATTTTGTTTAGGTTTTTAATGTAGTTCATATGTTCCTTTTGTTCATGAATAAAGGAACTTTTCTGATAGATAAGACAGACTTTGTTGTATGCTAACACAAACTAAAAAAAAACACTGAACTTCAGAGCCCCTGCAGTTTGTTAATTAACATTCAGCAAACTTGGAAACATAGTCAATTCTCAGTCGAGCAAAATACATGATGGACCAGAAGAATGACTTTACTTACTTTTGTTTTGCATGTAGGAGCCACAATTCATAACGAGCCCATGTTTGTTGACATGGAACAAACACAGGGAATGCCGAAGAAACTCAGCAGGTCTGGCAGCATCTGTTCAGAGAGAAACAGAGTTTCCAGTCTGGTCTGACTCTTCTTAAGAATTTCAGTTTCTCCAGCATTCTCTGTCTTGTGTTTCAGATTTCCAGCATCTGCAGTAATTTGCCCTTGTTGACATGGAGGTAGTCTCAAGTTGGCATCTCATTCCCGTGATCATAACATGTAACCAAGCTCCTGCCTCGAAACTGGTTGCCTGCCTAGCTGCATAGTAAGTGGGCCCTAATATTCCATGATGAAAGCATGATTCCAGCTGGACCTTCAGTGTTGAAAGGTAGATGTTCCCTCTTAAAGGGAAGCTGCACTATTGAGCTGAAGTCTGGTGACTATGGAACTTTGAAGGCCACAAAATGGCTAAACAGGCAAAATTAAGACTTTGTTTTGGAGGCATTGGTAAAACAGTTCGAATCCTGGAGAGGTATCATCTTTCTGCAAGGTTGAGGGGTGGGGTGGTTGGTGGTAGATGCAGGAGGCCCTCACACAGTAGCTTCTGAAGGTAATTGGAACATGCATAAGGGAAGCGGATACCTGGATTTGACGTAGAAATTCAATAACCTCCAATTCATGGTCAAGGTCAGCAAGTGGATCTTCTCATCATCCCTCAGGGGCTGGCATTGTCCATAGGGAAGCCCTTGACCATAATGTCCAAGGTTACATACTGAATTTTCAAGTGCAAACTTGGTGATTGGAACAGGATTTAGTGTGTGGAGTTTTGATTGAGGGAAGGGGAAACAAGGGGGAAGCAGGGTTTTGAGAAAATCTCCACTACTATGTTCTGTGTCTCCATCTTTCCTCATTTGGTCTAACTACACTTCCCTGTGAACAAAGAGCTGGAGAGCACTTTGCTACTTTTCAGTGACGTACTGAATCGCCGGAACTGGCAGACTGAGTATGCAAGTCATTGATCAGGACCAGCATAGGTTCGTTTGCCTAATGTATGTGAATGCTGCATGGATGTGGCCACACTTTGCATGGAAGTTGACAAAGGTTTATGACATCAGGGAACTCATGTTGAAGGGGAACTGTTCTATTGCAGAAAAGCAGTTGGTGAAGGAGAGAACTGGAGTGAATCTTTTCAGACTGTCTTTCTATTTACCATAGATGTCTATGTTTACATTGATGTTTGAAGCCTCAATTTTTTTCAAAAATGGAGGTCAAATTATTGCCTGCACGTAAAAGTGGGTCAATGGCATGGTTGTGGCTGGTCACCATCACTGGCATTTGCCATGTGGTGTGTGCCCTGTGCAGGCATGTCATAAACTCCTGTGCAACTTTGCAACATAGCCTTATACCACCTTCTTGATTCCTTGTGTCCACTCATAAGGTATCAATAAATAAACCATCCACTTCTGGAGGAAATATTTGAGGCTAGCCTCTAATATGAATGTGGCTGAAAGTGGAGAATTGACATGTACACCAATGATTTGTAAAACATGTTTTTTGGCTGAAGTCATCTTAGGTGTGATTTACAGGAGTGACACATTACAACCATATACAGCCCAACTGAGCAATTACAGTTTTAATTTGTATTTATTTGTAAAAGGTCAAGTGAATCCCCAGTTAATGCCTACCATCTATCTATATGCAATAAAACTTAATGAATATACAGCTATCATAGACTTTTCCTATTTCTCTCCAGTCATGCATAAGACTTCTGCAAATTCTGATAGACCTGCTGCAGAATAGCCTTTTAGATCAGTAGCCCCCAAGGCTCAGCATCTACATCCAGACTAATACAGTGTGGGGATATTGTGCACTCTTTGACAGTGATTCTCCCTGGTCTCCCTACTGTCCCCATCTCAATTTCCTGCTCCTGCCATATTTGCTATGTGAGATTGCATGCGAAAATCCAATGACCTGCTTTGAAGGCCCCACAAAGGTGTGTAACTGCGTTAGTGGGGTGCGTGTAAGAGCTGTAAGCTGCAGGGCTATGGGCCGTGTGCAGGAAGATGGGTTTAGAAAGTGCATCTGGGTGTCTTTGGGTCAGCACGGACAAAATGGGCTGACTGGCCCCCTTTCTGTGCTGTAACATTTCTATAATATGGTTCTGTGATGTACATAATTTGTTGATGGAATTTCCTCAGTCATCTGATAAGTCTTCCTCCTTCTTTTACACCAGCTCCTGAGTGACACAGTCAGAATTTATGGAAGATGCAAGGCATGAATTAGAACTGATAAGTTGCAAGGTTTCATAGCTAAAGTTGTGCACAAAATCATTTTTCAGTGTTTGTTGGCAACTGTCAATATGAACGAGTGAAGTTGTGTGATATTTGATGCTGTCATCTGTTGGTTGTCACCTATTGGCCCATCTCTCCATCACCAATGGCTCAGCAATTTGAGACTCCTCTGACCTGCAGTGTGTTGTCCTTCTCAGTGATCAGGCTTGTTGTAATGGGCACACCACTCCAAGTTGTGTGCCTCTTCTTGGTGTACTGCAAATTCTTGATTTGCAAGGAAAGAAGAGTTTTGAATTGTTGAGAGGATGGAATGAGACAATATGTGAAGAGAGACTGGGAGGAATAGGTGTGAGATGACAATGAAATTAGCTCAACTGTCAGTTTAGACATAGAGGTGAGGAGAATAGGTGGAGCTGAAAGGTTTATTACTCTCGGGAGCGCTGTGCAGAAAAAGGTTGGCAAAATCAAATGTTGTGATATGAATTATGATTGCTTTGCACCTTCCCTGCACTGATGAGGTCCTTGGACCTCTTGTAGCACTGACTTCATAAACAGTGTACCACCCTCTTGCTACTCACCTCCACAGTCATTACCCGTCAGCATTGCTTCATTTATGAGACAGGTTTCTTCCTGCTGGCTGCTGGAAACAAGATTTCGCTGCAGGTATTTATAGTTGTAACAACGCTTTAGAAAACTGGGCAGGCAGTTATCCTCCACTGAATCTGCTTCATAGGAGTTGCTGCCTCTCACTTGCCATTACACAACGGGTCCACTCTATTCCATGCCATGTCCCCTTTAAAAATGGAGACTTCAAGAGTCACACATTGGTTGTCACACCTACCCACTTCAATGTGTTCAGATATCTAGAAGTGAGATGCTACTGACTGTCTCAGTTAGAGGCAGAGAAAAATCTACTGTTTGAACTTATGGATTCACAAAGCACTGCTGGCTTCCTATGCTTTGAGGCATTCAAGTAACATTCAGCCTGTACGAACTTTCATATATTAAAAGGAATTTTATATTTAGGAAAGAACTGAAGCAGTATGTGTGTTGCATTTTCTACCATCATCCAACATTCATACTTGTGTAGCTGTTTAGTCAAACTTTCATATAATTATAGTTACAGATAATTATTAAATTACTCTTCTAATCATTTTCCTAAATAACCTATCTTTAAAATAAGAACTTCCTGTTACTTGATTGTCCACATAGTGTTTTAAATTGTATGTTGTGTCACCTCTATTTCTGACTTTGATTTGCAAAGCTTTAAGTTTGTGCATAATTTTGTTTAATACCCACATCCATTGTGTATAGGGAAGTGTTATGTTGATGGATAGTGAGGTAGATTTTGAATTATTGCCAAAGTGAAACATACATCAAAGTGTCTAGGCAGCTCTTCTTATTTCTTTTATTGCCAATGCCTTCAAAATGGCCTTAGTGGCATTATCACTGGACTGTTAATCCAGAGACCCAGGTAATGTCCTAGGGACCTGGTTGAATCCCATCACGGCAGATGATGAAATTTGAATTCAATAAAACATTCTGGAATTAAGAGTCCAAATGATGACCATGAATCAATTGTCAGGAAGAACCCATCTGGTTCACTAATGCCTTTTAAGGAAGGAAAATGCCATCCTTATCTGGCCTGGTCTACATGTGACTCCAGACCCACAGCAATGTGGTTGACTCTTAATTGTCACCCGAGCAATTAGGGGTGGCCAATAAATGCTGGTCTAACCAATGATGCTGTCATCCCATGAATGGAAAAACTTCACTAAAGTATATAAAGTATTCACGTGTAGGTTTGAGAAATTCATTCCATATAATAACCAAGCTCAATAACATTCTGATGATTTCTGAGTTTAGAATAATCACTGCATCTGCTGCATTGAATGATTTCATTCAAATCATTTTGCTTGTAAATCACGTAATTATTAGAAATGGTTCAAATATGGAGATTGAATAATAGCAACTGATACACGAAAGAGGTTTCAAGATTCAAGATTATGTTCAACCCACAATTTCTACTTGAATGTTCAACTTTTTTGATTACTTTGAAATATTATAGCATTATTCAGGTTGACTCGAAGCACTGGTACAATGGATAGCTTTCAAGCTGTCATTATCCCTGTCGCATCCAATGTGCAAGTGATGCACTAAACTGCCGAAAGCAAGAACGTGTCTGCTGTCAAAACAGAACAAGCATAATCCTGGATCCGTTGCACATCAAGGCGACTGGCCAGTTTACTCAAGCCTCAGTCTTTTGCACCTTTCTCAGGCATTCTCCCTATATTAAATCGGAGTGGAGTATAAATGCCTTGGTACCACAGGGGCTGGTGCATCAACATATCACGTTAAATGTAACAAACTACCACATTTTGCAATATCTAGGAAAGACCCTTCACTTAAAAGAATCTAGTGATATAAAGGCAAACCAAAGGATAAAAGAACTTCACTCATTGTGTGGCAAAGTTGTGCTCCATACTAAAGTAGTCGTTGTTTTTCCGATAGCTTCAGCCCTGCTTTGTCTCTTTCCACAGTGCCATGGTTTGCGATTACTCATTTTTGAAAGATATGTACGTTCTTCCTTCAACGAATATGGGCACAATTTCCCCCTCCCTAGATGTGGTGGGGAAAGTGGCAGAATTCACAACCAGTTGGGCAGGCCCAAATAAATAGTCGCCCCTGTCTCACTACCTCAGCAAGTAAGTTCCGGGCACTTCCCAACCTGCCATGAATTAAGGACCTTTAATGGTCAATTAATGGCCTCCTAAAGGCCTCAACTGTTCACCAGGCTGAACACTTACAGGGGAGAAAAGTAGCTGCTTTTCTGACAGGATGGTCAGGGTACTACCTCTGGTTTGGGATTGGGTGTGGGGCAGTCACTCGATTTTCCCCAGTTTGAAGGAAATCTGGGACAAGGATGTGAGGGGCAGAAGGATGATCGCTAAAAGCTAATCTCTTACTCTTGCCTCTAAACACCTTGCAAAACCTCCCCCCCCCCCCACCCCCCCCCCACCCCCCCCCCCCCCCCCCCCCCCCCGCCAGAACAGACTTACCTGCTCATTGGTGCAGTCTTCAAAACTGTGCAGACTGGTCATGCGACACCTCTCTGCAGCTTCCTGAGGTTTACCTGACTTTGACTGCCCTCAGGCAAAGTGGGACTTCAGTAGTGAGGCTCCTGATTCAATTAGAAGTTTGCCAGAATACACTTAATCCAATGGATGCATGATCCTCAGGAGGCTAAGGAAATTCAGCATGTCCACAAAGACTCTTACCATTTTTAGACAGATGCACAATAGAAAGCATCCTATTTAAATGCATCACAGATTGGTATGACAACTGTTCTTTCCAAGATGGCAGGAAACTACAGAGAGTCAAGAACATAGCCTAATCCATCATGTAAACCAGCCTTCCATCCACTGACTCCATATACACTTCCCGCTGCCTCAGGAAGGTAACCAACATAATCAAAGACCCCTCCCACTTCAGTTATACTCACTTCCACCCTCTCCTGTTGGACAGAAATATAAAAGTTTGAATACATGTATGAAGAGATTCAAGAACAGCTTCTTCCCTGCTGCTATCAGACTTTTGAACAGACCTCTCAAATGTTAATGTTGATCTCTCTCTCTCTGCACCTTCTCTGTGACTGTAACATTGTATACTGTACTCTGTTCTGCTACCCTGATGCACTTTGTATGGTACAACCTGACTGTATAGCACGCAAAACAACAATTTTCACTGTATATCCGTACATGTGGCAACAATAAATCAATCAATATTGTATTAGGTAATGGTTCTGAAAGGGTTAACACTGGAAACTGCATTAAACTCCATTCAATTTGCTGATGTCTTCCAAGCTTGTATAGTTTCAGACAGGACATCTTGGCATCTCATGGATTGAAGACCTACATCCATAAGACTCTTCATAGTCTTAGTAACAATGCCTACTGAACTAGTGTAACCTGTACCTAATTGAGATCATGCTATAAATTGCATCTTGATATGATATGAGCCTCGGCAACTGTAAACTAATTAGTCTCTTAGACCCAGTCAAATGAAAGACAGTTGGAGCAGCATCCTCCTCCCCATAAATACCTCAGATTTGATGTGCTTTCTCCCTGTTGGGTGCAGGAAATTAATCACCGCTGAAGTCTCCTGCTCCAGCATTTAGTGCACAGAGCACTAAATAGCCCCTTCTGTATGTAGTATGCAAAACAATGCCGAAAGCCTAACAATTCACTATGAAACAGAAGTGTTTCAGCCCCTTGAGTCTGTTCCAACATTTGATGAGATTATAGCTGACTGTTTCTTGCATTGGTCATATATGGAGCCTCTTTTAAAACAAATTGATATGGTATAAAGTTTGGAATAATTGCTTGAACGGGCTAAGTGTTAATGATGTTCTTGATTCTCAACTGTGCATTGTTGTGTTCTCTTTGCTGAATTGATATATCACTGTCACAAGCCACATTTTCACCTGTTGACATCATTCAAATGCACGTTGTTAGTTTTTGCGCATACAGCAATGATACCCAGCTTTACCTCACTACCATCTCTCTTTACCTCCATACTATTGCTAAATTATCAGGTTGTTTATTCTGTTGTATACTGCAATGGTTCAGAACGGGTTAATATTCATATTACTCTGGTTCCATCCATTCTACAGATGTCAGATAGTCTGTGGGTGGGGATAAGGAGCTCTATTCAAGCTCCAGCTCCCTAAGCTCCTAGTAATTATGCCTGACCAAATGTACTTCTATGTATTGCTATCCTGCAGTAAATTTCCTGTTTCTAAGAATAGATGATAAAAGTGAATACACTATTTCCAAGTTTGTGGATGACACAAAAATAAGGGCAAATAGAGAGGATTTCATAGGGAGTCTATACAGGGATGTGGACACATGATTGAGTGGGCAAAAATTTGGCAGATGAAATATAGTGTGGGAAATACACTTTGACAGGAATAAAAGAAGAGCTGAATATTATTTTAATGGGGATAAAAAAGAACTGCAGAAAGCTGCAACTCAGAGGTCTTTGTGTATAAATCACAGAAAGCTAGCATATAGGTGCAGTGGGTAATAGGGAAGACAAATGGAATGTTGGCCTCTATCTCAAAGAGAATGGAATATTAAAATAGGGTGTACATTTTGAAAGAACTGTGGATGCTGTAACTCAGAAACAAAAACAATAATTGGTGGAATAGCTCAGCAGGTCTGGCAGCATCTGTGGAGAGAAATCAGAATTAACGCTAATGTTTGTTTTTGTTGTTGATAAAAATAGGGAGGTTTTATTTAAATAATACAAGACTCTAATCAGATCACAGCTGAACAGTTTTAGTCGCCCAAGACAAAGGAAAGACAAAGGAATACTGCTATCTCAAACAAACCTGCCTGATACCTTATATTAGTAAAGGTAGGAATTACCTCAATGTATCTCAAGTGATCACACGGGGAACTATCACATATCCAATGTCCAGTAGTGTAGAAACAAAACATTCCTCCAATTAAATATTGGAAAGATTAAAGCCAGTTGGTCTATGTTCCAAATTCCATTCAATGACCGTTAACTCTATCTTTCATCTTGGCAACAATCTAAAATTAAGTCAGTCAGTTTGCAACATTGATGTTACATGTGATTTATATGTTCTTGTGGGAGCCTATTTTGTTTCATAATGTTTCTGTGAAGCATCTTCGGATTTTTTTTAATTAAAGGGGCTAAATAAATATAACGTTTTTATTGTTCTGGGCAAGGGATATGAATTTAGGAACTTGCGCAATAGAAGCAGAATTAGACAATTTGGCCCTTCCAACCTGTTCTGCCATTCAATACAAATATGGCTAATCTGTTCCTGCTTTAAATTCTACATTGCTGTCCAGCCCGATAACATTTGATTCCCTTTGCCTAACAAGAAGCTGTCTACCATTGCCTTAAAAAATATTCAATGGGCAGAACAGTGTGGGTCATGGTGAGAAATTTGTGCGAGATATTAAGCAAATCCTTTCTTGATGTTGAGACTGGAAAACCACGTTTTCTAACTAAGTTTCAGATGTCACGTCGAGATGCCTGCTAGTGAGCAGTGAGAGGCCTATTAACGGACATTATCGATCATTATCACGTTCTTATTACTGATCTCAAATCATTAAATACACTCTCCTAGCCGCCAGATAGAAACAATATTGCAATAACTCCCAGTGCAGAAGTCAGAGTGGTTACCTGGCAAGGGTGGTAGGAACTGCAGATGCTGGAGAATCTGAGATAACAAGGTGTAGAGCTGGATGAAC